>NW_027254740.1:685000-1027500 GCF_044704955.1 Pristiophorus japonicus | reverse complement strand
CTGGAGAGTACAATAAATACTGACCTGGAGAGCACAATAAAAATGACCTGGAGAGGGTAACAAATACTGAACTGGAGAGTACAATAAACACTGACCTGGAGAGTACAAAAATACTGACCTGGAGAGTAAAATAAATACTGACCTGAAGAGTGTAATAAATACTGACCTGGAGAGTACAATAAAAACTGAAATGGAGAGTACAATAATCACTCACCTGGAGAGGGCAATAAATACTGACCTGGAGAGGGCAATAAGAATTGACCATGAGATTGCAATAAATACTGACCTGGAGAGTACAATAAATACTGATCTGGAGAGTACAATAAATACTGACCTGGAGAGTACAGTAAATACTGACCAGGAGAGTACAATAAATACTGACCTGCACAGTACAATAAATAAAAACCTGGAGAGTACAATAAATACTGATCTATAGAGTACAATAAATATTGACCTGGAGAGGGCAATAAATACTGACCTGGAGAGTACAATAAATACTGACCAGGAGATTACAATAAATACGGACCAGGAGAGTGCAATAAATACTGACCTGGCTGAGTACAATAAATACTGACCTGGAGAGTACAATAAATACTGACCAGGAGAGACAATAAATACTGACCTGGAGAGTACAATAAATACTGACCTGGAGAGTGTAATAAATATTGACCTGGAGAGTACAATAAATACTGACCTGGAAGTACAATAAATAGTGACCTGCAGAGTACAATAAATACTGACCTGAAGAGTGTAATAAATACTGACCTGGAGAGTACAATAAAAACTGAAATGGAGAGTACAATAATCACTCACCTGGAGAGGGCAATAAATACTGACCTGGAGAGGGCAATAAGAATTGACCATGAGTTGCAATAAATACTGACCTGGAGAGTACAATAAATACTGATCTGGAGAGTACAATAAATACTGACCTGGAGAGTACAGTAAATACTGACCAGGAGAGTACAATAAATACTGACCTGCACAGTACAATAAATAAAAACCTGGAGAGTACAATAAATACTGATCTATAGAGTACAATAAATACTGACCTGGAGAGGGCAATAAATACTGACCTGGAGAGTACAATAAATACTGACCAGGAGATTACAATAAATACGGACCAGGAGAGTGCAATAAATACTGACCTGGCTGAGTACAATAAATACTGACCTGGAGAGGACAATAAATACTGACCAGGAGAGACAATAAATACTGACCTGGAGAGTACAATAAATACTGACCTGGAGAGGGTAATAAATATTGACCTGGAGAGTACAATAAATACTGACCTGGAAGTACAATAAATAGTGACCTGCAGAGTACAATAAATACTGACCTGGAGAGTACAATAAATACTGACCTGGAGAGGACAATAAAACTGACCTGGAGAGTACAATAAATACTGACCTGGAGAGCGCAATATATACTGACCTGGAGAGTACAATAAATACTGATCTGGAGAGGGTAATAAATACTGACCTGGAGAGTGCAAGAAATACTGACCTGGAGAGTACAATAAATACGGAACTGGAGAGTACAATAAATACTGACCTGAAGAGCACAATAAATACTGACCTGGAGAGTACAATAAATACTGACCTGGAGAGGGTAATAAATACTGACCTGGATAGTACAATAAATAGTGACCTGGAGAGTACAATAAATAGTGACCTGGAGAGTAAAATTAATACTGAACTGGAGAGGGTAATAAATACTGACCTGGAGAGTACAATAAATACAAACCTGGAGAGCACAATAAATACTGACCTAGAGAGTACAATAAATACTGACCTGGAGAACGCAATAAATATTGACCTGGAGAGTACAATAAATACTGACCTGGAGAGGATAATAAATACTGACCTGGAGAGTACAAGAAATACTGACCTGGAGAGTACAATAAATACTGACCTGGAGAGCACAATAAATACTGTCCTGGAGTGTACAATAAATACAGACCTGGAGAGTACAATAAATACTGGCCGGGAGACTACAATAAATACTGACCTGGAGAGTACAATAAATACTGACCTGGAGAGTACAATAAATACTGACCTGGGGAGGGTAATAAATACTGACCTGGAGAGCACAATAAATACTGACCTGGGTAGGGTAATAAATACTGACCTGGGGAGTACATTCAATACTGACCTGGAGAGTAGAATAAATACTGACCTGGAGAGAACAATAAATATTGACCTGGAGAGTATAATAAATACTGACCTGGAGAGGGTAATAAATACTGACCTGGAGAGTGCAATAAATACTGACCTGGAGAGTACAATAAATACTGACATGGAGAGCACAATAAATACTGACCTGGAGAGTACAATAAATACTGACCTGGAGAGCGCAATAAATACTGACCTGGAGAGTACTATAAATACTGACCTGGAGAGGGTAATAAATACTGACCTGGAGAGTACAAGAAATACTGACCTGGAGAGTACAATAAATATGGAACTGGAGAGTACAATAAATACTGACCTGAAGAGCTCAATAAATACTGACCTGGAGTGTACAATAAATACTGACCTGGAGAGGGTAATAAATACTGACCTGGAGATTACAATAAATACTGACCTGGAGAGTACAATAAATAGTGACCTGGACAGTACAATAAATAGTGACCTGGAGAGTACAATAAACACTGAGCTGGAGAGTATAATAAATATTGACCTGGATAGTACAATAAATACTGACCTGTAGAGTACAATAAATACTGACCTGGAGTGTACAATAAATAATGACGTGGAGAGTACAATAAATACTAACCTGGACAGTACAATAAACACTGAACAGTCGAGTACAATAAATACTGACCTGCAGAGGGCAATAAATACTGACTTGGAGAGTACAATATATACGGACCTGGAGAGTACAATAAATACTGTCCTGGAGAGTACAATAAAGACGGACCTGGAGAGTGCAATAAATACTGACCGGGAGACTTCAATAAATACTGACCTGGACAGGACAGTAAATACTGACCTGAAGAGCACAATAAATTGTGACATGGAGAGTACAATAAATACTTACCTGGAGAGTACAATAAACACTGAGCTGGAGAGTATAATAAATATTGACCTGGATAGTACAATAAATACTGACCTGTAGAGTACAATAAATACTGACCTGGAGTGTACAATAAATAATGACGTGGAGAGTACAATAAATACTAACCTGGAGAGTACAATAAATACTGAACAGTCGAGTACAATAAATACTGACCTGCAGAGGGCAATAAATACTGACTTGGAGATTACAATATATAGGGACCTGGAGAGTACAATAAATACTGTCCTGGAGAGTACAATAAAGACGGACCTGGAGAGTGCAATAAATACTGACCGGGAGACTTCAATAAATACTGACCTGGACAGGACAGTAAATACTGACCTGAAGAGCACAATAAATTGTGACATGGAGAGTACAATAAATACTGACCTGGAGAGAACAATAAATACTGACCTGGAGAGCATAATAAATTCTGACCTGGAGAGTACAATAAATACTGACCTGGAGACGGTAATAAATACTGACCTGGAGATGGTAATAAAAACAGGCATGGAGAGTACAATAAATACTGAACTGGAGAGGACAATAAATACTAACCTGGACAGTACAATAAATTCTGACCTGGAGTGTACAATAAATAATGTCCTGGAGAGTACAATAAATACTGACCTGGAGTGTACTATAAATAATGTCCTGGAGAGTACAATAAATACTGACCTGTAGAGGGCAATAAATACTGACCTGTAGAGTACAATGTATACGGACCTGGAGAGTACAATAAATACTGAGCTGGAGAGCACAATAAAGAAGGACCTGGAGAGTGCGATAAATACTGACCTGGATAGTACAATAAATACTGACCGGGAGACTACAATAAATACTGACCTGGTGAGTACAATAAATACTGACCTGGAGAGTACAATAAATACTGACCTGGAGTGTACAACAAATACTGACCTGGAGAGGAAAATAAATACTGACCTGGACAGTACAATAAACACTGACCTGGAGAGTACAATAAATAATGACCTAAAGAGTACAATAAATACTGACCTGGAGAGTACAATAAATACTGACCTGGAGTGTACAATAAATACTGACCTGGGGAATACAATAAATACTGAACTGGTGAGTACAATAAATTCTGACCTGGAGAGGGCAGTAAGTACAGACCAGGAGAGTACAATAAATACTGACCTGGAGAGTACCATAAAAATGACCTGGAGAGTGCAATGAATATTTACCAGGAGAGTGCAATAAATACTGACCTGGAGAGTACAATAAATACTGATCTTGAGAGTACAATAAATAGTGACCTGGAGAGTACAGTAAATACTGACCTGGAGAGTACAAGAAATACTGACCTGCTGAGTACAATAAATAATGACCTGGAGAGTATAATAAATACTGACCTGGAGATGGCAATAAATACTGCCCTGGAGAGGGCAATAAACACTGACCTGGAGACTACAATAAATACTGACCAGGAGAGTACAATAAATACTGACCTGGTGAGTACAATAAATACTGATCTGGAGAGTACTTTAAATACTGACCTGGAGAGTACAATAAATACTGACCTGGAGAGGGAAATAAAAACTGCCCTGGAGAGAGCAATAAATACTGACCTGGAGTGTACAGTAAATACTGACCTGGAGAGTACAATAAATACTGACCTGGAGAGGGAAATAAATATGGCCTGGACAGTACAATAAATAATGACCAGGAGTGTACAAGAAATACTGACATGGAGAGTAAAATAAATACTGACCTGGAGAGTGCAATAAATACTGACCTGGAGATTACAATAAATAGTGACCTGGAGAATACAATAAAAACTGCGCTGGAGAGGGCAATAAATACTGACCTGGAGAGGGCAATAAATATTGACCTTGAGAGTGCAATATATACTGAAATGGAGAGTACAATAAATACTGACCCGGAGAGTACAATAAATACTGACCTGGAGAGGGTAATAAATACTGAACTGGAGAGGGCAATAAATACAGACCTGGAGTGTACAATAAATAATGACCTGGACAGTACAATAAATAATGACCTGGAGAGTACAATAAATACTAATCTGGAGAGTACAATAAATACTGATCTGTAGAGTACAATAACTAATGACCTGGAGAGGGCAATACATACTGACCTGGAGAGTACAATCAATACTGACCTGGAGAGTACAAAAAATACTGACCTGGAGAGTGCAATAAATACTGACCAGGAGAGTACAATAAATACTGACCTGGAGAGCACAATAAATACCGACCTGGAGAGTACAATAAATACTGACCTGGAGAGGGTAATAAATACTGACCTGGAGAATACAATAACAACTGACCTGGAGAGTGCAATAAATAATGAACTGGAGAGTGCAATAAATGCTGAACTGGAGACTGCAATAAAAACTGACCTGCAGAGTACAATAAATACTGACCTGAAGAGTGCAATAAATACTGACCTGGAGAGAACAATAAAAAGTGACCTGGAGAGGGTAATGAATACTTACCAGGAGAGTGCAATAAATACTGACCTGGAAAGTACAATAAACTCTGACCTGGAGAGTACAATAAATACTGACCTGAAGAGTGCACTAAATACTGACCTGGAGAGAACAATAAAAAGTGACCTGGAGAGGATAATGAATACTTACCAGGAGAGGGCAATAAATACTGACCTGGAAAGTACAATAAACTCTGACCTGGAGAGCACAATAAATAATGACCTGGAGTGTACAATAAATACTGACCTGGAGAGTACAATAAATACTGACCTGGAGAGGACAATGAATACTTACCTGCACAGTACAATAAATACTGACCTGGAGACGGTAATAAATACTGACCTGGAGATGGTAATAAATACAGACATGGAGAGTACAATAAATACTGAACTGGAGAGGACAATAAATACTAACCTGGACTGTACAATAAACACGGAGCTGGAGAGTATAATAAATACTGACCTGGAGAGTACAATAAATACAGACCTGTAGAATACAATAAATACTGACCTGGAGTGTACACTAAATACTAACCTGGAGAATACAATAAATACTGACCTGTAGAGCACAATAAATACTGACCTGGAGAGTACAATAAGTGTGGACCTGGAGAGTACAATACATACTGACCTGGAGAGTACAATAAATACGGACCTGGAGAGTGCAATAAATACTGACCAGGAGACTTCAATAAATACTGACCTGGTGAGTACAATAAATACTGACCTGGAGTGTACAACAAATACTGACCTGGAGAGGAAAATAAATACTGACCTGGACAGTACAATAAACACTGACCTGGAGAGTACAATAAATAATGACCTAACGAGTACAATAAATACTGACCTGGAGAGTACAATAAATACTGACCTGGAGTGTACAATAAATACTGACCTGGGGAATACAATAAATACTGACCTGGTGAGTACAATAAATACTGACCTGGAGAGGGCAGTAAGTACAGACCAGGAGAGTACAATAAATACTGATCTGGAGAGTGCAATAAATACAATAAATACTGACCTTGAGAGTACAATAAATACTGACCTGGAGAGTACCATAAAAATGACCTGAAGAGTGCAATGAATATTTACCAGGAGAGTGCAATAAATACTGACCTGGAGAGTACAATAAATACTGATCTTGAGAGTACAATAAATAGTGACCTGGAGAGTACAGTAAATACTGACCTGGAGAATACAAGAAATACTGACCTGCTGAGTACAATAAATAATGACCTGGAGAGTGTAATAAATACTGACCTGGAGATGGCAATAAATACTGCCCTAGAGAGGGCAATAAATACTGACCTGGAGACTACAATAAATACTGACCTGGAGAGTACTTTAAATACTGACCTGGAGAGTACAATAAATACTGACCTGGAGAGGGAAATAAAAACTGCCCTGGAGAGAGCAATAAATACTGACCTGGAGTGTACAGTAAATACTGACCTGGAGAGTACAATAAATACTGACCTGGAGAGGGAAATAAATATGGCCTGGACAGTACAATAAATAATGACCAGGAGTGTACAAGAAATACTGACATGGAGAGTAAAATAAATACTGACCTGGAGAGTGCAATAAATACTGACCTGGAGATTACAATAAATAGTGACCTGGAGAATACAATAAAAACTGAGCTGGAGAGGGCAATAAATACTGACCTGGAGAGGGCAATAAATATTGACCTTGAGAGTGCAATATATACTGAAATGGAGAGTACAATAAATACTGACCTGGAGATTACAAAATATACTGACCTGGAGAGGGTAATAAATACTGAACTGGAGAGGGCAATAAATACAGACCTGGAGTGTACAATAAATAATGACCTGGACAGTACAATAAATAATGACCTGGAGAGTACAATAAATACTAATCTGGAGAGTACAATAAATACTGATCTGTAGAGTACAATAACTAATGACCTGGAGAGGGCAATACATACTGACCTGGAGAGTACAATAAATACTGACCTAGAGTGTACAATAAATAATGTCCTGGAGAGTAAAATAAATACTAATCTGGAGTGTACAATAAATAATGACCTGGAGAGGACAGTAAATACTGACCTGGACAGTACAATAAACACTGACCTGGAGAGTACAATCAATACTGACCTGGAGAGTACAAAAAATACTGACCTGGAGAGTGCAATAAATACTGACCAGGAGAGTACAATAAATACTGACCTGGAGAGCACAATAAATACTGACCTGGAGAGGACAATGAATACTTACCTGCACAGTACAATAAATACTGACCTGGAAAGTACAATAAACTCTGACCTGGAGAGCACAATAAATAATGACCTGGAGTGTACAATAAATACTGACCTGGAGAGTACAATAAATACTGACCTGGAGAGGACAATGAATACTTACCTGCACAGTACAATAAATACTGACCTGGAGACGGTAATAAATACTGACCTGGAGATGGTAATAAATACAGACATGGAGAGTACAATAAATACTGAACTGGAGAGGACAATAAATACTAACCTGGACTGTACAATAAACACGGAGCTGGAGAGTATAATAAATACTGACCTGGAGAGTACAATAAATACAGACCTGTAGAATACAATAAATACTGACCTGGAGTGTACACTAAATACTAACCTGGAGAATACAATAAATACTGACCTGTAGAGCACAATAAATACTGACCTGGAGAGTACAATAAGTGTGGACCTGGAGAGTACAATACATACTGACCTGGAGAGTACAATAAATACGGACCTGGAGAGTGCAATAAATACTGACCAGGAGACTTCAATAAATACTGACCTGGTGAGTACAATAAATACTGACCTGGAGTGTACAACAAATACTGACCTGGAGAGGAAAATAAATACTGACCTGGACAGTACAATAAACACTGACCTGGAGAGTACAATAAATAATGACCTAACGAGTACAATAAATACTGACCTGGAGAGTACAATAAATACTGACCTGGAGTGTACAATAAATACTGACCTGGGGAATACAATAAATACTGACCTGGTGAGTACAATAAATACTGACCTGGAGAGGGCAGTAAGTACAGACCAGGAGAGTACAATAAATACTGATCTGGAGAGTGCAATAAATACAATAAATACTGACCTTGAGAGTACAATAAATACTGACCTGGAGAGTACCATAAAAATGACCTGAAGAGTGCAATGAATATTTACCAGGAGAGTGCAATAAATACTGACCTGGAGAGTACAATAAATACTGATCTTGAGAGTACAATAAATAGTGACCTGGAGAGTACAGTAAATACTGACCTGGAGAATACAAGAAATACTGACCTGCTGAGTACAATAAATAATGACCTGGAGAGTGTAATAAATACTGACCTGGAGATGGCAATAAATACTGCCCTAGAGAGGGCAATAAATACTGACCTGGAGACTACAATAAATACTGACCTGGAGAGTACTTTAAATACTGACCTGGAGAGTACAATAAATACTGACCTGGAGAGGGAAATAAAAACTGCCCTGGAGAGAGCAATAAATACTGACCTGGAGTGTACAGTAAATACTGACCTGGAGAGTACAATAAATACTGACCTGGAGAGGGAAATAAATATGGCCTGGACAGTACAATAAATAATGACCAGGAGTGTACAAGAAATACTGACATGGAGAGTAAAATAAATACTGACCTGGAGAGTGCAATAAATACTGACCTGGAGATTACAATAAATAGTGACCTGGAGAATACAATAAAAACTGAGCTGGAGAGGGCAATAAATACTGACCTGGAGAGGGCAATAAATATTGACCTTGAGAGTGCAATATATACTGAAATGGAGAGTACAATAAATACTGACCTGGAGATTACAAAATATACTGACCTGGAGAGGGTAATAAATACTGAACTGGAGAGGGCAATAAATACAGACCTGGAGTGTACAATAAATAATGACCTGGACAGTACAATAAATAATGACCTGGAGAGTACAATAAATACTAATCTGGAGAGTACAATAAATACTGATCTGTAGAGTACAATAACTAATGACCTGGAGAGGGCAATACATACTGACCTGGAGAGTACAATAAATACTGACCTAGAGTGTACAATAAATAATGTCCTGGAGAGTAAAATAAATACTAATCTGGAGTGTACAATAAATAATGACCTGGAGAGGACAGTAAATACTGACCTGGACAGTACAATAAACACTGACCTGGAGAGTACAATCAATACTGACCTGGAGAGTACAAAAAATACTGACCTGGAGAGTGCAATAAATACTGACCAGGAGAGTACAATAAATACTGACCTGGAGAGCACAATAAATACTGACCTGGAGAGGACAATGAATACTTACCTGCACAGTACAATAAATACTGACCTGGAGAGTATAATAAATACTGACCGGGAGAGTACAATAAACACTGACCTGTAGAGTACAATAAATACTGACCTGGAGTGTACACTAAATACTGACCTGGAGAGTACAATAAATACTGACCTGGAGAGTACAATAAATACGGACCTGGAGAGTGCAATAAATACTGACCGGGAGACTTCAATAAATACTGACATGGAGTGTACAATAAATACTGACCTGGAGAGGACAGTAAATATTGACCTGGACAGTACAATAAACACTGACTTGGAGAGTACAATAAATACTGACCTGGAGTGTACACTAAATACTGACCTGGAGAGTACAATAAATACTGACCTGTAGAGCACAATAAATACTGACCTGCAGTGTACAATATATAATGACCTGGAAAGTACAATAAATACTAACCTGGAGAGTACAATAAATACTGACCTGTCGAGAACAATAAATACTGACCTGTAGAGGGCAATAAATACTGACCTCGAGAGTACAATATATACGGACCTGGAGAGTACAATAAATACTGACCTGGAGAGCACAATAAAGACGGACCTGGAGAGTGCAATTTATACTGACCTGGAGAGTACAATAAATACTGACCGGGAGACTACAATAGATACTGACCTGGAGAGTACAATAAAGACAATAAATACTGACCTGGAGAGTACCATAAAAATGACCTGGAGAGGGCAATGAATATGTTCCAGGAGAGTGCAATAAATACTGACCTAGAGAGTACAATAAATATTAATCTTGAGAGTGCAAAGAATAGTGACCTGGAGAGTACAGTAAATACTGACCTGGAGAGTACAATAAATACTGACCTGCAGAGTACAATAAAAAAAGTCCTGGAGGTTACAATACATACTGACCTGGAGTGGGCAATAAATAATGCCCTGGAGGTGGCAATAGATACTGACCTGGAGAGTACAATAAATACTGACCTGGAGAGTACAATAAATACTGACCTGGTGAGTACAATAAATACTGACCTGGAGAGTACATTAAATACTGACCTGGAGAGTACAATAAATACTGACCTGGAGAGGGAAATAAAAACTGCCCTGGAGAGAGCAATAAATACTGACCTGGAGTGTACAGTAAATACTCACCTGGAGAGTACAATAAATACTGACCTGATGAGTGCAACAAATACTGACCTGGGATGTACAATAAATACTGACCTGGAGAGTAGAATAAATTCTGACATGGAGAGTGCAATAACTACTGACCTGGAGATTACAATAAATACTGACCTGGAAAATACAATAAATACTGACCTGGAGAGTACAATAAATACTGACCTGGAGAGGGCAATAAATACTGACCTGGAGAGGGCAATAAACATTGACCTTGAGAGTGCAATATATACTGACCTGGAGAGTACAATAAATACTGACCTGGAGAGTACAATAAATACTGACCTGGAGAGGGTAATAAATACTGACCTGGAGAGGGCAATAAATACAGACCTGGAGTGTACAATAAATACTGACATGGAGAGGGCTATAAATACTGACCTGGACAGTACAATAAACACTGAGCTGGAGAGTATAATAAATACTGACCTGGAGAGTGCAATAAATATTGACCTGGAGAGTACAATAAATACTGAACTGGATTGTACAATAAATAATGACCTGGAGAGTACAATAAATACTAATCTGGAGAGTACAATAAACACTGATCTGTAGAGTACAATAAATAATGACCTGGAGAGGGCAATAAATACTGACCTGGAGAGTACAATAAATACTGACCAGGAGAGTATAATAAATACGGACCTGGAGAGTGCAATAAATACTGACCTGGATGAGAACAATAAATACTGACCAGGAGAGTACAATAAATACTGACCTGGAGAGCGCAATAAATACTGACCTGGAGAGTACAATAAATACTGAATTGGGGAGGGTAATAAATACTGACCTTGAGAGTACAATAAATACTGACCTGGAGAGCACAATAAATACTGACCTGGAGACTACAATAAATTCTGACCTGGAGAGGGTAATAAATACTAACCTGGAAAGTATAATAAATACTGACCTGGAGAGGATAATAAATACTGACCAGGAGAGTGCAATAAATACTGACCATGAGAGTAAAATAAATACTGACCTGGAGAGCACAATAAAGACTGACCTGGAGAGTACAATAAATACTGACCTGGAGAGCGCAATACACACTGACCTCGAGAGTACAATAAATACTGACCTGGAGAGGGCAATAAATACTGACCTGGAGAGTACAATAAATAGTGACCTCGAGAGTACAATAAATACTGACCTGGAGAGGGTGATAAATACTGACCTGGAGAGGGCAATAAATACTGACCTGCAGAGAACAATAAATATTGACCTGGAGAGGTTAATAAATACTTAACTGGAGAGGGCAATAAATTCTGACCTGGAAAGTACAATAAACTCTGACCTGGAGAGTATGATAAATACTGACCTGGAGAGTACAATAAATACTGACCTGGAAGGCACAATAAATACTGTCCAGGAGTGTACAATAAATACTGATCTGGAGAGTACAATAAATACTGACCTGGAAGGCACAATAAATACTGTCCAGGAGTGTACAATAAATACTGATCTGGAGAGTACAATAAATACTCAACTGGAGAGTACAATAAATACTGACCTGGAGTGTACAATAAATATTGACCTGGAGAGTTCAATAAATACTGACCTGGAGAGTAAAATAAATACTGACTTGGAGAGGGCAATAAATACTGACCTGGAAAGTACAATAAATACTGACCTGGAGAGTACATTAAATACTGACCTGGAGAGTGCAATAAATACTGACCTGGAGAGTACAATAAATACTGACCTGGAGTGGGTAATAAATACTGACCTGGAGAGCACAATAAGTACTGACCTGGAGAGTACATTAAATACTGACCTGCAGAGTGCAATAAATACTGCCCTGGAGAGTACAATAAATACTGACCTGGAGAGCACAATAAATACTGACCTGGAGAGTACAATAAAAACTGAACTGGAGAGGGCAATAAATACTGACCTGGACAGTACAATAAATAGTGACCTCGAGAGTACAATAAATAGTGACCTGGAGAAGGTAATAAATACTGACCTGCAGAGAACAATAAATATTGAACTGGAGAGGGTAATAAATACTTAACTGGAGAGGGCAATAAATACTGACCTGGAAAGTACATAAAACTGTGACCTGGAGAGTACAATAAATACTGACCTGGAGAGTACAATAAATACTGATCTGGAGAGCACAATAAATACTAAACTATAGAGTACAATAAATACTGATCTGGAGAGGGCAATAAATACTGACCTGGAGAGTACAATAAATACGGACCTGGAGAGTGCAATAAATACTGACCTGGATGAGAACAATAAATACTGACCTGGAGAGTACAATAAATACTGACCTGGAGAGCGCAATAAATACTGACCTGATGAGTACAATAAATACTGATCTGGGGAGGGTAATAAATACTGACCTGGAGAGTACAATAAATACTGACCTGGAGAGTGCAATAAATACTGACCTGGAGAGTACAATAAATACTGGCAATGGAGAGCACAAAAAATACTGACCTGGAGAGTACTATAAATACTGAGCTGGAGAGGGTAATAAATACTGACCTGGAGTGTACAAGAAATACTGACCTGGAGAGTACAATAAATACGGAACTGGAGAGTACAATAAATACTGACCTGAAGAGCTCAATAAATACTGACCTGGAGTGTACAATAAATACTGACCCGGAGAGGGTAATAAATACAGACCTGGAGAGTACAATAAATACTGACCTGGAGAGTACAATAAATAGTGACCTGGAGAGCACAATAAATAGTGACATGGAGAGTACAATCAATACTGACCTGGAGTGTGCAATAAATACTGACCTGGAGAGTACAATAAATACTGACCTGGAGAGTACAATAAATACTGACCTGGAGAGGATAATAAATACTGACCTGGAGAGTATAAAAACACTGACCTGAAGAGCACATTAAATACTGTCCTGGAGAGGGTGATAAATACTGACCTGGAGAGTACAATAAATAGTGAACTGATGAGTACAATAAATACTGACCTGGAGAGTACAATAAATACTGACCTGGAGAGAGCAATAAATACTGACCTGGAGAGTACAATAAATACTGACCTGGAGAGGGTAATAAATACTGACCTGGAGAGCACAATAAATACTGACCTGGAAGTACAATAAATACTGACCTGCAGAGTACAATAAATACTGACCTGAAGAGCACAATAAATACTGACCTGGAGAGTACAATAAATACTGACCTGGAGAGGGTAATAAATACTGACCTGGAGAGTACAATAAATACTGACCTGGAGAGTACAATAAAAAGTGACCTGGAGAGTACAATAAATACTGACCTGGAGAGCGCAACATATACTGACCTGGAGAGTACAATAAATACTGACCTGGAGAGGGTAATAAATACTGACCTGGAGAGTGCAAGAAATACTGATCTGGAGAGTACAATAAATACGGAACTGGAGAGTACAATAAATATTGACCTGAAGAGCACAATAAATACTGACCTGGAGAGTACAATAAATACTGACCTGGAGAGGGTAATAAATACTGACCTGGAGAGTGCATTAGATACTGACCTGGAGAGTACAATAAAAACTGACCTGGAGATCACAATAAATACTGACCTGGCGAGTACATTAATTACTGACCTGGAGAGGGTAATAAATACTGACCTGGAGAGTAGAACACATACTGACCTGGAGAGTACAATAAATACTGACCTGGAGAGCACAATAAATACTGTCCTGGAGTGTACAATAAATACAGACCTGGAGAGTACAATACATACTGACCGGGAGACTACAATAAATACTGACCTGGAGAGTACAATAAATACTGACCTGGAGAGTACAATAAATACTGATCTATAGAGTACAATAAATACGGACCTGGAGAGGGCAATAAATACTGACCTGGAGAGTACAATAAATACTGACCAGGAGAGTACAATAAATACGGATCTGGAGAGTGCAATAAATACTGACCTGGATGAGTACAATAAATACTGACCTGGAGAGTACAATAAATACCGACCTGGAGAGAGCAATAAATACTGACCTGGAGAGTACAATAAATACTGACCTGGAAGTACAATAAATACTGACCTGCAGAGTACAATAAATACTGACATGAAGTGCACAATAAATACTGACCTGGAGAGCGCAATAAATACTGACCTGGAAAGTACAATAAATACTGACCTGGGGAGGGTAATAATTACTGATCTGGAGAGTACAATCAATACTGACCTGGAGAGTACAATAAATACTGACCTGAAGAGCACAATAAATACTGACCTGGAGAGTACAATAAATACTGACCTGGAGAGGGTAATAAATACTGACCTGGAGAGTATAATAAATACTGACCTGGAGAGTACAATAAATAGTGACCTGGAGAGTACAATAAATAGTGACCTGGAGAGTATAATAAATACTGACCTGGAGAGTACAATAAATACTGACCTGGAGAGCGCAATAAATACTGACCTGGAGAGTACTATAAATACTGACATGGAGAGGGTAATAAATACTGACCTGGAGAGTACAAGAAATACTGACCTGGAGAGTACAATAAATACGGAACTGGAGAGTACAATAAATACTGACCTGAAGAGCTCAATAAATACTGACCTGGAGAGAGGGTAATCAATACTGACCTGGAGAGTACAATAAATAGTGACCTGGAGAGTACAATAAATAGTGACCTGGAGAGTACAATAAATAGTGACCTGGAGAGTACAATAAATACTGACCTGAAGAGCACAATAAATACTGACCTGGTGAGCACAATAAATACTGACCTGGAGAGTACAATAAATACTGACCTGGAGAGGGTAATAAATACTGACCTGGAGAGTGTAAAAATACAGACCTGAAGAGTACAATAAATAGTGACCTCGAGAGTCCAATAAATACTGATCTGGAGAGTACAATAAATACTGACCTGGAGAGTACAGTAAATACTGACCAGGAGAGTACAATAAATACTGACCTGCAGAGTACAATAAATAAAGACCTGGAGAGTACAATAAATACTGACCTGGAGAGTACTTTAAATACTGACCAGGGGAGTACAATAAATACTGACCTGGAGAGTAAAATAAATACTGACCTGGAAAGGGCAATAAATACTGACCTGGAAAGGACAATAAATACTGACCTGGAGAGTACTTTAAATACTGACCTGGAGAGTGCAATAAATACTGACCTGGAGAGTACAATAAATACAATAAATACCGACCTGGAGAGTACAATAAATATTGACCTGGAGAGGACAATAAAAATGACCTGGAGAGGGTAATAAATACTGACCTGGAGAGTACAATAAACCTTGACCTGGAGAGTACAAAAATACTGACCTGGAGAGTAAAATAAATACTGACCTGAAGAGGGTAATAAATACTGACCTAGAGAGTACAATAAAAACTGAAATGGAGAGTACAATAATCACTCACCTGGAGAGGGCAATACATACTGACCTGGAGAGGGCAATAAATATTGACCAGGAGATTGCAATAAACACTGACCTGGAGAGTACAATAAATACTGATCTGGAGAGTACAATATATACTGACCTGGAGAGTACAGTAAATACTGACCAGGAGAGGGTAATCAATACTGACCTGGAGAGTGCAATAGATACTGACCTGGAGAGTACAATAAATACTGACCTGGCGATCACAATAAATACTGACCTGGCGAGTACAATAAATACTGACCTGGAGAGGGTAATAAATACTGACCTCGAGAGTAGAACAAATACTGACCTGGAGAGGGTAATAAATACTGACCTGGAGAGTGCAATAGATACTGACATGGAGAGTACAATAAATAGTGACCTGGAGATCACAATAAATACTGACCTGGCGAGTACAATAAATACTGACCTGGAGAGGGTAATAAATACTGACCTGGAGAGTAGAAGAAATACTGACCTGGAGAGTACAATAAATACTGACCTGGAGAGCACAATAAATACTGTCCTGGAGTGTACAATAAATACAGACCTGGAGAGTACAATAAATACTGACCGGGAGACTACAATAAATATTGACCTGGAAAGTACAATAAATACTGACCTGGAGAGTACAATAAATACTGATCTATAGAGTACAATAAATACTGACCAGGAGAGGGCAATAAATACTGACCTGGAGAGTACAATAAATACTGAACTGGAGAGTACAATAAATACTGACCTGGAGAGAGCAATACATACTGACCTGGAGAGTACAATAAATACTGACCTGGAGAGGGTAATAAATACTGACCTGGATAGTACAATAAATACTGACCTTGAAGTACAATAAATACTGACCTGCAGAGTACAATAAATACTGACCTGAAGAGCACAATAAATACTGACCAGGAGGGTACAATAAATACTGACCTGGAGAGGGTAATAAATACTGACCTGGAGAGTACAATAAATACTGACCTGGAGAGTACAATAAAAAGTGACCTGGAGAGTACAATAAATACTGACCTGGAGAGCGCAACATATACTGACCTGGAGAGTACATAAATACTGACCTGGAGAGGGTAATAAATACTGACCTGGAGAGTGCAAGAAATACTGACCTGGTGAGTACAATAAATACGGAACTGGAGAGTACAATAAATACTGACCTGAAGAGCACAATAAATACTGACCTGGAGAGTACAATAAATAGTGACCTGGAGAGTACAATAAATAGTGACCTGGTGAGTACAATAAATACTGACCTGGAGAGAGTAATAAATACTGACCTGGAGAGCACAATAAATACTGACCTGGAGAGTACAATAAATACTGACCTGGAGAGCACAATAAATACTGACCTGGAGAGTACAATAAATACTGTCCTGGAGAGGGTAATAAATACTGACCTGGAGAGTACAAGAAATACTGACCTGGAGAGTACAATAAATACGGAACTGGAGAGTACAATAAATACTGACCTGAAGAGCACAATAAATACTGATCTGGAGAGTACAATGAATAGTGACCTGGAGAGTACAATAAATACTGATCTGGAGAGCGCAATAAATACTGACCTGGAGAGTACAGTAAATACTGACCAGGAGAGTACAATAAATACTGACCTGCAGAGTACAATAAATAAAGACCTGGAGAGTACAATAAATACTGACCTGGAGAGTACTTTAAATACTGACCAGGGGAGTACAATAAATACTGACCTGGAGAGTAAAATAAATACTGACCTGGAAAGGGCAATAAATACTGACCTGGAAAGGACAATAAATACTGACCTGGAGAGTACTTTAAATACTGACCTGGAGAGTGCAATAAATACTGACCTGGAGAGTACAATAAATACAATAAATACCGACCTGGAGAGTACAATAAATATTGACCTGGAGAGGACAATAAAAATGACCTGGAGAGGGTAATAAATACTGACCTGGAGAGTACAATAAACCTTGACCTGGAGAGTACAAAAATACTGACCTGGAGAGTAAAATAAATACTGACCTGAAGAGGGTAATAAATACTGACCTAGAGAGTACAATAAAAACTGAAATGGAGAGTACAATAATCACTCACCTGGAGAGGGCAATACATACTGACCTGGAGAGGGCAATAAATATTGACCAGGAGATTGCAATAAACACTGACCTGGAGAGTACAATAAATACTGATCTGGAGAGTACAATATATACTGACCTGGAGAGTACAGTAAATACTGACCAGGAGAGTACAATAAATACTGACCTGCAGAGTACAATAAATAAAGACCTGGAGAGTATAATAAATACTGACCTAGAGAGGGCAATAAATACTGACCTGGAGTGGGTAATAAATACTGACCTGGAGAGTACAATAAATAGTGACCTGGAGAGTACAATAAATAGTGACCTGGAGAGTACAATAAATACTGACCTGGAGAGGGTAATCAATACTGACCTGGAGAGTGCAATAGATACTGACCTGGAGAGTACAATAAATACTGACCTGGCGATCACAATAAATACTGACCTGGCGAGTACAATAAATACTGACCTGGAGAGGGTAATAAATACAAACCTCGAGAGTAGAACAAATACTGACCTGGAGAGGGTAATAAATACTGACCTGGAGAGTGCAATAGATACTGACATGGAGAGTACAATAAATAGTGACCTGGAGATCACAATAAATACTGACCTGGCGAGTACAATAAATACTGACCTGGAGAGGGTAATAAATACTGTCCTGGAGAGTAGAAGAAATACTGACCTGGAGAGTACAATAAATACTGACCTGGAGAGCACAATAAATACTGTCCTGGAGTGTACAATAAATACAGACCTGGAGAGTACAATAAATACTGACCGGGAGACTACAATAAATATTGACCTGGAAAGTACAATAAATACTGACCTGGAGAGTACAATAAATACTGATCTATAGAGTACAATAAATACTGACCAGGAGAGGGCAATAAATACTGACCTGGAGAGTACAATAAATACTGAACTGGAGAGTACAATAAATACTGACCTGGAGAGAGAAATACATACTGACCTGGAGAGTACAATAAATACTGACCTGGAGAGGGTAATAAATACTGACCTGGATAGTACAATAAATACTGACCTTGAAGTACAATAAATACTGACCTGCAGAGTACAATAAATACTGACCTGAAGAGCACAATAAATACTGACCAGGAGGGTACAATAAATACTGACCTGGAGAGGGTAATAAATACTGACCTGGAGAGTACAATAAATACTGACCTGGAGAGTACAATAAAAAGTGACCTGGAGAGTACAATAAATACTGACCTGGAGAGCGCAACATATACTGACCTGGAGAGTACAATAAATACTGACCTGGAGAGGGTAATAAATACTGACCTGGAGAGTGCAAGAAATACTGACCTGGTGAGTACAATAAATACGGAACTGGAGAGTACAATAAATACTGACCTGAAGAGCACAATAAATACTGACCTGGAGAGTACAATAAATAGTGACCTGGAGAGTACAATAAATAGTGACCTGGTGAGTACAATAAATACTGACCTGGAGAGAGTAATAAATACTGACCTGGAGAGCACAATAAATACTGACCTGGAGAGTACAATAAATACTGACCTGGAGAGCACAATAAATACTGACCTGGAGAGTACAATAAATACTGTCCTGGAGAGGGTAATAAATACTGACCTGGAGAGTACAAGAAATACTGACCTGGAGAGTACAATCAATACGGAACTGGAGAGTACAATAAATACTGACCTGAAGAGCACAATAAATACTGATCTGGAGAGTACAATGAATAGTGACCTGGAGAGTACAATAAATACTGATCTGGAGAGCGCAATAAATACTGACCTGGAGAGTACAATAAATACTGACCTGGAGAGGGTAATAAATACTGACCTGGAGAGTACAAGAAATACTGACCTGGAGAGTACAATAAATATGGAACAGGAGAGTACAATAAATACTGACCTGAAGAGCACAATAAATACTGACCTGGAGAGTACAATAAATACTGACCTGGAGTGTACAATAAATAGTGACCTGGAGAGTACAATAAATAGTGATCTGGAAAGTGCAATAAATACTGACCTGGAGAGGGTAATAAATACTGACCTGGAGAGTACAATAAATACTGACCTGGATATCACAATAAATACTGACCGGGAGAGTACAATAAATACTGACCTGGAGAGCGCAATAAATACTGACCTGGAGAGTACAATAAATACTGATCTGGAGAGGGTAATGAATACTGACCTGGAGAGTACAATAAATACTGACCTGGAGAGTACAAAAATACTGACCTGGAGAGTAAAATAAATACTGACCTGAAGAGGGTAATAAATACTGACCTGGAGAGTACAATAAAAACTGAAATGGAGAGTACAATAATCACTCACCTGGAGAGGGCAATAAATACTGACCTGGAGAGGGCAATAAATATTGACCAGGAGATTGCAATAAACACTGACCTGGAGAGTACAATAAATACTGATCTGGAGAGTACAATATACACTGACATGGAGAGTACAGTAAATACTGACCAGGAGAGTACAATAAATACTGACCTGCAGATTACAATAAATAAAGACCTGGAGAGTATAATAAATACTGACCTAGAGAGGGCAATAAATACTGACCTGGAGTGGGTAATAAATACTGACCTGGAGAGTACAATAAATACTGACCTGGAAAGTACAATAAATAGAGACCTGGAGAGTACAATAAATAGTGACCTGGAGAGTACAATAAATACTGACCTGGAGAGGGTAATCAATACTGACCTGGAGAGTGCAATAGATACTGACCTGGAGAGTACAATAAATACTGACCTGGAGAGGGTAATAAATACTGACCTGGAGAGTACAAAAAATACTGACCTGAAGAGTACAATAAATCGTGACCTCGAGAGTACAATAAATAATGACCTGGAGAGGGTATTAAATACTGTCCTGCAGAGAACAATAAATATTGACCTGCAGAGTGTAATAAATACTTAACTGGAGAGGGCAATAAATACTGACCTGGAAAGTACAATAAACTCTGACCTGGAGAGTACAATAAATACTGACCTGGAGAGTACAATATATACTGACCTGGAGAGTACAGTAAATACTGACCAGGAGAGTACAATAAATACTGACCTGCAGAGTACAATAAATAAAGACCTGGAGAGTATAATAAATACTGACCTAGAGAGGGCAATAAATACTGACCTGGAGTGGGTAATAAATACTGACCTGGAGAGTACAATAAATAGTGACCTGGAGAGTACAATAAATAGTGACCTGGAGATTACAATAAATACTGACCTGGAGAGGGTAATCAATACTGACCTGGAGAGTGCAATAGATACTGACCTGGAGAGTACAATAAATACTGACCTGGCGATCACAATAAATACTGACCTGGCGAGTACAATAAATACTGACCTGGAGAGGGTAATAAATACTGACCTCGAGAGTAGAACAAATACTGACCTGGAGAGGGTAATAAATACTAACCTGGAGAGTGCAATAGATACTGACATGGAGAGTACAATAAATAGTGACCTGGAGATCACAATAAATACTGACCTGGCGAGTACAATAAATACTGACCTGGAGAGGGTAATAAATACTGACCTGGAGAGTAGATGAAATACTGACCTGGAGAGTACAATAAATACTGACCTGGAGAGCACAATAAATACTGTCCTGGAGTGTACAATAAATACAGACCTGGAGAGTACAATAAATACTGACCGGGAGACTACAATAAATATTGACCTGGAGAGTACAATAAATACTGACCTGGAGAGTACAATAAATACTGATCTATAGAGTACAATAAATACTGACCAGGAGAGGGCAATAAATACTGACCTGGAGAGTACAATAAATACTGAACTGGAGAGTACAATAAATACTGACCTGGAGAGAGCAATACATACTGACCTGGAGAGTACAATAAATACTGACCTGGAGAGGGTAATAAATACTGACCTGGATAGTACAATAAATACTGACCTTGAAGTACAATAAATACTGACCTGCAGAGTACAATAAATACTGACCTGAAGAGCACAATAAATACTGACCAGGAGGGTACAATAAATACTGACCTGGAGAGGGTAATAAATACTGACCTGGAGAGTACAATAAATACTGACCTGGAGAGCACAATAATTACAGACCTGGAGAGTACAATAAATACTGACCTGGAGAGCGCAACATATACTGACCTGGAGAGTACAACAAATACTGACCTGGAGAGGGTAATAAATACTGACCTGGAGAGTGCAAGAAATACTGACCTGGTGAGTACAATAAATACGGAACTGGAGAGTACAATAAATACTGACCTGAAGAGCACAATAAATACTGACCTGGAGAGTACAATAAATACTGATCTGGAGAGGGTAATAAATACTGACCTGGAGAGTACAATAAATACTGACCTGGAGAGTACAATAAATAGTGACCTGGAGAGTACAATAAATAGTGACCTGGTGAGTACAATAAATACTGACCTGGAGAGAGTAATAAATACTGACCTGGAGAGCACAATAAATACTGACCTGGAGAGTACAATAAATACTGACCTGGAGAGCACAATAAATACTGACCTGGAGAGTACAATAAATACTGTCCTGGAGAGGGTAATAAATACTGACCTGGAGAGTACAAGAAATACTGACCTGGAGAGTACAATAAATACGGAACTGGAGAGTACAATAAATACTGACCTGAAGAGCACAATAAATACTGATCTGGAGAGTACAATGAATAGTGACCTGGAGAGTACAATAAATACTGATCTGGAGAGCGCAATAAATAATGACCTGGAGAGTACAATAAATACTGACCTGGAGAGGGTAATAAATACTGACCTGGAGAGTACAAGAAATACTGACCTGGAGAGTACAATAAATATGGAACAGGAGAGTACAATAAATACTGACCTGAAGAGCACAATAAATACTGACCTGGAGAGTACAATAAATACTGACCTGGAGTGTACAATAAATACTGACCTGGAGAGTACAATAAATAGTGACCTGGAAAGTACAATAAATACTGACCTGGAGAGGGTAATAAATACTGACCTGGAGAGTACAATAAATACTGACCTGGATATCACAATAAATACTGACCTGGAGAGTACAATAAATACTGACCTGGAGAGCGCAATAAATACTGACCTGGAGAGTACAATAAATACTGATCTGGAGAGGGTAATGAATACTGACCTGGAGAGTACAATAAATACTGACCTGGAGAGTACAAAAATACTGACCTGGAGAGTAAAATAAATACTGACCTGAAGAGGGTAATAAATACTGACCTGGAGAGTACAATAAAAACTGAAATGGAGAGTACAATAATCACTCACCTGGAGAGGGCAATAAATACTGACCTGGAGACGGCAATAAATATTGACCAGGAGATTGCAATAAACACTGACCTGGAGAGTACAATAAATACTGATCTGGAGAGTACAATATACACTGCCCTGGAGAGTACAGTAAATACTGACCAGGAGAGTACAATAAATACTGACCTGCAGATTACAATAAATAAAGACCTGAAGAGTATAATAAATACTGACCTAGAGAGGGCAATAAATACTGACCTGGAGTGGGTAATAAATACTGACCGGGAGAATACAATAAATACTGACCTGGAGAGTACAATAAATAGTGACCTGGAAAGTACAATAAATAGTGACCTGGAGAGTACAATAAATACTGACCTGGAGAGGGTAATCAATACTGACCTGGAGAGTGCAATAGATACTGACCTGGAGAGTACAATAAATACTGACCTGGAGAGGGTAATAAATACTGACCTGGAGAGTACAAAAAATACTGACCTGAAGAGTACAATAAATCGTGACCTCGAGAGTACAATAAATAATGACCTGGAGAGGGTATTAAATACTGTCCTGCAGAGAACAATAAATATTGACCTGCAGAGTGTAATAAATACTTAACTGGAGAGGGCAATAAATACTGACCTGGAAAGTACAATAAACTCTGACCTGGAGAGTACAATAAATACTGACCTGGAGAGTACAATAAATACTGACCTGGAGAGTACAATAAATACTGACCCGGAGACTACAATAAATACAGACATGGAGAGTACAATAAATACTGACCTGGAGAGTACAATTAATACTGACCTGGAGTGTTCAATAAATACTGACCTGGAGAATTCAATAAATCCTGACCTGGGGAGTGCAATAAATACTGACCTGGAGTGTACACTAAATACTGACCTGGGGAGTACAATAAATACTGACCTGGAGAGTAAAATAAATACTGACCTGGAGAGGGCAATAAATACTGACCTGGAAAGTACAATAAATACTGACCTGTAGAGTGCAATAAATACTGACGTGGAGAGTACAAGAAATAAAAGAAAATACCGACCTGGAGAGTACAATAAATACTGACCTGGGGAGTACCATATAAATGACCTGGAGAGGGTAATAAATACTGACCTGGAGAGTACAATCAACACTGACATGGAGAGTACAAAAATACTGACCTGGAGAATAAAATAAATACTGACCTGAAGACGTTAATAAATACTGACCTGGAGAGTACAATAAAAACTGAAATGGAGAGTACAATAATCACTCACCTGGAGAGGGCAACAAATACTGACCTGGAGAGGGCAATAAATATTGACCAGGAGATTGCAATAAACACTGACCTGGAGAGTACAATAAATACTGATCTGGAGAGTACAATATACACTGACCTGGAGAGTACAGTAAATACTGACCAGGAGAGTACAATAAATACTGACCTGCAGATTACAATAAATAAAGAACTGGAGAGTATAATAAATACTGACCTAGAGAGGGCAATAAATACTGATCTGGAGTGGGTAATAAATACTGACATGAAGAGTACAATAAATACTGACCTGAAGAGTACAATAAATAGTGACCTGGAGAGTACAATAAATAGTGACCTGGAGAGTACAATAAATACTGACCTGGAGAGGGTAATCAATACTGACCTGGAGAGTGCAATAGATACTGACCTGGAGAGTACAATAAATACTGACCTGGAGAGGGTAATAAATACTGACCTGGAGAGTACAAAAAATACTGACCTGAAGAGTACAATAAATCGTGACCTCGAGAGTACAATAAATAATGACCTGGAGAGGGTATTAAATACTGTCCTGCAGAGAACAATAAATATTGACCTGCAGAGTGTAATAAATACTTAACTGGAGAGGCAATAAATACTGACCTGGAAAGTACAATAAACTCTGACCTGGAGAGTACAATAAATACTGACCTGGAGAGTACAATAAATACTGACCTGGAGAGTACAATAAATACTGACCCGGAGACTACAATAAATACAGACATGGAGAGTACAATAAATACTGACCTGGAGAGTACAATAAATACTGACCTGGAGTGTTCAATAAATACTGACCTGGAGAATTCAATAAATTCTGACCTGGGGAGTGCAATAAATACTGACCTGGAGTGTACACTAAATACTGACATGGGGAGTACAATAAATACTGACCTGGAGAGTAAAATAAATACTGACCTGGAGACGGCAATAAATACTGACCTGGAAAGTACAATAAATACTGACCTGGAGAGTGCAATAAATACTGACGTGGAGAGTACAAGAAATAAAAGAAAATACCGACCTGGAGAGTACAATAAATACTGACCTGGGGAGTACCATATAAATGACCTGGAGAGGGTAATAAATACTGACCTGGAGAGTACAATCAACACTGACATGGAGAGTACAAAAATACTGACCTGGAGAATAAAATAAATACTGACCTGAAGACGTTAATAAATACTGACCTGGAGAGTACAATAAAATCTGAAATGGAGAGTACAATAATCACTCACCTGGAGAGGGCAACAAATACTGACCTGGAGAGGGCAATAAATATTGACCAGGAGATTGCAATAAACACTGACCTGGAGAGTACAATAAATACTGATCTGGAGAGTACAATATACACTGACCTGGAGAGTACAGTAAATACTGACCAGGAGAGTACAATAAATACTGACCTGCAGATTACAATAAATAAAGACCTGGAGAGTATAATAAATACTGACCTAGAGAGGGCAATAAATACTGATCTGGAGTGGGTAATAAATACTGACCTGAAGAGTACAATAAATACTGACCTGAAGAGTACAATAAATAGTGACCTGGAGAGTACAATAAATAGTGACGTGGAGAGTACAATAAATACTGACCTGGAGAGGGTAATCAATACTGACCTGGAGAGTGCAATAGATACTGACCTGGAGAGTACAATAAATACTGACCTGGAGAGGGTAATAAATACTGACCTGGAGAGTACAAAAAATACTGACCTGAAGAGTACAATAAATCGTGACCTCGAGAGTACAATAAATAATGACCTGGAGAGGGTATTAAATACTGTCCTGCAGAGAACAATAAATATTGACCTGCAGAGTGTAATAAATACTTAACTGGAGAGGGCAATAAATACTGACCTGGAAAGTACAATAAACTCTGACCTGGAGAGTACAATAAATACTGACCTGGAGAGTACAATAAATACTGACCTGGAGAGTACAATAAATACTGACCCGGAGACTACAATAAATACAGACATGGAGAGTTCAATAAATACTGACCTAGAGAGTACAATAAATACTGACCTGGAGTGTTCAATAAATACTGACCTGGAGAGTTCAATAAATCCTGACCTGGGGAGTGCAATAAATACTGACCTGGAGTGTACACTAAATACTGACCTGGGGAGTACAATAAATACTGACCTGGAGAGTAAAATAAATACTGACCTGGAGAGGGCAATAAATACTGACCTGGAAAGTACAATAAATACTGACCTGGATATTGCAATAAATACTGACGTGGAGAGTACAAGAAATAAAATAAATACCGACCTGGAGAGTACAATAAATACTGACCTGGGGAGTACCATATAAATGACCTGGAGAGGGTAATAAATACTGACCTGGAGAGTACAATCAACACTGACCTGAAGAGGTTAATAAATACTGACCTGGAGAGTACAATAAAAACTGAAACGGAGAGTACAATAAATACTCACCTGGAGAGGGCAATAAATACTGACCTGGAGATGGCAATAAATATTGACCGTGAGATTGCAACAAATAGTGACCTGGAGAGTACAATAAATACTGATCTGGAGAGTACAATAAATACTGACCTGATGAGTACAATAAATAGTGACCTGGAGAGTACAATAAATATTGACCTGGAAAGTACAATTAATACTGACCTGGAGAGGGTAATAAATACTGACCTGGAGAGTGCAATAAATACTGACCTGGAGAGTACAATAAATACTGACCTAGAGATCACAATAAATACTGCCCTGGCGAGTACAATAAATACTGACCTGGAGAGGGTAATAAATACTGACCTGGAGATTACATTAAATACTTACATGCAGAGTGCAATAAATACTGCCCTGGAGAGTACAATAAATACTGACCTGGAGAGCACAATAAATAGTGACCTGGAGAGTACATTAAATACTAACCTGCAGAGTGCAATAAATACTGCCATGGAGAGTACAATAAATACTGACCTGGAGAGTACAATAAACACTGACCTGGAGAGTACAAAAATACTGACCTGGAGAGTAAAATAAATACTGACCTGAAGAGGGTAATAAATACTGACCTGGAGAGTACAATAAAATCTGAAACGGAGAGTACAATAAATACTCACCTGGAGAAGGCAATACATACTGACCTGGAGATGGCAATAAAGATTGACCGGGAGATTGCAATAAATACTGACCTGGAGAGTACAATAAATACTGATCTGGAGAGTACATTAAATACTGACCTGAAGAGTACAGTAAATACTGACCTGGAGAGTACAATAAATACTGACCTGCAGAGTACAATAAATAAAGACCTGGAGAGTACAATAAATACTGACCTGGAGAGGGTAATAAATACTGACCTGGAGAGGTCAATAAATACTGACCTGGAGTGGGTAATAAATACTGACCTGGAGAGTACAATAAATAGTGACCTGGAGAGTACAATAAATAGTGACCTGGAGAGTACAATTAATACTGACCTGGAGAGTGTAATAAATATTGACCTGGAGAGTGCAATAAATACTGACCTGGTGAGTGCAATAAATACTGACCTGGAGAGTACAATAAATACTGACCTGGCGAGTACAATAAATACTGACCTGGAGAGGGTAATAATAACTATCCTGGAGAGTATTTAAATACTGACCTGCAGAGTGCAATAAATACTGCCCTGGAGAGTACAATAAATACTGACCTGGAGAGCACAATAAATACTGACCTGGAGAGTACAATAAAAACTGACCTGGAGAGTACAATAAATAGTGACCTCGAGAGTACAATAAATACTAACCTGGAAAGGGTAATAAATACTGACCTGGAGAGTACAATAAATAGTGAACTGAAGAGTACAATAAATAGTGACCTGGAGAAGGTAATAAATACTGACCTGCAGAGAACAATAAATATTGACCTGGAGAGTGTAATAAATACTTAACTGGAGAGGGCAATAAATACTGACCTGGAAAGTACAATAAACTGTGACCTGGAGAGCACAATAAATACTGACCTGGAGAGTACAATAAATACTGACCTGGAGTGCACAATAAATACTGTCCTGGAGTGTACAATAAATATTGACCTGGAGAGTACAATAAATACTGACCGGGAGACTACAATAAATACTGACCTGGAGAGCACAATAAATACTGACCTGGAGAGTACAATAAATACAGATCTATAGAGTACAATAAATACTGACCTGGAGAGGATAATAAATACTGACCTGATGAGTACAATAAATAGTGACCTGGAGAGTACAATAAATATTGACCTGGAAAGTACAATTAATACTGACCTGGAGAGGGTAATAAATACTGACCTGGAGAGTGCAATAAATACTGACCTGGAGAGTACAATAAATACTGACCTAGAGATCACAATAAATACTGACCTGGCGAGTACAATAAATACTGACCTGGAGAGGATAATAAATACTGACCTGATGAGTACAATAAATAGTGACCTGGAGAGTACAATAAATATTGACCTGGAAAGTACAATTAATACTGACCTGGAGAGTGCAATAAATACTGCCCTGGAGAGTACAATAAATACTGACCTGGAGAGCACAATAAATAGTGACCTGGAGAGTACATTAAATACTAACCTGCAGAGTGCAATAAATACTGCCATGGAGAGTACAATAAATACTGACCTGGAGAGTACAATAAACACTGACCTGGAGAGTACAAAAATACTGACCTGGAGAGTAAAATAAATACTGACCTGAAGAGGGTAATAAATATTGACCTGGAGAGTACAATAAAATCTGAAACGGAGAGTACAATAAATAGGCACCTGGAGAAGGCAATAAATACTGACCTGGAGATGGCAATAAATATTGACCGGGAGATTGCAATAAATACTGACCTGGTGAGTACAATAAATACTGATCTGGAGAGTACATTAAATACTGACCTGAAGAGTACAGTAAATACTGACCTGGAGAGTACAATAAATACTGACCTGCAGAGTACAATAAATAAAGACCTGGAGAGTACAATAAATACTGACCTGGAGAGGGTAATAAATACTGACCTGGAGAGGTCAATAAATACTGACCTGGAGTGGGTAATAAATACTGACCTGGAGAGTACAATAAATAGTGACCTGGAGAGTACAATAAATAGTGACCTGGAGAGTACAATTAATACTGACCTGGAGAGGGTAATAAATACTGGCCTGGAGAGTGCAATAAATACTGACCTGGAGAGTGCAATAAATACTGACCTGGAGAGTACAATAAATACTGACCTGGCGAGTACAATAAATACTGACCTGGAGAGGGTAATAATAACTATCCTGGAGAGTATTTAAATACTGACCTGCAGAGTGCAATAAATACTGCCCTGGAGAGTACAGTAAATACTGACCTGGAGAGCACAATAAATACTGACCTGGAGAGTACAATAAAAACTGACCTGGAGAGTACAATAAATAGTGACCTCGAGAGTACAATAAATACTAACCTGGAAAGGGTAATAAATACTGACCTGGAGAGTACAATAAATAGTGAACTGAAGAGTACAATAAATAGTGACCTGGAGAAGGTAATAAATACTGACCTGCAGAGAACAATAAATATTGACCTGGAGAGTGTAATAAATACTTAACTGGAGAGGACAATAAATACTGACCTGGAAAGTACAATAAACTCTGACCTGGAGAGTACAATAAATACTGACCTGGAAAGTACAATAAACTGTGACCTGGAGAGCACAATAAATACTGACCTGGAGAGTACAATAAATACTGACCTGGAGTGCACAATAAATACTGTCCTGGAGTGTACGATAAATACTGACCTGGAGAGTACAATAAATACTGACCGGGAGACTACAATAAATACTGACCTGGAGAGCACAATAAATACTGACCTGGAGAGTACAATAAATACAGATCTATAGAGTACAATAAATACTGACCTAGAGAGGGCAATAAATACTGACTTGGAGTGGGTAATAAATACTGACCTGTAGAGTACATTAAATACTGACCTGGAGAGGGTAATAAATACTGACCTGGAGAGTGCAATAAATACTGACATGGAGAGTACAATAAATACTGACCTGGAGATCACAATAAATACTGACCTGGCGAGTACAATAAATACTGACCTGGAGACGGTAATAAATACTGACCTGGAGAGTACAATAAATACTGACCTGGAGCTCACAATAAAGACTGACCTGGAGAGTACAATAAATACGGACCTGGAGAGGGTAATAAATACTGACCTGTAGAGTACATTAAATACTGACCTGCAGAGTGCAATAAGTACTGCCCTGGAGGGTATAATAAATACTGACCTGGAGAGCACAAAAAATACTGACCTGGTGAGTGCAATAAATACTGACCTGGAGTGGGTAATAAATACTGACCTGGAGAGTACAATAAATACTGACCTGGAGAGGGTAATAAATACTGGCCTGGAGAGTGCAATAAAAACTGACCAGGAGAGTACAATGAATACTGTCTTGGAGAACACAATAAATACTGACCTGGCGAGTACAATAAATACTGACCTGGAGAGGGTAATAAATACTGGCCTGGAGAGTGCAATAAATACTGACCAGGAGAGTACAATAAATACTGACCTGGAGATCACATTAAATACTGACCTGCATAGTGCAATAAATACTGCCCTGGAGAGTACAATAAATACTGACCTGTAGAGTACATTAAATACTGACCTGCAGAGTGCAATAAGTACTGCCCTGGAGGGTATAATAAATACTGACCTGGAGAGCACAAAAAATACTGACCTGGTGAGTGCAATAAATACTGACCTGGAGTGGGTAATAAATACTGACCTGGAGAGTACAATAAATACTGACCTGGAGAGGGTAATAAATACTGGCCTGGAGAGTGCAATAAAAACTGACCAGGAGAGTACAATGAATACTGTCTTGGAGAACACAATAAATACTGACCTGGCGAGTACAATAAATACTGACCTGGAGAGTGTAATAAATACTGGCCTGGAGAGTGCAATAAATACTGACCAGGAGAGTACAATAAATACTGACCTGGAGATCACATTAAATACTGACCTGCATAGTGCAATAAATACTGCCCTGGAGAGTACAATAAATACTGACCTGGAGAGCACAATAAATACTGACCTGGAGAGTACAATAAAAACTGACCTGGAGAGGGTAATAAATACTGACCTGGACAGTACAATAAATAGTGACCTCGAGAGTACAATAAATACTGACATGGAGAGGGTAATAAATACTGACCTGGAGAGCACAATAAATAGTGAACTGAAAAGCACAATAAATAGTGACCTGGAGAAGGTAATAAATACTGACCTGGAGAGAACAATAAATATTGAATTGGAGAGGGTAATAAATACTTAACTGGAGAGGGCAATAAATACTGACCTGGAAAATACAATAAACTGTGACCTGGAGAGTACAATAAATACTGACCTGGAGAGTACAATAAATACTTACCTGGAGAGCACAATAAATACTGTCCTGGAGGGTACAATAAATACTGACCTGGAGAGTACACTAAATACTGATCTGGAGAGTACAATAAATACTGATCTACAGAGTACAATAAATACTGTCCTGGAGAGGGCAATAAATACTGACCTGGAGAGTACAATAAATACTGACCAGGAGAGTGTAATAAATACGGACCTGGAGAGTGCAATAAATACTGACCTGGATGAGTACAATAAATACTGACCTGGAGAGTACAATAAATACTGACCTGGAGAGCGCAATAAATACTGACCTGGAGAGTACAATAAATACTGACCTGGGGAGGGTAATAAATACTGACCTGGGGAGTACATTCAATACTGACCTGGAGAGTACAATAAATACTGACCTGGAGAGTACAATAAATAGTGACCTGGAGAGTATAATAAATACTGACCTGGAGAGGGTAATAAATACTGACCTGGAGAGTGCAATAAATACTGACCTGGAGAGTACAATAAATACTGACCTGAAGAGCTCAATAAATACTGACCTGGAGTGTACAATAAATACTGACCTGGAGAGGGTAATATTATACTGACCTGGAAAGTACAATAAATACTGACCTCGGGAGTACAATAAATAGTGACCTGGACAGTACAATAAATAGTGACCTGGAGAGTACAATAAATACTGACCTGGAGCGGGTAATAAATACTGACCTGGAGAGTGCAATAAATACTGACCTGGAGAGTGCAATAAATATTGCGCTGGAGAGTACAATAAATACTGACCTGGAGAGCACATTAAATACTGACCTGGAGAGTACAATAAATACTGACCTGGAGAGGGTAATAAATACTGACCTGCAGAGAACAATAAATATTGACCTGGAGAGGGTAATAAATACTTAACTGGAGAGGGCAATAAATTCTAACCTGGAAAGTACAATAAATACTGACCTGGAGAGGGTAATAAATACTGACCTGGAGAGTGCAATAAATACTGACCTGGAGAGTGCAATAAATATTGCGCTGGAGAGTATAATAAATACTGACCTGCAGAGCACAATAAATACTGACCTGGAGAGTACAATAAATACTGACCTGGAGAGGGTAATAAATACTGACCTTCAGAGAACAATAAATACTGACCTGGAGAGTACAATAAATAGTGACCTGGAGAGTACAATAAATAGTGACCTGGAGAGTACAATTAATACTGACCTGGAGAGGGTAATAAATACTGACCAGGAGAGTGCAATAAATACTGACCTGGAGAGTGCAATAAATACTGACCTGGAGAGTACAATAAATACTGACCAGGAGAGTACAATAAATACTGACCTGGAGAGGGTAACAATAACTATCCTGGAGAGTATTTAAATACTGACCTGCAGAGTGCAATAAATACTGCCCTGGAGAGTACAATAAATACTGACCTGGAGAGCACAATAAATACTGACCTGGAGAGTACAATAAAAACTGACCTGGAGAGTACAATAATTAGTGACCTAGAGAGTACAATAAATACTAACCTGGAGAGGGTAATAAATACTGACCTGGATAGTACAATAAATAGTGAACTGAAGAGTACAATAAATAGTGACCTGGAGAAGGTAATAAATACTGACCTGCAGAGAACAATAAATATTGACCTGGAGAGTGTAATAAATACTTAACTGGAGAGGGCAATAAATACTGACCTGGAAAGTACAATAAACTGTGACCTGGAGAGCACAATAAATACCTACCTGGAGAGTACAATAAATACTGACCTGGAGTGCACAATAAATACTGTCCTGGCGTGTACAATAAATACTGACCTGGAGAGTACAATAAATACTGACCGGGAGACTACAATAAATACTGACCTGGAGAGTACAATAAATACAGATCTATAGAGTACAATAAATACTGACCTGGAGAAGATAATAAATACTGACCTGGAGAGTACAATAAATACTGACCTGGAGATCACAATAAATACTGACCTTGCGAGTACATTCAATACTGTCCTGGAGAGGGTAATAAATACTGACATGGTGAGTACATTAAATACTGACCTGCAGAGTGCAATAAATACTGCCCTGGAGAGTACAATAAATACTGACCTGGAGAGCACAATAAATACTGACCTGGAGAGTACAATAAAAACTGACCTGTAGAGGGTAATAAATACTGACCTGGAGAGTACAATAAACACTGACCTGGAGAGTACAAAAATACTGACCTGGAGACTAAAATAAATACTGACCTGAAGAGGGTAATAAATACTGACCTGGAGAGTACAATAAAAACTGAAATGGAGAGTACAATAAATACTCACCTGGAGAGGGCAATAAATACTGACCTGGAGAGGGCAATAAATATTGACCAGGAGACTGCAATAAATACTGACCTGGAGAGTACAATAAATACTGACCTGCAGAATACAATAAATAAAGACCTGGAGAGTATAATAAATACTGACCTAGAGAGGGCAATAAATACTGACTTGGAGTAGGTAATAAATACTGACCTGGAGAGTATAATAAATACTGACCTGGAGAGTACAATAAATAGTGACCTGGAGAGTACAATAAATAGTGACCTGTAGAGTACAATAAATACTGACCTGGAGAGTGCAATAAATATTGCGCTGGAGAGTACAATAAATACAGACCTGGAGAGCACAATAAATACTGACCTGGAGAGTACAATAAATACTGACCTGGAGAGGGTAATAAATACTGACCTGCAGAGAACAATAAATATTGACCTGGAGAGGGTAATAAATACTTAACTGGAGAGGCAATAAATTCTAACCTGGAAAGTACAATAAATACTGACCTGGAGAGGGTAATAAATACTGACCTGGAGAGTGCAATAAATACTGACCTGGAGAGTGCAATAAATATTGCGCTGGAGAGTATAATAAATACTGACCTGCAGAGCACAATAAATACTGACCTGGAGAGTACAATAAATACTGACCTGGAGAGGGTAATAAATACTGACCTTCAGAGAACAATAAATACTGACCTGGAGAGTACAATAAATAGTGACCTGGAGAGTACAATAAATAGTGACCTGGAGAGTACAATTAATACTGACCTGGAGAGGGTAATAAATACTGACCAGGAGAGTGCAATAAATACTGACCTGGAGAGTGCAATAAATACTGACCTGGAGAGTACAATAAATACTGACCAGGAGAGTACAATAAATACTGACCTGGAGAGGGTAACAATAACTATCCTGGAGAGTATTTAAATACTGACCTGCAGAGTGCAATAAATACTGCCCTGGAGAGTACAATAAATACTGACCTGGAGAGCACAATAAATACTGACCTGGAGAGTACAATAAAAACTGACCTGGAGAGTACAATAATTAGTGACCTCGAGAGTACAATAAATACTAACCTGGAGAGGGTAATAAATACTGACCTGGATAGTACAATAAATAGTGAACTGAAGAGTACAATAAATAGTGACCTGGAGAAGGTAAGAAATACTGACCTGCAGAGAACAATAAATATTGACCTGGAGAGTGTAATAAATACTTAACTGGAGAGGGCAATAAATACTGACCTGGAAAGTACAATAAACTGTGACCTGGAGAGCACAATAAATACTGACCTGTAGAGTACAATAAATACTGACCTGGAGTGCACAATAAATACTGTCCTGGCGTGTACAATAAATACTGACCTGGAGAGTACAATAAATACTGACCGGGAGACTACAATAAATACTGACCTGGAGAGTACAATAAATACAGATCTATAGAGTACAATAAATACTGACCTGGAGAAGATAATAAATACTGACCTGGAGAGTACAATAAATACTGACCTGGAGATCACAATAAATACTGACCTTGCGAGTACATTCAATACTGTCCTGGAGAGGGTAATAAATACTGACATGGTGAGTACATTAAATACTGACTTGCAGAGTGCAATAAATACTGCCCTGGAGAGTACAATAAATACTGACCTGGAGAGCACAATAAATACTGACCTGGAGAGTACAATAAAAACTGACCTGGAGAGTACAAAAATACTGACCTGGAGACTAAAATAAATACTGACCTGAAGAGGGTAATAAATACTGACCTGGAGAGTACAATAAAAACTGAAATGGAGAGTACAATAAATACTCACCTGGAGAGGGCAATAAATACTGACCTGGAGAGGGCAATAAATTTGACCAGGAGACTGCAATAAATACTGACCTGGAGAGTACAATAAATACTGACCTGCAGAATACAATAAATAAAGACCTGGAGAGTATAATAAATACTGACCTAGAGAGGGCAATAAATACTGACTTGGAGTAGGTAATAAATACTGACCTGGAGAGTATAATAAATACTGACCTGGAGAGTACAATAAATAGTGACCTGGAGAGTACAATAAATAGTGACCTGTAGAGTACAATAAATACTGACCTGGAGAGGGTAATAAATAGTGACCTGGAGAGTGCAATAAATACTGACCTGGAGAGTACAATAAATACTGACCTGGAGATCACAATAAATACTGACCTGGCGAGTACAATAAATACTGACCTGGAGAGGGTAATAAATACTGACCTTCAGAGAACAATAAATACTGACCTGGAGAGTACAATAAATAGTGACCTGGAGAGTACAATAAATAGTGACCTGGAGAGTACAATTAATACTGACCTGGAGAGGGTAATAAATACTGACCAGGAGAGTGCAATAAATACTGACCTGGAGAGTGCAATAAATACTGACCTGGAGAGTACAATAAATACTGACCAGGAGAGTACAATAAATACTGACCTGGAGAGGGTAATAATAACTATCCTGGAGAGTATTTAAATACAGACCTGCAGAGTGCAATAAATACTGCCCTGGAGAGTACAATAAATACTGACCTGCAGAGTACAATAAAAACCGACCTGGAGAGTACAATAAATAGTGACTTCGAGAGTACAATAAATACTAACCTGGAGAGGGTAATAAATACTGACCTGGATAGTACAATAAATAGTGAACTGAAGAGTACAATAAATAGTGACCTGGAGAAGGTAATAAATACTGACCTGCAGAGAACAATAAATATTGACCTGGAGAGTGTAATAAATACTTAACTGGAGAGGGCAATAAATACTGACCTGGAAGGTACAATAAACTGTGACCTGGAGAGCACAATAAATACTGACCTTGAGAGTACAATAAATACTGACCTGGAGTGCACAATAAATACTTTCCTGGAGTGTACAATAAATACTGACCTGGAGAGTACAATAAATACTGACCGGGAGACTACAATAAATACTGACCTGGAGAGTACAATAAATACAGATCTATAGAGTACAATAAATACTGACCTGGAGAAGATAATAAATACTGACCTGGAGAGTACAATAAATACTGACCTGGAGAGAACAATAAATACTCACCTGGAGAGTACAATAAATACTGACCTGAAGAGCACAATAAATACTGACCTGGAGAGCACAATAAATAGTGACCTGGAGAGTACAATTAATACTGACCTGGAGAGGGTAATAAATACTGACTTGGAGAGTGCAATAAATACTGACCTGGAGAGTACAATAAATACTGACCTGGAGATCACAATAAATACTGACCTTGCGAGTACATTCAATACTGTCCTGGAGAGGGTAATAAATACTGACATGGTGAGTACATTAAATACTGACCTGCAGAGTGCAATAAATACTGCCCTGGAGAGTACAATAAAAACTGACCTGTAGAGGGTAATAAATACTGACCTGGAGAGTACAATAAACACTGACCTGGAGGGTACAAAAATACTGACCTGGAGACTAAAATAAATACTGACCTGAAGAGGGTAATAAATACTGACCTGGAGAGTACAATAAAAACTGAAATGGAGAGTACAATAAATACTCACCTGGAGAGGGCAATAAATACTGACCTGGAGAGGGCAATAAATATTGACCAGGAGACTGCAATAAATACTGACCTGGAGAGTACAATAAATACTGACCTGCAGAGTACAATAAATAAAGACCTGGAGAGTATAATAAATACTGACCTAGAGAGGGCAATAATTACTGACTTGGAGTAGGTAATAAATACTGACCTGGAGAGTATAATAAATACTGACCTGGAGAGTACAATAAATAGTGACCTGGAGAGTACAATAAATAGTGACCTGTAGAGTACAATAATTACTGACCTGGAGAGGGTAATAAATACTGACCTGGAGAGTGCAATAAATACTGACCTGGAGAGTACAATAAATACTGACCTGGAGATCACAATAAATACTGACCTGGCGAGTACAATAAATACTGACCTGGAGAGGGTAATAAATACTGACCTGGAGAGTACAATAAATAGTGAACTGAAGAGTACAATAAATAGTGACCTGGAGAAGGTAATAAATACTGACCTGCAGAGAACAATAAATATTGACCTGGAGAGTGTAATAAATACTTAACTGGAGAGGGCAATAAATACTGACCTAGAAAGTACAATAAACTGTGACCTGGAGAGCACAATAAATACTGACCTGGAGAGTACAATAAATACTGACCTGGAATGCACAATAAATACTGTCCTGGAGTGTACAATAAATACTGACCTGGAGAGTACAATAAATACTGACCGGGAGACAACAATAAAAACTGACCTGGAGATTACAATAAATACTGACCTGGAGAGTACAATAAATACAGATCTATAGAGTACAATAAATACTGACCTGGAGAAGATAATAAATACTGACCTGGAGAGTACAATAAATATTGACCTGGAGAGAACAATAAATACTCACCTGGAGAGTACAATTAATACTGACCTGGAGAGGGTAATAAATACTGACTTGGAGAGTGCAATAAATACTGACCTGGAGAGTAAAATAAATACTGACCTGGAGATCACAATAAATACTGACCTTGCGAGTACATTAAATACTGTCCTGGAGAGGGTAATAAATACTGACATGGTGAGTACATTAAATACTGACCTGCAGAGTGCAATAAATACTGCCCTGGAGAGTACAATAAATACTGACCTGGAGAGCACAATAAATACTGACCTGGAGAGTACAATAAAAACTGACCTGGAGAGGGTGATAAATACTGACCTGGAGAGTACAATAAACACTGACCTGGAGAGTACAAAAATACTGACCTGGAGACTAAAATAAATACTGACCTGAAGAGGGTAATAAATACTGACCTGGAGAGTACAATAAAAACTGAAATGGAGAGTACAATAAATACTCACCTGGAGAGGGCAATAAATACTGACCTGGAGAGGGCAATAAATATTGACCAGGAGACTGCAATAAATACTGAACTGGAGAGTACAATAAATACTGACCTGCAGAGTACAATAAATAAAGACCTGGAGAGTATAATAAATACTGACCTAGAGAGGGCAATAAATACTGACTTGGAGTGGGTAATAAATACTGACCTGGAGAGTACAATAAATACTGACCAGGAGAGTGCAATAAATCCGGACCTGGAGATTGCAATAATACTGACCTGGATGAGTACAATAAATACTGACCTGGAGAGTACAATAAATAATGACCTGGAGAGCGCAATAAATACTGACCTGGAGAGTACAATAAATACTGACCTGGGGAGAGTAATAAATACTGACCTGGGGAGTACATTCAATACTGACCTGGAGAGTACAATAAATACTGAGCTGGAGAGTACAATAAATAGTGACCTGGAGAGTATAATAAATACTGACCTGGAGAGTGTAATAAATACTGACCTGGAGAGTGCAATAAATACTGACCTGGAGAGTACAATAAACACTGACATGGAGAGCACAATAAATACTGACCTGGAGAGTACAATAAATACTGACCTGGAGAGCGCAATAAATACTGACCTGGAGTGTACTATAAATAGAGACCTGGAGAGGGTAATAAATACTGACCTGGAGAGTACAAGACATACTGACCTGGAGAGTACAATAAATACGGAACTGGAGAGTACAATAAATACTGACCTGAAGAGCTCAATAAATACTGACCTGGAGTGTACAATAAATACTGACCTGGACAGGGTAATAAATACTGACCTGGAGAGTACAATAAATACCGACCTGGAGAGTACAATAAATACTGACCTGGAGCGGGTAATAAATACTGACCTGGAGAGTGCAATAAATACGGACCTGGAGAGTGCAATAAATACTGCGCTGGAGAGTACAATAAATACTGACCTGGAGAGCACAATAAATACTGACCTGGAGAGTACATTAAATACTGACCTGGAGAGGGTAATAAATACTGACCTGCAGAGAACAATAAATATTGACCTGGAGAGGGTAATAAATACTTAACTGGAGAGGGCAATAAATTCTCACCTGGAAAATACAATAAATACTGACCTGGAGAGTGCAATAAATACTGACCTGGAGAGTGCAATAAATACTGCGCTGGAGAGTACAATAAATACTGACCTGGAGAGCACAATAAATACTGACCTGGAGAGTACAATACATACTGACCTGGAGAGGGTAATAAATACTGACCTGGAGAGTATAAAAATACTGACATGAAGAGTACAATAAATAGTGACCTCGAGAGTACAATAAATACTGACCTGGAGAGGGTGATAAATACTGACCTGGAGAATACAATAAATAGTGAACTGATGAGTACAATAAATAGTGACCTGGAGAGGGTAATAAATACTGACCTGCAGAGAACAATAAATATTGACTTGGAGAGGGTAATAAATACTTAACTGGAGAGGGCAATAAATTCTGACCTGGAAAGTACAATATACTCTGACCTGGAGCGTACGATAAATACTGACCTGGAGAGTACAATAAATACTGACCTGGAATGCACAATAAATACTGTCCTGGAGTGTACAATAAATACTGACCTGGAGAGTACAATAAATACTGACCTGGAGTGTACACTAAATACTGACCTGGGGAGTACAATAAATACTGACCAGGAGAGTAAAATAAATACTGACCTGGATTGGGCAATAAATACTGACCTGGAAAGTACAATAAATACTGACCTGGAGAGTTCATTAAATACTGACCTGGAGAGTGCAATAAATATTGACCTGGAGAGTACAATAAATACAATAAATACCGACCTGGAGAGTACAATAAATACTGACCTGGAGAGTACAATAAAAATGACCTGGAGAGGGTAAAAAATACTGACCTGGAGAGTACAATAAACACTGGCCTGGAGAGTACAAAAATACTGACCTGGAGAGTACAATAAAAACTGAAATGGAGAGTACAATAATCACTCACCTGGAGAGGGCAATAAATATTGACCTGGAAAGGGCAATAAATATTGACCAGGAGATTGCAATAAATACTGACCTGGAGAGTACAATAAATAATGATCTGGCGAGTACAATAAATACTGACCTGGAGAGTACAGTAAATACTGACCAGGAGAGTATAATAAATACTGACCTGCAGAGTACAATAAATAAAAACCTGGAGAGTATAATAAATACTGACCTAGAGAGGGCAATAAATACTGACCTGGAGTGGGTAATAAATACTGACCTGGAGAGTATAATAAATACTGACCTGGAGAGCACAATAAATATTGACCTGGAGAGTACAATAAATAGTGACCTGGAGAGTACAATAAATACTGACCTGGAGAGGGTAATAAATACTGACCTGGAGAGTGCAATAAATACTGACCTGGAGAGAACAATAAATACTGACCTGGAGATCACAATAAATACTGACCTGGCGAGTCCAATAAATACTGAATTGGAGAGTGTAATAAATACTGACCTGGAGAGTACAACAAATACTGACCTGGAGAGTACAATAAATACTGACCTGGAGAGCACATAAAATACTGTCCTGGAGTGTACAATAAATACAGACCTGGAGAGTACAATAAATACTGACCGGGAGACTACAATAAATACTGACCTGGAGAGTACAATAAATACTGACCTGGAGAGTACAATAAATAGTGACCTGGACAGTACAATAAATAGTGACCTGGAGAGTACAATAAATACTGACCTGAAGCGGGTAATAAATACTGACCTGGAGAGTGCAATAAATACTGACCTGTAGAGTGCAATAAATACTGCGCTGGAGAGTACAATAAATACTGACCTGGAGATCACAATTAATACTGACCTGGAGAGTACAATAAATACTGACCTGGAGAGGGTAATAAATATTGACCTGCAGAGAACAATAAATATTGACCTGGAGAGGGTAATAAATACTTAACTGGAGAGGGCAATAAATTCTAACCTGGAAAGTACAATAAATACTGACCTGGAGAGGGTAATAAATACTGACCTGGAGAGTACAATAAATACTGACCTGGAGAGCACAATAAATACTGACCTGGAGAGTACAATAAATACTGACCTGGAGAGAGTAATAAATACTGACCTGGAGAGTATAAAAATACTGACCTGAAGAGTACAATAAATAGTGACCTCGAGAGTACAATAAATACTGACCTGGAGAGGGTGATAAATACTGACCTGGAGAGTACAATAAATAGTGAACTGATGAGTACAATAAATAGTGACCTGGAGAGGGTAATAAATACTGACCTGCAGAGAACATAAATATTGACCTGGAGAGGGTAATAAATACTTAACTTGAGAGGGCAATAAATTCTGACGTGGAAAGTACAATATACTCTGACCTGGAGCGTACGATAAATACTGACCTGGAGAGTACAATAAATACTGACCTGGAATGCACAATAAATACTGTCCTGGAGTGTACAATAAATACTGACCTGGAGAGTACAATAAATACTGACCTGGAGTGTACACTAAATACTGACCTGGGGAGTACAATAAATACTGACCAGGAGAGTAAAATAAATACTGACCTGGATTGGGCAATAAATACTGACCTGGAAAGTACAATAAATACTGACCTGGAGAGTTCATTAAATACTGACCTGGAGAGTGCAATAAATATTGACCTGGAGAGTACAATAAATACAATAAATACCGACCTGGAGAGTACAATAAATACTGACCTGGAGAGTACAATAAAAATGACCTGGAGAGGGTAAAAAATACTGACCTGGAGAGTACAATAAACACTGGCCTGGAGAGTACAAAAATACTGACCTGGAGAGTACAATAAAAACTGAAATGGAGAGTACAATAATCACTCACCTGGAGAGGGCAATAAATATTGACCTGGAGAGGGCAATAAATATTGACCAGGAGATTGCAATAAATACTGACCTGGAGAGTACAATAAATAATGATCTGGCGAGTACAATAAATACTGACCTGGAGAGTCCAGAAAATACTGACCAGGAGAGTACAATAAATACTGACCTGCAGAGTACAATAAATAAAAACCAGGAGAGTATAATAAATACTGACCTAGAGAGGGCAATAAATACTGACCTGGAGTGGGTAATAAATACTGACCTGGAGAGTATAATAAATACTGACCTGGAGAGCACAATAAATATTGACCTGGAGAGTACAATAAATAGTGACCTGGAGAGTACAATAAATACTGACCTGGAGAGGGTAATAAATACTGACCTGGAGAGTGCAATAAATACTGACCTGGAGAGAACAATAAATACTGACCTGGAGATCACAATAAATACTGACCTGGCGAGTCCAATAAATACTGAATTGGAGAGGGTAATAAATACTGACCTGGAGAGTACAACAAATACTGACCTGGAGAGTACAATAAATACTGACCTGGAGAGCACATAAAATACTGTCCTGGAGTGTACAATAAATACAGACCTGGAGAGTACAATAAATACTGACCGGGAGACTACAATAAATACTGACCTGGAGAGTACAATAAATACTGACCTGGAGAGTACAATAAATAGTGACCTGGACAGTACAATAAATAGTGACCTGGAGAGTACAATAAATACTGACCTGGAGCGGGTAATAAATACTGACCTGGAGAGTGCAATAAATACTGACCTGTAGAGTGCAATAAATACTGCGCTGGAGAGTACAATAAATACTGACCTGGAGATCACAATTAATACTGACCTGGAGAGTACAATAAATACTGACCTGGAGAGGGTAATAAATATTGACCTGCAGAGAACAATAAATATTGACCTGGAGAGGGTAATAAATACTTAACTGGAGAGGGCAATAAATTCTAACCTGGAAAGTACAATAAATACTGACCTGGAGAGGGTAATACATACTCACCTGGAGAGTACAATAAATACTGTCCTGGAGGGTACAATAAATACTGACCTGGAGAGTACACTAAATACTGATCTGGAGAGTACAATAAATACTGATCTATAGAGTACAATAAATACTGACCTGGAGAGGGCAATAAATACTGACCTGGAGAGTACAATAAATACTGACCAGGAGAGTGTAATAAATACGGACCTGGAGAGTGCAATAAATACTGACCTGGATGAGTACAATAAATACTGACCTGGAGAGTACAATAAATACTGACCTGGATAGCGCAATAAATACTGACCTGGAGAGTGCAATACATACTGACCTGGGGAGGGTAATAAATACTGACCTGGGGAGTACATTCAATACTGACCTGGAGAGTACAATAAATACTGAACTGGAGAGTACAATAAATAGTGACCTGGAGAGTATAATAAATACTGACCTGGAGAGGGTAATAAATACTGACCTGGAGAGTGCAATAAATACTGACCTGGAGAGTACAATAAATACTGACATGGAGAGCACAATAAATACTGACCTGGAGAGTACAATAAATACTGACCTGGAGAGCGCAATAAATACTGACCTGGAGAGGGTAATAAATACTGATCTGGAGAGTACAAGAAATACTGACCTGGAGAGTGCAATAAATACAGAACTGGAGAGTACAATAAATACTGACCTGGAGAGCGCAATAAATACTGATCTGGAGAGTACAATAAATACTGACCTGGGGAGGGTAATAAATACTGACCTGGAGAGTGCAATAAATACTGACCTGGAGAGTACAATAAATACTGACCTGAAGAGCTCAATAAATACTGACCTGGAGTGCACAATAAATAGTGACCTGGACAGTACAATAAATAGTGACCTGGAGAGTACAATAAATACTGACCTGGAGCGGGTAATAAATACTGACCTGGCGAGTGCAATAAATACTGACCTGGAGAGCACAATAAATACTGACCTGGAGAGTACAATAAATACTGACCTGGAGAGGGTAATAAATACTGACCTGCAGAGAACAATAAATATTGACCTGGAGAGGGTAATAAATACTTAACTGGAGAGGGCAATAAATTCTAACCTGGAAAGTACAATAAATGCTGACCTGGAGAGGGTAATAAATACTGACCTGGAGAGTGCAATAAATACTGACCTGGAGAGTGCAATAAATATTGCGCTGGAGAGTACAATGAATACTGACCTGCAGAGCACAATAAATACTGACCTGGAGAGTACAATAAATACTGACCTGGAGAGGGTAATAAATACTGACCTTCAGAGAACAATACATAATGACCTGGAGAGGGTAATAAATACTTAACTGGAGAGTGCAATAAATTCTAACCTGGAAAGTACAATAAATACTGACCTGGAGAGGGTAATAAATACTGACCTGGAGAGTGCAATAAATACTGACCTGGAGAGTGCAATAAATACTGCGCTGGAGAGTACAATAAATACTGACCTGGAGAGGGTGATAAATACTGACCTGGAGAGTACAATAAATAGTGAACTGATGAGTACAATAAATAGTGACCTGGAGAGGGTAATAAATACTTAACTGAAGAGGGCAATAAATTCTGACCTGGAAAGTACAATAAACTCTGACCTGGGGAGTACGATAAATACTGACCTGGAGAGTACAATAAATATTGACCTTGAGAGCACAATAAATACTGTCCTGGAGTGTACAATAAATACTGAAATGGAGAGTACAATAAATACTGACCTGGAGAGCACAATAAATACTGTCCTGGAGGGTACAATAAATACTGACCTGGAGAGTACACTAAATACTGATCTGTAGAGTACAATAAATACTGATCTATAGAGTACAATAAATACTGACCTGGAGAGTACAATAAATACTGACCAGGAGAGTGCAATAAATCCGGACCTGGAGATTGCAATAATACTGACCTGGATGAGTACAATAAATACTGACCTGGAGACTACAATAAATAATGACCTGGAGAGCGCAATAAATACTGACCTGGAGAGTACAATAAATACTGACCTGGGGAGAGTAATAAATACTGACCTGGGGAGTACATTCAATACTGACCTGGAGAGTACAATAAATACTGAGCTGGAGAGTACAATAAATAGTGACCTGGAGAGTATAATAAATACTGACCTGGAGAGGGTAATAAATACTGACCTGGAGAGTGCAATAAATACTGACCTGGAGAGTACAATAAACACTGACATGGAGAGCACAATAAATACTGACCTGGAGAGTACAATAAATACTGACCTGGAGAGCGCAATAAATACTGACCTGGAGTGTACTATAAATAGTGACCTGGAGAGGGTAATAAATACTGACCTGGAGAGTACAAGACATACTGACCTGGAGAGTACAATAAATACGGAACTGGAGAGTACAATAAATACTGACCTGAAGAGCTCAATAAATACTGACCTGGAGAGGGTAATAAATACTGACCTGGAGAGTGCAATAAATACTGACCTGGAGAGTACAATAAACACTGACATGGAGAGCACAATAAATACTGACCTGGAGAGTACAATAAATACTGACCTGGAGAGCGCAATAAATACTGACCTGGAGTGTACTATAAATAGTGACCTGGAGAGGGTAATAAATACTGACCTGGAGAGTACAAGACATACTGACCTGGAGAGTACAATAAATACGGAACTGGAGAGTACAATAAATACTGACCTGAAGAGCTCAATAAATACTGACCTGGAGTGTACAATAAATACTGACCTGGACAGGGAAATAAATACTGACCTGGAGAGTACAATAAATACCGACCTGGAGAGTACAATAAATACTGACCTGGAGCGGGTAATAAATACTGACCTGGAGAGTGCAATAAATACGGACCTGGAGAGTGCAATAAATACTGCGCTGGAGAGTACAATAAATACTGACCTGGAGAGCACAATAAATACTGACCTGGAGAGTACATTAAATACTGACCTGGAGAGGGTAATAAATACTGACCTGCAGAGAACAATAAATATTGACCTGGAGAGGGTAATAAATACTTAACTGGAGAGGGCAATAAATTCTCACCTGGAAAATACAATAAATACTGACCTGGAGAGTGCAATAAATACTGACCTGGAGAGTGCAATAAATACTGCGCTGGAGAGTACAATAAATACTGACTTGGAGAGCACAATAAATACTGACCTGGAGAGTACAATACATACTGACCTGGAGAGGGTAATAAATACTGACCTGGAGAGTATAAAAATACTGACCTGAAGAGTACAATAAATAGTGACCTCGAGAGTACAATAAATACTGACCTGGAGAGGGTGATAAATACTGACCTGGAGAATACAATAAATAGTGAACTGATGAGTACAATAAATAGTGACCTGGAGAGGGTAATAAATACTGACCTGCAGAGAACAATAAATATTGACTTGGAGAGGGTAATAAATACTTAACTGGAGAGGGCAATAAATTCTGACCTGGAAAGTACAATATACTCTGACCTGGAGCGTACGATAAATACTGACCTGGAGAGTACAATAAATACTGACCTGGAATGCACAATAAATACTGTCCTGGAGTGTACAATAAATACTGACCTGGAGAGTACAATAAATACTGACCTGGAGTGTACACTAAATACTGACCTGGGGAGTACAATAAATACTGACCAGGAGAGTAAAATAAATACTGACCTGGATTGGGCAATAAATACTGACCTGGAAAGTACAATAAATACTGACCTGGAGAGTTCATTAAATACTGACCTGGAGAGTGCAATAAATATTGACCTGGAGAGTACAATAAATACAATAAATACCGACCTGGAGAGTACAATAAATACTGACCTGGAGAGTACAATAAAAATGACCTGGAGAGGGTAAAAAATACTGACCTGGAGAGTACAATAAACACTGGCCTGGAGAGTACAAAAATACTGACCTGGAGAGTACAATAAAAACTGAAATGGAGAGTACAATAATCACTCACCTGGAGAGGGCAATAAATATTGACCTGGAGAGGGCAATAAATATTGACCAGGAGATTGCAATAAATACTGACCTGGAGAGTACAATAAATAATGATCTGGCGAGTACAATAAATACTGACCTGGAGAGTACAGTAAATACTGACCAGGAGAGTACAATAAATACTGACCTGCAGAGTACAATAAATAAAAACCTGGAGAGTATAATAAATACTGACCTAGAGAGGGCAATAAATACTGACCTGGAGTGGGTAATAAATACTGACCTGGAGAGTATAATAAATACTGACCTGGAGAGCACAATAAATATTGACCTGGAGAGTACAATAAATAGTGACCTGGAGAGTACAATAAATACTGACCTGGAGAGGGTAATAAATACTGACCTGGAGAGTGCAATAAATACTGACCTGGAGAGAACAATAAATACTGACCTGGAGATCACAATAAATACTGACCTGGCGAGTCCAATAAATACTGAATTGGAGAGGTTAATAAATACTGACCTGGAGAGTACAACAAATACTGACCTGGAGAGTACAATAAATACTGACCTGGAGAGCACATAAAATACTGTCCTGGAGTGTACAATAAATACAGACCTGGAGAGTACAATAAATACTGACCGGGAGACTACAATAAATACTGACCTGGAGAGTACAATAAATACTGACCTGGAGAGTACAATAAATAGTGACCTGGACAGTACAATAAATAGTGACCTGGAGAGTACAATAAATACTGACCTGGAGCGGGTAATAAATACTGACCTGGAGAGTGCAATAAATACTGACCTGTAGAGTGCAATAAATACTGCGCTGGAGAGTACAATAAATACTGACCTGGAGATCACAATTAATACTGACCTGGAGAGTACAATAAATACTGACCTGGAGAGGGTAATAAATATTGACCTGCAGAGAACAATAAATATTGACCTGGAGAGGGTAATAAATACTTAACTGGAGAGGGCAATAAATTCTAACCTGGAAAGTACAATAAATACTGACCTGGAGAGGGTAATAAATACTGACCTGGAGAGTACAATAAATACTGACCTGGAGAGCACAATAAATACTGACCTGGAGAGTACAATAAATACTGACCTGGAGAGAGTAATAAATACTGACCTGGAGAGTATAAAAATACTGACCTGGAGAGAGTAATAAATACTGACCTGGAGAGTATAAAAATACTGACCTGAAGAGTACAATAAATAGTGACCTCGAGAGTACAATAAATACTGACCTGGAGAGGGTGATAAATACTGACCTGGAGAGTACAATAAATAGTGAACTGATGAGTACAATAAATAGTGACCTGGAGAGGGTAATAAATACTGACCTGCAGAGAACATAAATATTGACCTGGAGAGGGTAATAAATACTTAACTTGAGAGGGCAATAAATTCTGACCTGGAAAGTACAATAAACTCTGACCTGGAGAGTACGATAAATACTGACCTGGAGAGTACAATAAATATTGACCTGGAGAGCACAATAAATACTGTCCTGGAGTGTACAATTAATACTGACCTGGAGAATACAATAAATACTGACCTGGAGAGCACAATAAATACTGTCCTGGAGGGTACAATAAATACTGACCTGGAGAGTACACTAAATACTGATCTGGAGAGTACAATAAATACTGATCTATAGAGTCCAATAAATACTGACCTGGAGAATACAATAAATACTGACCAGGAAGGTGTAATAAATAGGGTCCTGGAGAGTGCAATAAATATTGACCTGGATGAGTACAATAAATACTGACCTGGAGAGTACAATAAATACTGACCTGGATAGCGCAATTAATACTGACCTGGAGAGTGCAATACATACTGACCTGGGGAGGGTAATAAATACTGACCTGGGGAGTACATTCAATACTGACCTGGAGAATACAATAAATACTGACCTGGAGAGTACAATAAATAGTGACCTGGAGAGTATAATAAATACTGACCTGGAGAGGGTAATAAATACTGACCTGGAGAGTGCAATAATTACTGACCTGGAGAGTACAATAAATACTGACATGGAGAGCACAATAAATACTGACCTGGAGAGTACAATAAATACTGACCTGGAGAGCGCAATAAATACTGACCTCGAGAGTACTATAAATACTGACCTGGAGAGGGTAATAAATACTGATCTGGGGAGTACAAGAAATATTGACCTGGAGAGTGCAATAAATACGGAACTGGAGAGTACAATAAATACGGCCCTGAAGAGCTCAATAAATACTGACCTGGAGTGTACAATAAATACTGACCTGGAGAGGGTTATAAATACTGACCTGGAGAGTACAATAAATACTGACCTGGAGAGTACAATAAATAGTGACCTGGACAGTACAATAAATAGTGACCTGGAGAGTACAATAAATACTGACCTGGAGCGGGTAATAAATACTGAGCTGGAGAGTGCAATAAATACTGACCTGGAGAGTGCAATAAATACTGCGCTGGAGAGTACAATAAATAGTGACCTGGAGAGCGCAATAAATACTGACCTGGAGAGTACAATAAATACTGACCTGGAAAGGGTAATAAATACTGACCTGCAGAGAACAATAAATATTGACCTGGAGAGGGTAATAAATACTTAACTGGAGAGGGCAATAAATTCTAACCTGGAAAGTACAATAAATACTGACCTGGAGAGGGTAATAAATACTGACCTGGAGAGTGCAATAAATACTGACCTGGAGAGTGCAATAAATACTGCGCTGGAGAGTACAATAAATACTGAGCTGGAGAGCACAATAAATACTGACCTGGAGAGTACAATAAATACTGACCTGGAGAGGGTAATAAATACTGACCTGGAGAGTATAAAAATACTGACCTGAAGAGTACAATAAATAGTGACCTCGAGAGTACAATAAATGCTGACCTGGAGAGGGTGATAAATACTGACCTGGAGAGTACAATAAATAGTGAACTGATGAGTACAATAAATAGTGACCTGGAGAGGGTAATAAATACTGACCTGCAGAGAACAATAAATATTGACCTGGAGAGGGTAATAAATACTTAACTGGAGAGGGCAATAAATTCTGACCTGGAAAGTACAATAAACTCTGACCTGGAGAGTACGATAAATACTGACCTGGAGAGTACAATAAATACTGACCTGGAGAGCACAATAAATACTGTCCTGGAGTATACAATAAATACTGACCTGGAGAGTACAATAAATACTGACCCGGAGACTACAATAAATACAGATCTGGAGAGTACAATAAATACTGAACTGGAGAGTACAATAAATACTGACCCGGAGTGTACAATAAATACTGACCTGGAGAGTTCAATAAATACTGACCTGGAGAGTACAATAAATACTGACCTGGAATGTACACTAAATACTGACCTGGGGAGTACAATAAATACTGACCTGGAGAGTAAAATAAATAGTGACCTGGATTGGGCAATAAATACTGACCTGGAAAGTACAATAAATACAGACCTGGAGAGTTCATTAAATAGTGACCTGGAGAGTGCAATAAATATTGACCTGGAGAGTACAATAAATACAATAAATACCGACCTGGAGAGTACAATAAATACTGACCTGGAGAGTACAATAAAAATGACCTGGAGAGGGTAAAAAATACTGACCTGGAGAGTGTATTAAATACTGACCTGGAGAGTACAATAAAAACTGAAATGGAGAGTGCAATAATCACTCACCTGGAGAGGGCAATAAATACTGACCTGGAGAGGGCAATAAATATTGACCAGGAGATTGCAATAAATACTAACCTGGAGAGTACAATAAATACTGATCTGGAGAGTACAATAAATACTGACCTGGAGAGTACAGTAAATACTGAGCAGGAGAGTACAATAAATACTGACCTGCAGAGTACAATAAATAAAAACCTGGAGAGTATAATAAATACTGACCTAGAGAGGGCAATAAATACTGACCTGGAGAGTTCAATAAATACTGACCTGGAGAGTACAATAAATACTGACCTGGAGAGTTCAATAAATACTGACCTGGAGAGTACAATAAATACTGACCTGGAATGTACACTAAATACTGACCTGGGGAGTACAATAAATACTGACCTGGAGAGTAAAATAAATAGTGACCTGGATTGGGCAATAAATACTGACCTGGAGAGTATAATAAATACTGACCTAGAGAGGGCAATAAATACTGACCTGGAGAGGGTAATAAATAATGACCTGGAGAGTACAATAAATACTGACCTGGAGAGCACAATAAATAGTGACCTGGAGAGTACAATAAATAGTGACCTGGAGAGTACAATAAATACTGACCTGAAGAGGGTAATAAATACTGACCTGGAGAGTGCAATAAATACTGACCTGGAGAGTACAATAAATACTGACCTGGAGATCACAATAAATAATGACCGGGCGAGTCCAATAAATACTGACTTGGAGAGGGTAATAAATACTGACCTGGAGAGTACAACAAATACTGACCTGGAGAGTACAATAAATACTGACCTGGAGAGCACAATAAATACTGTCCTGGAGTGTACAATAAATACTGACTTGGAGAGGGTAATAAATACTGACCGGGAGACTACAATAAATACTGACCTGGAGAGTACAATAAATACTGACCTGGAGAGTACAATAAATACTGACCTGGAGAGCGCAATAAATACTGACCTGGAGAGTACAATAAATACTGACCTGGGGAGGGTAATAAATATTGACCTGGGGAGTACATTCAATACTGACCTGGAGAGTACAATAAATACTGACCTGGAGAGTACAATAAATATTGACCTGGAGAGTATAATAAATACTGACCTGGAGAGGGTAATAAATACTGACCTGGAGAGTGCAATAAATATTGACCTGGAGAGTACAATAAATACTGACATGGAGAGCACAATAAATACTGACCTGGAGAGTACAATAAATACTGACCTGGAGAGTACAAGAAATACTGACCTGGAGAGTACAATAAATACAGAACTGGAGAGTACAATAAATACTGACCTGGAGTGTACAATAAATACTGACCTGGAGAGGGTAATAAATACTGACCTGGAGAGTACAATAAATACTGACCTGGAGAGTACAATAAATAGTGACCTGGACAGTACAATAAATACTGACCTGGAGCGGGTAATAAATACTGACCTGGAGAGTGCAATAAATACTGACCTGGAGAGTGCAATAAATACTGCGCTGGAGAGTACAATAAATACTGACCTGGAGAGCACAATAAATACTGACCTGGAGAGTACAATAAATACTGACCTGGAGAGGGTAATAAATACTGACCTGCAGAGAACAATAAATATTGACCTGGAGAGGGTAATAAATACTTAACTGGAGAAGGCAATAAATTCTAACCTGGAAAGTACAATAAATACTGACCTGGAGAGGGTAATAAATACTGACCTGGAGAGTGCAATAAATACTGCCCTGGAGAGTGCAATAAATACTGCGCTGGAGAGTACAATAAATACTGAGCTGGAGAGCACAATAAATACTGACCTGGAGAGTACAATAAATACTGACCTGGAGAGGGTAATAAATACTGACCTGGAGAGTATAAAAATACTGACCTGAAGAGTACAATAAATAGTGACCTCGAGAGTACAATAAATACTGACCTGGAGAGGGTGATGAATACTGACCTGGAGAGTACAATAAATAGTGAACTGATGAGTACAATAAATAGTGACCTGGAGAGGGTGATAAATACTGACCTGCAGAGAACAATAAATATTGACCTGGAGAGGGTAATAAATACTTAACTGAAGAGGGCAATAAATTCTGACCTGGAAAGTACAATAAACTCTGACCTGGAGAGTACGATAAATACTGACCTGGAGAGTACAATAAATACTGACCTGGAGAGCACAATAAATACTGTCCTGGAGTATACAATAAATACTGACCTGGAGAGTACAGTAAATACTGACCCGGAGACTACAATAAATACAGATCTGGAGAGTACAATAAATGCTGAACTCGAGAGTACAATAAATACTGACCCGGAGTGTACAATAAATACTGACCTGGAGAGTTCATTAAATACTGACCTGGAGAGTGCAATACATATTGACCTGGAGAGTACAATAAATACAATAAATACCGACCTCGAGAGTACAATAAATACTGACCTGGAGAGTACAATAAAAATGACCTGGAGAGGGTAAAAAATACTGACCTGGAGAGTACAATAAACACTGACCTGGAGAGTACAAAAATACTGACCGGAAGAGTAAAATAATTACTGACCTGAAGAGTGTAATAAATACTGACCTGGAGAGTACAATAAAAACTGAAATGGAGAGTACAATAATCACTCACCTGGAGAGGGCAATAAATACTGACCTGGAGAGGGCAATAAATATTGACCAGGAGATTGCAATAAATACTGATCTGGAGAGTACAATAAATACTGATCTGGAGAGTACAATAAATACTGACCTGGAGAGTACAGTAAATACTGACCAGGAGAGTACAATAAATACTGACCTGCAGAGTACAACAAATAAAAACCTGGAGAGTATAATAAATACTGACCTAGAGAGGGCAATAATTACTGACCTGGAGTGGGTAATAATTACTGACCTGGAGAGTACAATAAATACTGACCTGGAGAGCACAATAAATAGTGACCTGGAGAGTACAATAAATAGTGACCTGAGGAGTACAATAAATACTGACCTGGAGAGGGTAATAAATACTGACCTGGAGAGTGCAATAAATACTGATCTGGAGAGTACAATAAATACTGACCTGGAGATCACAATAAATAATGACCTGGCGAGTCCAATAAATACTGACTTGGAGAGGGTAATAAATACTGACCTGGAGAGTACAACAAATACTGACCTGGAGAGTACAATAAATACTGACCTGGAGAGCACAATAAATACTGTCCTGGAGTGTACAATAAATACAGACCTAGAGAGTACAATAAATACTGACCGGGAGACTACAATAAATACTGACCTGGAGAGTACAATAAATACTGACCTGGAGAGCGCAATAAATACTGACCTGGAGAGTACAATAAATACTGACCTGGGGAGGGTAATAAATACTGACCTGGAGAGTTCATTAAATACTGACCTGGAGAGTGCAATAAATATTGACCTGGAGAGTACAATAAATACAATAAATACCGACCTCGAGAGTACAATAAATACTGACCTGGAGAGTACAATAAAAATGACCTGGAGAGGGTAAAAAATACTGAACTGGAGAGTACAATAAACACTGACCTGGATAGTACAAAAATACTGACCTGGAGAGTAAAATAAATACTGACCTGAAGAGTGTAATAAATACTGAGCTGGAGAGTACAATAAAAACTGAAATGGAGAGTACAATAAACACTCACCTGGAGAGGGCAATAAATACTGACCTGGAGAGGACAATATATATTGACAAGGAGATTGCAATAAATACTGACCTGGAGAGTACAATAAATACTGATCTGGAGAGTACAATAAATACTGACCTGGAGAGTACATTAAATACTGACCTGGAGAGTACAATAAATACTGACCTGCAGAGTACAATAAATAAAAACCTGGAGAGTATAATAAATACTGACCTAGAGAGGGCAATAAATACTGACCTGGAGTGGGTAATAAATACTGACCTGGAGAGTACAATAAATACTGACCTGGAGAGCACAATAAATAGTGACCTGGAGAGTACAATAATTAGTGACCTGGAGAGTACATTAAATACCGACCTGGAGAGGGTAATAAATACTGACCTGGAGAGTGCAATAAATACTGACCTGGAGAGTACAATAAATACTGACCTGGAGATCACAATAAATAATGACCTGGCGAGCCCAATAAATACTGACTTGGAGAGCGTAATAAATACTGACCTGGAGAGTACAACAAATACTGACCTGGAGAGTACAATAAATACTGACCTGGAGAGCACAATAAATACTGTCCTGGAGTGTACAATAAATACAGACCTGGAGAGTACAATAAATACTGACCGGGAGACTACAATAAATACTGACCTGGAGAGTACAATAAATACTGAACTGGAGAGTACAATAAATACTGACCTGGGGAGGGTAATAAATACTGACCTGGAGATAACAATAAATACTGACCTGGGGAGGGTAATAAATACTGACCTGGGGAGTACATTCAATACTGACCTGGAGAGTACAATAAATACTGACCTGGAGAGAACAATAAATATTGACCTGGAGAGTATAATAAATACTGACCTGGAGAGGGTAATAAATACTGACCTGGAGAGTGCAATAAATACTGACCTGGAGAGTACAATAAATACTGACATGGAGAGTACAATAAATACTGACCTGGAGAGTACAATAAATACTGACCTGGAAAGCGCAAAAAATACTGACCGGGAGAGTACTATAAATAATGACCTGGAGAGGGTAATAAATATTGACCTGGAGAGTACAAGAAATACTGTCCTGGAGAGTACAATAAATACGGAACTGGAGAGTACAATAAATACTGACCTGAAGAGCTCAATAAATACTGACCTGGAGTGTACAATAAATACTGACCTGGAGAGGGTAATAAATACTGACCTGGAGATTACAATAAATACTGACCTGGAGAGTACAATAAATAGTAACCTGGACAGTACAATAAATAGTGACCTGGAGAGTACAATAAATACTGACCTTGAGCGGGTCATAAATACTGACCTGGAGAGTGCAATAAATACTGACCTGGAGAGTGCAATAAATAATGCGCTGGAGAGTACAATAAATACTGACCTGGAGAGCACAATAAATACTGACCTGGAGAGTATAATAAATACTGACCTGGAGAGGGTAATAAATACTGACCGGCAGAGAACAATAAATATTGACCTGGAGAGGGTAATAAATACTTAACTGGAGAGGGCAATAAATTCTAACCTGGAAAGTACAATAAATACTGACCTGGAGAGGGTAATAAATACTGCGCTGGACAGTACAATAAATACTGACCTGGAGAACACAATAAATACTGACCTGGAGAGTACAATAAATACTGTCCAGGAGAGTACAATAAATAATGACCTGGAGAGGGTAATAAATACTGACCTGCAGAGAACAACAAATATTGACCTGGAGAGGGTAATAAATACTTAACTGGAGAGGACAATAAATTCTGAACTGGAAAGTACAATAAACTCTGACCTGGAGAGTACGATAAATACTGACCTGGAGAGTACAATAAATACTGACCTGGAGAGCACAATAAATACTGTCCTGGTGTGTACAATAAATACTGACCTGGAGAGTACAATAAATACTTACCCGGAGACTACAATAAATACAGATCTGGAGAGTACAATAAATACTGAACTGGAGAGTACAATAAATACTGACCTGGAGTGTACAATAAATACTGACCTGGAGAGTTCAATAAATACTGACCTGGAGAGTACAATAAATACTGACCTGGAGTGTACTCTAAATACTGACCTGGGGAGTACAATAAATACTGACCTGGAGAGTAAAATAAATACTGACCTGGATTGGGCAATAAATACTGACCTTTAAAGTACAATGAATACTGATCTGGAGAGTACAATAAATACTGACCTGGAGAGTACAGTAAATACTGACCAGGAGAGTACAATAAATACTGACCTGCACAGTACAATAAATAAAAACCTGGAGAGTACAATAAATACTGATCGAAAGAGTACAATAAATACTGACCTGGAGAGGGCAATAAATACTGACCTGGAGAATACAATAAATACTGACCAGGAGATTACAATAAATACGGACCAGGAGAGTGCAATAAATACTGACCTGGCTGAGTACAATAAATACTGACCTGGAGAGTACAATAAATACTGACCAGGAGAGACAATAAATATTGACCTGGAGAGTACAATAAATACTGACCTGGAAAACAATAAATACTGACCTGGAGAGTAAAATAAATACTGACCTGGAGAGCGCAATATATACTGACCTGGAGAGTACAATAAATACTGACCTGGAGAGGATAATAAATACTGACCTGGAGAGTGCAAGAAATACTGACCTGGAGAGTACAATAAATACGGAACTGGAGAGTACAATAAATACTGACCTGAAGATCACAATAAATACTGACCTGGAGAGTACAATAAATACTGACCTGGAGAGGGTAATAAATACTGACCTGAATAGTACAATAAATATTGACCTGGAGATTACAATAAATAGTGACCTGGAGAGTACAATAAATACTGAACTGGAGAGGGTAATAAATACTGACCTGGAGAGTACAATAAATACAAACTTGGAGAGCACAATAAAAACTGACCAAGAGAGTACAATAAATACTGACCTGGAGAGCGCAATAAATATTGACCTGGAGAGTACAATAAATACTGACCTGGAGAGGATAATAAATACTGACCTGGAGAGTACAAGAAATACTGACCTGGAGAGTACAATAAATACGGAACTGGAGAGTACAATAAATACTGACCTGAAGAGCACAATAAATACTGACCTGGAGAGTACAATAAATACTGACCTGGAGAGTTCAATAAATACTGACCTGGAGAGTACAATAAATACTGACCTGGAGTGTACTCTAAATACTGACCTGGGGAGTACAATAAATACTGACCTGGTGAGTAAAATAAATACTGACCTGGATTGGGCAATAAATACTGACCTTTAAAGTACAATAAATACTGACCTGGAGAGTTCATTAAATACTGAACTGGAGAGTGCAATAAATATTGACCTGGAGAGTACAATAAGTACAATAAATACCGACCTGGAGAGTACAATAAATACTGACCTGGAGAGTACAATAAAAATGGCCTGGAGAGGGTAAGAAATACTGAACTGGAGAGTACAATAAAAACTGACCTGGAGAGTACAAAAATACTGACCTGGAGAGTAAAATAAATACTGACCTGAAGAGTGTAATAAATACTGACCTGGAGAGTACAATAAAAACTGAAATGGAGAGTACAATAATCACTCACCTGGAGAGGGCAATAAATACTGACCTGGAGAGGGCAATAAGTATTGACCATGAGATTGCAATAAATACTGACCTGGAGAGTACAATAAATACTGATCTGGAGAGTACAATAAATACTGACCTGGAGAGTACAGTAAATACTGACCAGGAGAGTACAATAAATACTGACCTGCACAGTACAATAAATAAAAACCTGGAGAGTACAATAAATACTGATCGAAAGAGTACAATAAATACTGACCTGGAGAGGGCAATAAATACTGACTTGGAGAGTACAATAAATACTGACCAGGAGACTACAATAAATACGGACCAGGAGAGTGCAATAAAAACTGACCTGGCTGAGTACAATAAATACTGACCTGGAGAGTACAATAAATACTGACCAGGAGAGACAATAAATACTGACCTGGAGAGTACAATAAATACTGACCTGGAGAGGGTAATAAATATTGACCTGGAGAGTACAATAAATACTGACCTGGAAGTACAATAAATACTGACCTGCAGAGTACAATAAATACTGACCTGGAGAGTACAATAAATACTGACCTGGAGAGGACAATAAAACTGACCTGGAGAGTACAATAAATACTGACCTGGAGAGCGCAATATATACTGACCTGGAGAGTACAACAAATACTGACCTGGAGAGGGTAATAAATACTGACCTGGAGAGTGCAAGAAATACTGACCTGGAGAGTACAATAAATACGGAACTGGAGAGTACAATAAATACTGACCTGAAGCGCACAATAAACACTGACCTGGAGAGTACAATAAATACTGACCAAGAGAGGGTAATAAATACTGACCTGGATAGTACAATAAATATTGACCTGGAGAGTACAATAAATATTGACCTGGAGAGTACAATAAATAGTGACCTGGAGAGTACAATAAATACTGAACTGGAGAGGGTAATAAAGACTGACCTGGAGAGTACAATAAATACAAACCTGGAGAGTACAATAAATACTGACCAAGAGAGTACAATAAATACTGACCTGGAGAGCGCAATAAATATTGACCTGGAGAGTACAATAAATACTGACCTGGAGAGGATAATAAATACTGACCTGGAGAGTACAATAAATACTGATCTATAGAGTACAATAAATCCTGACCTGGAGAGGGCAATAAATACTGACCTGGAGAGTACAATAACTACTGACCAGGAGAGTACAATAAATACGGACCTGTAGAGTGCAATAAATGCTGACCTGGAGAGCGCAATAAATACTGACTTGGAGAGTACAATAAATACTGACCTGGAGAGGGTAATGAATACTGACCTGGAGAGCACAATAAATACTGACCAAGAGAGTACAATAAATACTGACCTGGAGAGCGCAATAAATATTGACCTGGAGGAGTACAAAGATACTGACCTGGAGAGGATAATAAATACTGACCTGGAGAGTACAAGAAACACTGACCTGGAGAGTACAATAAATACGGAACTGGAGAGTACAATAAATACTCACCTGAAGAGCACAATAAATACTGACCTGGAGAGTACGATAAATAGTGACCTGGAGAGTACAATAAATACTGACCTGGAGAGCGCAATAAATACTGACCTGGAGAGTACAATAAATACTGACCTGGAGAGGGTAATAAATACTGACCTGTGGAGTACAAGAAATACTGACCTGGAGAGTACAATAAATACTGACCTGGAGAGTACAATAAATACTGCTCTGAAGAGCACAATAAATACTGTCCTGGAGTGTACAATAAATACAGACCTGGATAGTACAATAAATACTGACCGGGAGACTACAATAAATACTGACCTGGAGAGTACAATAAATACTGACCTGGAGAGTACAATAAATACTGATCTATAGAGTACAATAAATCCTGACCTGGAGAGGGCAATAAATACTGATCTGGAGAGTACAATAACTACTGACCAGGAGAGTACAATAAATACGGACCTGTAGAGTGCAATAAATGCTGACCTGGAGAGCGCAATAAATACTGACTTGGAGAGTACAATAAATACTGACCTGGAGAGGGTAATGAATACTGACCTGGAGAGTACAATAAATAGTGACCTGGAGATTACAATAAATACTGACCTGGAGAGCACAATAAATACTGACCTGGAGAGTACAATAAATACTGACCTGGAGAGCGCAATAAATAATGACCTGGAGAGTTTAATAAATACTTACTTGGAGAGGGCAATAAATACTGACCTGGACAGTACAATAAACACTGACCTGGGGAGTACAATAAATACTGACCTGGAGAGTACAATAAATACTGACCTGGAGAGGGTAATGAATACTGACCTGGAGAGTGCAATAAATACTGACCTGGAGAGTTCAATAAATACTGGCCTGGAGAGCAAAATAAATACTGACCTGGAGAGTACAATAAATACTGACCTGGAGAGGGTAATAAATAATGATCTGGAGAGTACAAAAAATACTGACCTGAAGAGTACAATAAATAGTGACCTCGAGTGTACAATAAATACTGACCTGGAGAGGGTAATAAATACTGACCTGGAGAGTACAATAATTAGTGAACTGAAGAGTACAATAAATAGTGACCTGGAGAGGTTAATAAATACTGACCTGCAGAGAACAATAAATATTGACCTGGAGAGGGTAATAAATACTGACCTGGAGAGTACCATAAAAATGATCTGGAGAGGGTAATAAATACTGACCTGGAGAGTACAATAAACACTGACCTGGAGAGTACAAAAATACTGACCTGGAGAGTAAAATAAATACTGACCTGAAGAGGGTAATAAATACTGACCTGTAGAGTACAATAAATACTGACCTGGAGAGGGCAATAAATATTGACCAGGAGTTTGCAATAAATACTGACCTGGAGAGTACAATAAATACTGATCTGGAGAGTACAATAAATACTGACCTGGAGAGTACAGTAAATACTGACCTGGAGAGTACAATAAATACTGACCTACAGAGTACAATAAATAAAGACCTGGAGAGTATAATAAATACTGACCGAGAGAGGGCAATAAATACTGCCCTAGCGAGAGCAATAAATATTGACCTGGAGAGTACAATAATTACTGACCTGGAGAGTACAATAAATACTGACCTGGTGAGTACAATATATACTGACACGGATAGGGAAATAAATACTGACCTGGAGAGTACAATAAATACTGACCGGGAGACTACAATAAATACTGACCTGGAGAGTACAATAAATACTGACCTGGAGAGTACAATAAATACTGATCTATAGAGTACAATAAATACGGACCTGGAGAGTGCAATAAATACTGACCTGGATGAGTACATTAAATACTGACCTGGAGAGGGTAATTAATATTGACCTGGAGAGTACAATAAATACTGACCTGGAGAGTACAATAAATACTGACATGCAGAGTAAAATAAACACTGACCTGAAGAGCACAATAAATACTGACCTGGAGAGTACAATAAATTCTGACCTGGAGAGGGTAATAAATACTGACCTGGAGAGTATAATAAATACTGACATGGAGAGGGTAATAAATACTGGCCTGGAGAGCGCAATAAATACTGACCTGGAGAGTACAATAAATACTGACCTGGAGAGGGTAATAAATACAGACCTGGAGAGTACAAGAAATACTGACCTGGAGAGTACAATAAATACGGAACTGGAGAGTACAATAAATACTGACCTGAAGAGCACAATAAATACTGACCTGGAGAGTACAATAAATACTGACCTGGAGTGTACACTAAATACTGACCTGGGGAGTACAATAAATACTGACCTGGAGAGTAAAATAAATACTGACCTGGAGAGGGCAATAAATACTGACCTGGAAAGTACAATAAATACTGACCTGGAGAGTACATTAAATACTGACCTGGAGAATTCAATGAATACTGATCTGGAGAGTACAATAAATACAATAAATATAGACCTGGAGAGTACAATAAATACTGACCTGGAGAGTACCATACAAATGAACTGGAGAGGGTAATAAATACTGACCTGGAGAGTACAATAAACACTGACCTGGAGAGTACAAAAATACTGACCTGGAGACTAAAATAAATACTGACCTGAAGAGGGTAATAAATACTGACCTGGAGAGTCCAATAAAAACGTGAAATTGAGAGTACAATAAATACTCACCTGGAGAGGACAATAAATACTGACCTGGAGAGGGCAATAATTATTGACCAGGAGATTGCAATAATTACTGACCTGGAGAGTACAATAAATACTGATCTGGAATGTACAATAAATACTGACCTGGAGAGTACAGTAAATACTGACCTGGAGAGTACAATAAATACTGACCTGCAGAGTACAATAAATACTGACCTGCAGAGTACAATAAATAAGGACCTGGAGAGTGCAATAAATACTGACCTGAATGAGTACAATAAATACTGACCTGGAGAGTACAATAAATACTGACCTGGAGAGCGCAATAAATACTGACCTGGAGAGTACAATAAATACTGACCTGGCGAGGATAATAAATACTGACCTGGAGAGTACAATAAATACTGACCAGGAGAGTACAATAAATACTGACCTGAAGTGCGCAATAAATACTGAGCTGGAGAGTACAATAAATACTGACCTGGAGCGGATAATAAATACTGACCTGGAGAGTACAATAAATAGTGACCTGGAGAGTACAATAAATAGTGACCAAGAGAGTACAATAAATACTGACCTGGAGAGGGAAATAAATACTGACCTGGAGTGTGCAATAAATACTGACCTGGAGTGTACAATAAATACTGACCTGGAGATCACAATAAATAATTACCTGGAGAGTACAATAAATACTGACCTGGAGAGTACAATAAATAGTGAACTGAAGAGTACAATAAATAGTGACCTGGAGATGTTAATAAATACTGACCTGCAGAGAACAATAAATATTGACCTGCAGATGGTAATAAATACTTAACTGGAGAGGGCAATAAATACTGACCTGGAAAGTAAAATAAACTCTGACCTGGAGTGTACAATAAATACTGACCTGGAGACTACAATAAATACAGACATGGAGAGTACAATAAATACTGACCTGGAGAGTACAATAAATACTGACCTGGAGTGTACAATAAATACTGATCTGGACAGTACAATAAATACTGATACGGAGACTACAATAAATACAGACATGGAGAGTACAATAAACACTGACCTGTTGAGTACAATAAATACTGACCTGGAGTGTACAATAAATACTGACCTGGAGAGTTCAATAAATACTGACCTGGAGAGTACAATAAATACTGAACTGGAGTGTACACTAAATACTGAACTGGGGAGTACAATAAATACTGACCTGTAGAGTAAAATAAATACGGACCTGGAGAGGGCAATAAATACTGACCTGGAAAGTACAATAAATACTGACCTGGAGAGTACATTAAATACTGACCTGGAGAGTGCAATAAATACTGATCTGGAGAGCACAATAAATACAATAAATACCGACCTGGAGAGTACAATAAATACTGACCTGGAGAGTACCATAAAAATGACCTGGGGAGGGAAATAAATACTGATCTGGAGAGTACAATAAATAGTGAACAGAAGAGTACAATAAATAGTGACCTGGAGATGTTAATAAATACTGACCTGCAGAGAACAATAAATATTGACCTGCAGAGGGTAATAAATACTTAACTGGAGAGGGCAATAAATACTGACCTGGAAAGTAAAATAAACTCTGACCTGGAGTGTACAATAAATACTGACCTGGAGACGACAATAAATACAGACATGGAGAGTACAATAAATACTGACCTGGAGAGTACAATAAATACTGACCTGGAGTGTACAATAAATACTGACCTGGAGAGTGCAATAAATACTGACCTGGAAAGTAAAATAAATACTGACCTGGAGTGCACAATAAATACTGTCCTGGAGTGTACAATAAGTACTGACCTGGAGAGTACAATAAATACTGACCGGGAGACTACAATAAATACTGACCTGGAGAGTACAATAAAAACTGACCTGGCGAGTACAATAAATACTGATCTATAGAGTACAATAAATACTGACATGGAGAGGGCAATAAATACTGACCTGGAGAGTACAATAAATACTGACCAGGAGAGTACAATAAATACGGACCTGGAGAGTGCAATAAATACTGACCAGGATGAGTACAATAAATACTGACGTGGAGAGTACAATAAATACTTACCTGGAGAGCGCATTAAATACTGACTTGGAGAGTACAATAAATACTGAATTGGAGAGGGTAATAAATACTTACCTGGAGAGTGCAATAAATACTGACCTGGAGAGTACAATAAATACTCACCTGGAGAGTACAATAAATACTGACCTGAAGAGCACAATAAATACTGACCTGGAGTGTACAATAAATACTGACCTGTAGAGGGGAATGAATACTGACCTGGAGAGTACAATAAATACTGACCTGGAGAGTACAATAAATACTCACCTGGAGAGTACAATAAATAGTGACCCGGAGAGTATGATAAATACTGACCTGGAGAGGGTAATAAATACTGACCTGGAGAGTGCAATAAATACTGACCTGGAGAGTACAATAAATACTGACCTGGAGAGCACAATAAATACTGACCTGGAGAGGGTAATAAATACTGACCTGGAGAGCGCAATAAATACTGACCTGGAGAGTTTAATAAATACTTACATGGAGAGGGCAATAAATACTGACCTGGACAGTACAATAAACACTGACCTGAAGAGTACAATAAATACTGAACTGGAGAGTACAATAAATACTGACCTGGAGAGGGTAATAAATACTGACCTGGAGAGTGCAATAAATACTGACCTGGAGAGTACAATAAATACTGACCTGAAGAGTACAATAAATAGTGACCTCGAGAGTACAATTAATACTGACCTGGAGAGGATATTAAATACTGACCTGGAGAGTACAATAGTAGTGAACTGAAGAGTACAATAAATCGTGACCTGGAGAGGGTAATAAATGCTGACCTGCGGAGAACAATAAATATTGACCTGGAGAGGGTAATAAATACATAACTGGAGAGGGTAATAAATACTGACCTGGAAAGTTCAATAAACTCTGACCTCGAGAGCACAATAAATACTGTCCTGGAGTGTACAATAAATACTGACCTGGAGAGTACAATAAATAATGACCCGGAGACTACAATAAATACAGACCTGGAGAGTACAATAAATACTGACCTGGAGAGTACAATAAATACTGTCCTGGAGTGTACAATAAATACTGACCTGGAGAGTTCAATAAATACTGAGCTGGAGAGTACAATAAATACTGACCTGGAGTGTACTCTAAATACTGACCTGGGGAGTACAATAAATACTGACCTGGAGAGTAAAATAAATACTGACCTGGAGAGGGCAATAAATACTGACCTGGAAAGTACAATAAATACTGACCTGGAGAGAGCATTAAATACTGACCTGGAGAGTGCAATGAATACTGACCTGGAGGGTACAATAAATACAATAAATATAGACCTGGAGAGTACAATAAATACTGACCTGGAGAGTACAAAAATACTGACCTGGAGAGTAAAATAAATACTGACCTGAAGAGGGTAATAAATACTGACCTGGAGAGTACAATAAAAACTGAAATGGAGAGTACAATAAATACACACCTGGAGAGGGCAATAAATACTGACCTGGAGAGGGCAATAAATATTGACCAGTAGATTGCAATAAATATTGACCTGGAGAGTACATTAAATACTGATCTGGAGAGTACAATAAATACTGACCTGGAGAGTACAGTAAATACTGACCTGGAGAGTACAATAAATACTGACCTGCAGAGTACAATAAATAAAGACCTGGAGATTATAATAAATACTGACCTAGAGAGGGCAATAAATACGGACCTGGAGAGTGCAATAAATACTGACCTGGATGAGTACAATAAATACTGACCTGGAGAGTACAATAAATACTGACCTGCAGAGTACAATAAATACTGACCTGGAGAGTACAATAAATACTGACATGGAGAGTACAATAAATAGTGACCTGGAGAGTACAATAAATAGTGACCTGGAGAGTAGAATAAATATTGACCTGGAGAGGGTAATAAATACTGACCTGGAGACTGCAATAAATACTGATCTGGAGAGGACAATAAATAGTGACCTGGAGAGCACAATAAATACTGACCTTTGAGTACAATAAATACTGACCTGGAGAGCGCAATAAATACTGTCCTGGAGAGTACAATAAATACTGACCTGGAGAGGGTAATAAATACTGTCCTGGAGAGTGCAAGAAATACTGACCTGGAGAATACAATAAATACGGAACTGGAGAGTACAATAAATACTGACCTGAAGAGCACAATAAATACTGACCTGGAGAGTACAATAAATAGTGACCTGGAGAGGGTAATAAATACTGACCTGGAGAGTACAATAAATACTGACCTGGAGAGTACAATAAATAGTGACCTGGAGAGTACAATAAATACTGACCTGGAGAGGGTAATAAATACTGACCTGCAGAGTACATTAAATACTGACCTGCAGAGTGCAATAAATACTTCCCTGGTGAGTACAATAAATACTGACCTGGAGAGCACAATAAATACTGAACTGGAGTTTACAATTAATACTGATCTGGAGAGGGTAATAAATACTGACCTGGAGAGTACAAAAAATACTGACCTGAAGAGTACAATAAATAGTGACCTCGAGAGTACAATAAATACTGACCTGGAGAGTTTAATAGATACTGACCTGGAGAGTACAATAAAAACTGACCTGGAGAGTAAAATAAATACTGACCTGGAGAGGGCAATAAATACTGACCTGGAGAGTACAATACATACTGATCTGGAGAGCACAATAAATACTGACCTGGAGACTGCAATAAATACTGACCTGACGAGTACAATAAATACTGACCTGGAGGGAACAATAAAAAGTGACCTGGACAGGGTAAAAATACTTACCTGGAGAGTGCAATAAATACTAACCTGGAAAGTACAACAAACTCTGACCTGGAGAGTACATTAAATATTGACCTGGACAGTACAATAAATACTAACCTGGAGAGGGTAATAAATACAGACATGGAGAGTACAATAAATACTGACCTGGAGAGGACAATAAATACTGACCTGGAAAGTACAATAAACATTGAGCTGGAGAGTATAATAAATGCTGACCTGGAGAGTACAATAAATACTGACCTGGAAAGTACAATAAATACTGACCTGGAGTGTACAATAAATAATGACCTGGAGAGTATAATAAATACTGACCTGGAGAGGGCAATAAATACTGACCAGGATAGTACAATAAATACAGACCTGGAGAGTACAATAAATGCTGACCTGGAGAGTACAATAAAGACAGACCTGGAGAGTGCAATAAATACTGACCTGGAGAGTACAATAAATACTGACCGGGACTACAAAAAATAATGACCTGGAGAGTACAATAAATACTGACCTGGAGAGTACAATAAATACTGACCTTGAGTGTACGATAAATACTGACCTGGAGAGGACAGTAAGTACTGACCTGGACAGTACAATAAACACTGACCTCGAGAGTACAATAAATACTGACCTGGAGAGAACAATATATATTGACCTGGAGAGGGTCATAAATACTTAACTGGAGAGGGCAATAAATACTGACCTGTAGAGTACAATAAATACTGACCGGGAGACTACAATAAATACTGACCTGGAGAGTATAATAAATGCTGACCTGGAGAGTACAATAAATACTGACCTGGAGAGTACAATAAATACTGTCCTGGAGTGTACAATAAATACTGACCTGGAGAGTTCAATAAATACTGACCTGGAGAGTACAATAAATACTGACCTGGAGAGTACTCTAAATACTGACCTGGGGAGTACAGTAAATACTGACTTGGAGAGTAAAATAAATACTGACCTGGAGAGGGCAATAAATACTGACCTGGAAAGTACAATAAATACTGACCTGGAGAGTACATTAAATACTGACCTGGAGAGTGCAATGAATACTGACCTGGAGGGTACAATAAATACAATAAATATAGACCTGGAGAGTACAATAAATACTGACCTGGAGAGTACCATAAAAATGACCTGGAGAGGGTAATACATACTGACCTGGAGAATACAATAAACACTGACCTGGAGAGTACAAAAATACTGACCTGGAGAGTTAAATAAATACTGACCTGAAGAGGGTAATAAATACTGACCTGGAGAGTACAATAAAAACTGAAATGGAGAGTACAATAAATACACACCTGGAGAGGGCAATAAATACTGACCTGGAGTTGGCAATAAATATTGACCAGTAGATTGCAATAAATATTGACCTGGAGAGTACATTAAATACTGATCTGGAGAGTACAATAAATACTGACCTGGAGAGTACAGTCAATACTGACCTGGAGAGTACAATAAATACTGACCTGCAGAGTTCAATAAATAAAGACCTGGAGAGTATAATAAATACTGACCGAGAGAGGGCAATAAATACGGACCTGGAGAGTGCAATAAATACTGACCTGGATGAATACAATAAATACTGACCTGGAGAGTACAATAAATACTGACCTGCAGAGTACAATAAATACTGACCTGGAGAGTACAATAAATACTGACATGGAGAGTACAATAAATAATGACCTGGAGAGTACAATAAATAGTGACCTGGAGAGTATAATAAATACTGACCTGGAGAGGGTAATAAATACTGACCTGGAGACTGCAATAAATACTGATCTGGAGAGGACAATAAATACTGACCTGGAGAGCACAATAAATACTGACCTGGAGAGTACAATAAATACTGACCTGGAGAGCGCAATAAATACTGACCTGGAGAGTACAATAAATACTGACCTGGAGAGGGTAATAAATACTGACCTGGAAAGTGCAAGAAATACTGACCTGGAGAATACAATCAATACGGGACTGGAGAGTACAATAAATACTGACCTGAAGAGCACAATAAATACTGAACTGGAGAGTACAATAAATACTCTCCTGGAGGGTACAATAAATAGTGACCTGGAGAGTACAATAAATACTGACCTGTAGAGGGTAATAAATACTGACCTGCAGAGTACATTAAATACTGACCTGCAGAGTGCAATAAATACTGCCCTGGAGAGTACAAAAATACTGACCTGAAGAGCACAATAAATAGTGACCTCGAGATTACAATAAATACTGACCTGGAGAGTTTAATAAATACTGACCTGGAGGGTACAATAAATACTGACCTGGAGTGTACACTAAATACTGACCTGGGGAGTACAATAAAAACTGACTTGGAGAGTAAAATAAATACTGACCTGGAGAGGGCAATAAATACTGACTTGGAGAGTGCAATAAATACTGATCTGGAGAGCACAATAAATACTGACCTGGAGACTGCAATAAATACTGACCTGACGAGTACAATAAATACTGACCTGGAAAGTACAACAAAATCTGACCTGGAGAGTACAATAAATACTGACCTTGACAGAACAATAAATACTGACCTGGAGAGGGTAATAAATAGAGACATGGAGAGTGCAATAAATACTGACCTGGATAGGACAATAAATACTGACCTGGAAAGTACAATAAACATTGAGCTGGAGAGGGCAATAAATACTGAGCTGGATAGTACAATAAATACTGACCTGGAGAGGACAATAAATATAGACCTGGTGAGTACAATAAATACTCACCTGGATAGTACATTAAATACTGACCTGGAGAGTACAATAAATACTGACCTGGAGAGTAAAATAAATACTGACCTGGAGAGGGCAATAAATACTGACCTGGAGAGTATAATAAATACTGACCTGGAGAGCACAAGAAATATAGACCTGGTGAGTACAATAAATACTGACCTGGAGAGTACATTAAATATTGACCTGGAGAGTACAATAAAAACTGACCTGGAGAGGACAATAAATACTGTCCTGGAGAGAGCAATAAAGACTGACCTGGAAGTACATTAAATACTGACATGGACAGTACAATAAATACTGACCTGGAGAGTACAATATATACTAACCTGGAGAATACAATAAATACTGACCTGGAGTGTACAATAAATACTGACATGTAGAGTACAATAAATACTGACCTGGAGAGTACAATAAATACTGACCTGGAGTGTACACTAAATACTGACCTAGGGAGTACAATAAATACTGACCTGGAGAGTACAATAAACACTGACCTGGAGAGTACAAAAATACTGACCTGGAGAGTAAAATAAATACTGACCTGAAGAAGGTAATAAATATTGACCTGGAGAGTACAATAAAAACTGAAATGGAGAGTACAATAAATACTCACCTCAAGAGGGCATAAATACTGACCTGGAGAGGGCAATTAATATTGACCAGGAGATTGCAATAAATACTGACCAGGAGAGTACAATAAACAATGATCTTGAGCGTACAATAAATACTGACCTAGAGAGCACAATAAATACTGACCTGGAGAGTACAATAAATACTGACCTGGAGAGTACAATAAATATTGACCTGGACTGTACAATAAACACTGAGCTGGAGAGTATCATAAATAATGACCTGGAGAGTACAATAAATACTGACCTGGAGAGTACAATAAATACTGACATGGAGTGTACAATAAGTAATAACCTGGAGAGTACAATAAATACGAATCTGTAGAGTATAATAAATACTGACCTGTAGAGTACAATTAATACTGAACTGGAGAGTGCAATAAATACTGACCAGGAGAGTACAATAAATACTGACCTGGAGTGTACAATAAATACTGACCTGGAGAGTTCAATAAATACTGACCTGGAGAGTACAATAAATACTGACCAGGAGTATACTCTAAATACTGTCCTGGGGAGTACAATAAATACTGACCTGGAGAGTAAAATAAATACTGACCTGGAGAGTACAATAAATACTGACCTGGAGTGTACAATAAGTAATAACCTGGAGAGTACAATAAATACGAATCTGTAGAGTATAATAAATACTGACCTGTAGAGTACAATATATACTGAACTGGAGAGTGCAATAAATACTGACTCGGAGTCTACAATAAATACAGACCTGGAGAGTACAATAAATACTGACCAGGAGAGTACAATAAATACTGACCTGGAGTGTACAATAAATACTGACCTGGAGAGTACAATAAATACTGACCTGGAGTATACTCTAAATACTGACCTGGAGAGTTCAATAAATACTGTCCTGGAGAGTACAATAAATACTGACCTGGAGTATACTCTAAATACTGACCTGTAGAGTACAATAAATACTAAACTGGAGAGTGCAATAAATACTGACTCGGAGTCTACAATAAATACTGAACTGGAGAGTGCAATAAATACTGACTCGGAGTCTACAATAAATACAGACCTGGAGAGTACAATGAATACTGACCAGGAGAGTACAATAAATACTGACCTGGAGTGTACAATAAATACTGACCTGGAGAGTACCATAAAAATGACCTGGAGAGGGTAATACATACTGACCTGGAGAATACAATAAACACTGACCTGGAGAGTACAAAAATACTGACCTGGAGAGTAAAATAAATACTGACCTGAAGAGGGTAATCAATACTGGCCTGGAGAGTACAATAAAAACTGAAATGGAGAGTACAATAAATAATGACCTGGAGAGTATAATAAATACTGACCTAGAGAGGGCAATAAATACTTCCAGAGAGAGGGCAATTAATACTGACCTGGAGAGTACAATAAATACTTTCCTGGAGAGAGCATTAAATACTGACCTGGAGTGTACGATAAATACTGACCTGGAGAGTACAATAAATACTGACCTGGAGTGTACGATAAATACTGACCTGGAGAGGACAGTAAATACTGACCTGGACAGTACAATAAACACTGACCTCGAGAGTACAATAAATACTGACCTGGAGTGTACAATAAATACTGACCTGGAGAGGGTAATAAATACTGACCTGGAGAGTGCAATAAATACTGACCTGGAGAGTGCAATAAATACTGACCTTGAGAGCACAATAAATACTGACAGGAGAGTACAATAAATACTGACCTGAAGAGTACAATAAATACTGACCTGGACAGAACAATAAATACTGACCTGGAGAGGGTAATAAATACTGACCTGGAGAGGGTAATAAATACTGACCTGCAGAGAACAATAAATATTGACCTGGAGAGGGTAATAAATACTTAACTGGAGAGGATAATAAATACTGACCTGGAAAGTACAATAAATACTGACCTGGAGAGTACATTAAATACTGACCTGGAGAGGGTAATAAATACTGACCTGCAGAGAACAATAAATATTGACCTGGAGAGGGTAATAAATACTTAACTGGAGAGGACAATAAATACTGACCTGGAAAGTACAATAAACTCTGACCTGGAGAGTACAATAAATACTGACCTGGAGTGTACAATAAATACTGACTGCAGAGTACAATAAATACTGACCTGGAGAGTACAATAAATACTGACCTGGAGTGTACACTAAATACACACCTAGGGAGTACAATAGATACTGACCTGGAGAGTAAAATAAATACTGACCTGGAGACGGCAATAAATAGTGACCTGGAAAGTACAATAAATACTGACCTGGAGAGTACATTAAATACTGACCTGGAGAGTACAATAAATACTGACCTTTGAGATTACAATAAATACAATAAATACTGACCTGGAGAGTACAATAAATACTGACCTGGAGAGTACAATAAACACTGACCTGGAGAGTACAAAAATACTGACCTGGAGAGTAAAATAAATACTGACCTGGAGATTACAATAAATACTGACCTGGAGAATACAATAAAATACTGACCTGGAGAGTACAATAAATACTGACCTGGACTGTACAATAAACACTGAGCTGGAGTGTATCATAAATACTGACATGGAGAGTACAATCAATACTGACCTGGAGAGTACAATAAATACTGACCTGGAGTGTACAATAAGTAATGACCTGGAGAGTACAATAAATACTAATGTGTAGAGTACAATAAATACTGACCTGTAGAGTACAATAAATACTGACCTGGAGAGGTCAATAAATACTGACCTGAAGAGTACAATAAATACTGACCAGGAGAGTACATTAAATACTGACCTGGAGAGTACAATAAATACTGACCTGGCGAGCACAATAAATACTGACCTGGAGAGTAAAATAAATGCTGACCTGGAGAGAGCAATAAATACTGACCTGGAGTGTACAATAAATACTGACTTGGAGAGCACAATAAATACTGACCTGGAGAGTACAATAAATACTGACCTGGAGAGTACAATATATACTGACCTGGAGTGTACAATAAATATTGACCGGGAGACTACAATACATATTGACCAGGAGTGTACAATAAATACTGACCTGGAGAGTTCAATAAATACTGACCTGGAGAGTACAATAAATACTGACCAGGAGTATACTCTAAATACTGTCCTGGGGAGTACAATAAATACTGACCTGGAGAGTAAAATAAATACTGACCTGGAGAGTACAATAAATACTGACCTGGAGTGTACAATAAGTAATAACCTGGAGAGCACAATAAATACGAATCTGTAGAGTATAATAAATACTGACCTGTAGAGTACAATAAATACTGAACTGGAGAGTGCAATAAATACTGACTCGGAGTCTACAATAAATACAGACCTGGAGAGTACAATAAATACTGACCAGGAGAGTACAATAAATACTGACCTGGAGTGTACAATAAATACTGACCTGGAGAGTTCTTAAATACTGACCTGGAGAGTACAATAAATACTGACCTGGAGTATACTCTAAATACTGACCTGGAGAGTTCAATAAATACTGACCTGGAGAGTACAATAAATACTGACCTGGAGTATACTCTAAATACTGACCTGTAGAGTACAATAAATACTGAACTGGAGAGTGCAATAAATACTGACTCGGAGTCTACAATAAATACTGAACTGGAGAGTGCAATAAATACTGACTCGGAGTCTACAATAAATACAGACCTGGAGAGTACAATGAATACTGACCAGGAGAGTACAATAAATACTGACCTGGAGTGTACAATAAATACTGACCTGGAGAGTACCATAAAAATGACCTGGAGAGGGTAATACATACTGACCTGGAGAATACAATAAACACTGACCTGGAGAGTACAAAAATACTGAACTGGAGAGTAAAATAAATACTGACCTGAAGAGGGTAATCAATACTGACCTGGAGAGTACAATAAAAACTGAAATGGAGAGTACAATAAATAATGACCTGGAGAGTATAATAAATACTGACCTAGAGAGGGCAATAAATACTGCCAGAGAGAGGGCAATAAATACTGACCTGGAGAGTACAATAAATACTTTCCTGGAGAGAGCATTAAATACTGACCTGGAGTGTACGATAAATACTGACCTGGAGAGTACAATAAATACTGACCTGGAGTGTACGATAAATACTGACCTGGAGAGGACAGTAAATACTGACCTGGACAGTACAATAAACACTGACCTCGAGAGTACAATAAATACTGCCCTGGAGTGTACAATAAATACTGACCTGGAGAGGGTAATAAATACTGACCTGGAAAGTGCAATAAATACTGACCTGGAGAGTGCAATAAATACTGACCTTGAGAGCACAATAAATACTGACAGGAGAGTACAATAAATACTGACCTGAAGAGTAAAATAAATACTGACCTGGACAGTACAATAAATACTGACCTGGAGAGGGTAATAAATACTGACCTGGAGAGGGTAATAAATACTGACCTGCAGAGAACAATAAATATTGACCTGGAGAGGGTAATAAATACTTAACTGGAGAGGACAATAAATACTGACCTGGAAAGTACAATAAACTCTGACCTGGAGAGTACAATACATACTTACGTGGAGTGTACAATAAATACTGACCTGCAGAGTACAATAAATACTGATCTGGAGAGTACAATAAATACTGACCTGGAGTGTACACTAAATACACACCTAGGGAGTACAATAGATACTGACCTGGAGAGTAAAATAAATACTGACCTGGAAACGGCAATAAATAGTGACCTGGAAAGTTCAATAAATACTGACCTGGAGAGTACATTATATACTGACCTGGAGAGGGTAATAAATACTGACCTGCAGAGAACAATAATTATTGACCTGGAGAGGGTAATAAATACGTAACTGGAGAGGACAATAAATACTGACCTGGAAAGTACAATAAACTCTGACCTGGAGAGTACAATAAATACTGACCTGGAGTGTACAATAAATACTGACCTGCAGAGTACAATAAATACTGACCTGGAGAGTACAATAAATACTGACCTGGAGTGTACACTAAATACACACCTAGGGAGTACAATAGATACTGACCTGGAGAGTAAAATAAATACTGACCTGGAGACGGCAATAAATAGTGACCTGGAAAGTACAATAAATACTGACCTGGAGAGTACATTAAATACTGACCTGGAGAGTACAATAAATACTGACCTGGAGATTACAATAAATACAATAAATACTGACCTGGAGAGTACAATAAATACTGACCTGGAGAGTACAATAAACACTGACCTGGAGAGTACAAAAATACTGACCTGGAGAGTAAAATAAATACTGACCTGGAGATTACAATAAATACTGACCTGGAGAATACAATAAAATACTGACCTGGAGAGTACAATAAATACTGACCTGGACTGTACAATAAACACTGAGCTGGAGTGTATCATAAATACTGACATGGAGAGTACAATAAATACTGACCTGGAGAGTACAATAAATACTGACCTGGAGAGGTTAAAAAATACTGACCTGAAGAGTACAATAAATACTGACCAGGAGAGTACATTAAATACTGACCTGGAGAGTACAATAAATACTGACCTGGAATGTACAATAAACTCTGACCTGGAGAGTACAATAAATACTGACCTGGAGTGTACAATAAATACTGACCTGCAGAGTACAATAAATACTGACCTGGAGAGTACAATAAATACTGACCTGGAGTGTACACTAAATACACACCTAGGGAGTACAATAGATACTGACCTGGAGAGTAAAATAAATACTGACCTGGAGACGTAATAAATACTGACCTTGACAGAACAATAAATACTGACCTGGAGAGGGTAATAAATAGAGACATGGAGAGTACAATAAATACTGACCTGGATAGGACAATAAATTCTGACCTGGAAAGTACAATAAACATTGAGCTGGAGAGGGCAATAAATACTGACCTGGATAGTACAATAAATACAGACCTGGAGAGGACAATAAATATAGACCTGGTGAGTACAATAAATACTCACCTGGATAGTACATTAAATAATGACCTGGAGAGTACAATAAATACTGACCTGGAGAGTAAAATAAATACTGACCTGGAGAGGGCAATAAATACTGACCTGGAGAGTATAATAAATACTCACCTGGAGAGTACAATAAATACAGACCTGGTGAGTACAATAAATACTGACCTGGAGAGTACATTAAATATTGACCTGGAGAGTACAATAAAAACTGACCTGGAGAGGACAATAAATACTGTCCTGGAGAGAGCAATAAAGACTTACCTGGAGAGTACATTAAATACTGACATGGACAGTACAATAAATACTGACCTGGAGATTACAATATATTCGAACCTGGAGAATACAATAAATACTGACCTGGAGAGTACAATAAATACTGATCTGGAGAGTACAATAAATACTGACCTGGCGAGGGTAATAAATACTGACCTGGAGAGGGTAATAAATACAGACCTGGAGAGTACAATCAATACTGACATGGTGAGGATAATAAATATTGACCTGGACTGTACAATAAACACTGAGCTGGAGAGTATCATAAATAATGACCTGGAGAGTACAATAAATACTGACCTGGAGAGTACAATAAATACTGACATGGAGTGTACAATAAGTAATAACCTGGAGAGTACAATAAATACGAATCTGTAGAGTATAATAAATACTGACCTGTAGAGTACAATTAATACTGAACTGGAGAGTGCAATAAATACTGACCAGGAGAGTACAATAAATACTGACCTGGAGTGTACAATAAATACTGACCTGGAGAGTTCAATAAATACTGACCTGGAGAGTACAATAAATACTGACCAGGAGTATACTCTAAATACTGTCCTGGGGAGTACAATAAATACTGACCTGGAGAGTAAAATAAATACTGACCTGGAGAGTACAATAAATACTGACCTGGAGTGTACAATAAGTAATAACCTGGAGAGTACAATAAATACGAATCTGTAGAGTATAATAAATACTGACCTGTAGAGTACAATATATACTGAACTGGAGAGTGCAATAAATACTGACTCGGAGTCTACAATAAATACAGACCTGGAGAGTACAATAAATACTGACCAGGAGAGTACAATAAATACTGACCTGGAGTGTACAATAAATACTGACCTGGAGAGTTCAATAAATACTGACCTGGAGAGTACAATAAATACTGACCTGGAGTATACTCTAAATACTGACCTGGAGAGTTCAATAAATACTGTCCTGGAGAGTACAATAAATACTGACCTGGAGTATACTCTAAATACTGACCTGTAGAGTACAATAAATACTAAACTGGAGAGTGCAATAAATACTGACTCGGAGTCTACAATAAATACTGAACTGGAGAGTGCAATAAATACTGACTCGGAGTCTACAATAAATACAGACCTGGAGAGTACAATGAATACTGACCAGGAGAGTACAATAAATACTGACCTGGAGTGTACAATAAATACTGACCTGGAGAGTACCATAAAAATGACCTGGAGAGGGTAATACATACTGACCTGGAGAATACAATAAACACTGACCTGGAGAGTACAAAAATACTGACCTGGAGAGTAAAATAAATACTGACCTGAAGAGGGTAATCAATACTGGCCTGGAGAGTACAATAAAAACTGAAATGGAGAGTACAATAAATAATGACCTGGAGAGTATAATAAATACTGACCTAGAGAGGGCAATAAATACTGCCAGAGAGAGGGCAATTAATACTGACCTGGAGAGTACAATAAATACTTTCCTGGAGAGAGCATTAAATACTGACCTGGAGTGTACGATAAATACTGACCTGGAGAGTACAATAAATACTGACCTGGAGTGTACGATAAATACTGACCTGGAGAGGACAGTAAATACTGACCTGGACAGTACAATAAACACTGACCTCGAGAGTACAATAAATACTGACCTGGAGTGTACAATAAATACTGACCTGGAGAGGGTAATAAATACTGACCTGGAGAGTGCAATAAATACTGACCTGGAGAGTGCAATAAATACTGACCTTGAGAGCACAATAAATACTGACAGGAGAGTACAATAAATACTGACCTGAAGAGTACAATAAATACTGACCTGGACAGAACAATAAATACTGACCTGGAGAGGGTAATAAATACTGACCTGGAGAGGGTAATAAATACTGACCTGCAGAGAACAATAAATATTGACCTGGAGAGGGTAATAAATACTTAACTGGAGAGGATAATAAATACTGACCTGGAAAGTACAATAAATACTGACCTGGAGAGTACATTAAATACTGACCTGGAGAGGGTAATAAATACTGACCTGCAGAGAACAATAAATATTGACCTGGAGAGGGTAATAAATACTTAACTGGAGAGGACAATAAATACTGACCTGGAAAGTACAATAAACTCTGACCTGGAGAGTACAATAAATACTGACCTGGAGTGTACAATAAATACTGACTGCAGAGTACAATAAATACTGACCTGGAGAGTACAATAAATACTGACCTGGAGTGTACACTAAATACACACCTAGGGAGTACAATAGATACTGACCTGGAGAGTAAAATAAATACTGACCTGGAGACGGCAATAAATAGTGACCTGGAAAGTACAATAAATACTGACCTGGAGAGTACATTAAATACTGACCTGGAGAGTACAATAAATACTGACCTTTGAGATTACAATAAATACAATAAATACTGACCTGGAGAGTACAATAAATACTGACCTGGAGAGTACAATAAACACTGACCTGGAGAGTACAAAAATACTGACCTGGAGAGTAAAATAAATACTGACCTGGAGATTACAATAAATACTGACCTGGAGAATACAATAAAATACTGACCTGGAGAGTACAATAAATACTGACCTGGACTGTACAATAAACACTGAGCTGGAGTGTATCATAAATACTGACATGGAGAGTACAATCAATACTGACCTGGAGAGTACAATAAATACTGACCTGGAGTGTACAATAAGTAATGACCTGGAGAGTACAATAAATACTAATGTGTAGAGTACAATAAATACTGACCTGTAGAGTACAATAAATACTGACCTGGAGAGGTCAATAAATACTGACCTGAAGAGTACAATAAATACTGACCAGGAGAGTACATTAAATACTGACCTGGAGAGTACAATAAATACTGACCTGGCGAGCACAATAAATACTGACCTGGAGAGTAAAATAAATGCTGACCTGGAGAGAGCAATAAATACTGACCTGGAGTGTACAATAAATACTGACTTGGAGAGCACAATAAATACTGACCTGGAGAGTACAATAAATACTGACCTGGAGAGTACAATATATACTGACCTGGAGTGTACAATAAATATTGACCGGGAGACTACAATACATATTGACCAGGAGTGTACAATAAATACTGACCTGGAGAGTTCAATAAATACTGACCTGGAGAGTACAATAAATACTGACCAGGAGTATACTCTAAATACTGTCCTGGGGAGTACAATAAATACTGACCTGGAGAGTAAAATAAATACTGACCTGGAGAGTACAATAAATACTGACCTGGAGTGTACAATAAGTAATAACCTGGAGAGCACAATAAATACGAATCTGTAGAGTATAATAAATACTGACCTGTAGAGTACAATAAATACTGAACTGGAGAGTGCAATAAATACTGACTCGGAGTCTACAATAAATACAGACCTGGAGAGTACAATAAATACTGACCAGGAGAGTACAATAAATACTGACCTGGAGTGTACAATAAATACTGACCTGGAGAGTTCTTAAATACTGACCTGGAGAGTACAATAAATACTGACCTGGAGTATACTCTAAATACTGACCTGGAGAGTTCAATAAATACTGACCTGGAGAGTACAATAAATACTGACCTGGAGTATACTCTAAATACTGACCTGTAGAGTACAATAAATACTGAACTGGAGAGTGCAATAAATACTGACTCGGAGTCTACAATAAATACTGAACTGGAGAGTGCAATAAATACTGACTCGGAGTCTACAATAAATACAGACCTGGAGAGTACAATGAATACTGACCAGGAGAGTACAATAAATACTGACCTGGAGTGTACAATAAATACTGACCTGGAGAGTACCATAAAAATGACCTGGAGAGGGTAATACATACTGACCTGGAGAATACAATAAACACTGACCTGGAGAGTACAAAAATACTGAACTGGAGAGTAAAATAAATACTGACCTGAAGAGGGTAATCAATACTGACCTGGAGAGTACAATAAAAACTGAAATGGAGAGTACAATAAATAATGACCTGGAGAGTATAATAAATACTGACCTAGAGAGGGCAATAAATACTGCCAGAGAGAGGGCAATAAATACTGACCTGGAGAGTACAATAAATACTTTCCTGGAGAGAGCATTAAATACTGACCTGGAGTGTACGATAAATACTGACCTGGAGAGTACAATAAATACTGACCTGGAGTGTACGATAAATACTGACCTGGAGAGGACAGTAAATACTGACCTGGACAGTACAATAAACACTGACCTCGAGAGTACAATAAATACTGCCCTGGAGTGTACAATAAATACTGACCTGGAGAGGGTAATAAATACTGACCTGGAAAGTGCAATAAATACTGACCTGGAGAGTGCAATAAATACTGACCTTGAGAGCACAATAAATACTGACAGGAGAGTACAATAAATACTGACCTGAAGAGTAAAATAAATACTGACCTGGACAGTACAATAAATACTGACCTGGAGAGGGTAATAAATACTGACCTGGAGAGGGTAATAAATACTGACCTGCAGAGAACAATAAATATTGACCTGGAGAGGGTAATAAATACTTAACTGGAGAGGACAATAAATACTGACCTGGAAAGTACAATAAACTCTGACCTGGAGAGTACAATACATACTTACGTGGAGTGTACAATAAATACTGACCTGCAGAGTACAATAAATACTGATCTGGAGAGTACAATAAATACTGACCTGGAGTGTACACTAAATACACACCTAGGGAGTACAATAGATACTGACCTGGAGAGTAAAATAAATACTGACCTGGAAACGGCAATAAATAGTGACCTGGAAAGTTCAGTAAATACTGACCTGGAGAGTACATTATATACTGACCTGGAGAAGGTAATAAATACTGACCTGCAGAGAACAATAAATATTGACCTGGAGAGGGTAATAAATACGTAACTGGAGAGGACAATAAATACTGACCTGGAAAGTACAATAAACTCTGACCTGGAGAGTACAATAAATACTGACCTGGAGTGTACAATAAATACTGACCTGCAGAGTACAATAAATACTGACCTGGAGAGTACAATAAATACTGACCTGGAGTGTACACTAAATACACACCTAGGGAGTACAATAGATACTGACCTGGAGAGTAAAATAAATACTGACCTGGAGACGGCAATAAATAGTGACCTGGAAAGTACAATAAATACTGACCTGGAGAGTACATTAAATACTGACCTGGAGAGTACAATAAATACTGACCTGGAGATTACAATAAATACAATAAATACTGACCTGGAGAGTACAATAAATACTGACCTGGAGAGTACAATAAACACTGACCTGGAGAGTACAAAAATACTGACCTGGAGAGTAAAATAAATACTGACCTGGAGATTACAATAAATACTGACCTGGAGAATACAATAAAATACTGACCTGGAGAGTACAATAAATACTGACCTGGACTGTACAATAAACACTGAGCTGGAGTGTATCATAAATACTGACATGGAGAGTACAATAAATACTGACCTGGAGAGTACAATAAATACTGACCTGGAGAGGTTAAAAAATACTGACCTGAAGAGTACAATAAATACTGACCAGGAGAGTACATTAAATACTGACCTGGAGAGTACAATAAATACTGACCTGGAATGTACAATAAACTCTGACCTGGAGAGTACAATAAATACTGACCTGGAGTGTACAATAAATACTGACCTGCAGAGTACAATAAATACTGACCTGGAGAGTACAATAAATACTGACCTGGAGTGTACACTAAATACACACCTAGGGAGTACAATAGATACTGACCTGGAGAGTAAAATAAATACTGACCTGGAGACGGCAATAAATAGTGACCTGGAAAGTACAATAAATACTGACCTGGAGAGTACATTAAATACTGACCTGGAGAGTACAATAAATACTGACCTGGAGATTACAATAAATACAATAAATACTGACCTGGAGAGTACAATAAATACTGACCTGGAGAGTACAATAAACACTGACCTGGAGAGTACAAAAATACTGACCTGGAGAGTAAAATAAATACTGACCTGGAGATTACAATAAATACTGACCTGGAGAATACAATAAAATACTGACCTGGAGAGTACAATAAATACTGACCTGGACTGTACAATAAACACTGAGCTGGAGTGTATCATAAATACTGACATGGAGAGTACAATAAATACTGACCTGGAGAGTACAATAAATACTGACCTGGAGAGGTCAATAAATACTGACCTGAAGAGTACAATAAATACTGACCAGGAGAGTACATTAAATAATGACCTGGAGAGTACAATAAATACTGATATGGCGAGCACAATAAACACTGACCTGGAGAGTAAAATAAATGCTGACCTGGAGAGAGCAATAAATACTGACCTGGAGTGTACAATAAATACTGACTTGGAGAGCACAATAAATACTGACCTGGAGAGTACAATAAATACTGACCTGGAGAGTACAATATATACTGACCTGAAGTGTACAATAAATACTGACCGGGAGACTACAATAAATACTGACCTGGAGAGTACAATAAATACTGAGCTGGAGTGTACGATAAATACTGACCTTGAGAGGGCAGTAAATACTAACCTGGATAGGGTAATAAATATTTAACTGGAGAGGGCAATAAATACTGACCTGGAGAGTACAATAAATACTGACCTGGAGAGCACAATAAATACTGACCTGGAGAGTACAATAAATACTGACCAGGAGTATACTCTAAATACTGTCCTGGGGAGTACAATAAATACTGACCTGGAGAGTAAAATAAATACTGACCTGGAGAGTACAATAAATACTGACCTGGAGTGTACAATAAGTAATAACCTGGAGAGCACAATAAATACGAATCTGTAGAGTATAATAAATACTGACCTGTAGAGTACAATAAATACTGAACTGGAGAGTGCAATAAATACTGACTCGGAGTCTACAATAAATACAGACCTGGAGAGTACAATAAATACTGACCAGGAGAGTACAATAAATACTGACCTGGAGTGTACAATAAATACTGACCTGGAGAGTTCTTAAATACTGACCTGGAGAGTACAATAAATACTGACCTGGAGTATACTCTAAATACTGACCTGGAGAGTTCAATAAATACTGACCTGGAGAGTACAATAAATACTGACCTGGAGTATACTCTAAATACTGACCTGTAGAGTACAATAAATACTGAACTGGAGAGTGCAATAAATACTGACTCGGAGTCTACAATAAATACTGAACTGGAGAGTGCAATAAATACTGACTCGGAGTCTACAATAAATACAGACCTGGAGAGTACAATGAATACTGACCAGGAGAGTACAATAAATACTGACCTGGAGTGTACAATAAATACTGACCTGGAGAGTACCATAAAAATGACCTGGAGAGGGTAATACATACTGACCTGGAGAATACAATAAACACTGACCTGGAGAGTACAAAAATACTGAACTGGAGAGTAAAATAAATACTGACCTGAAGAGGGTAATCAATACTGACCTGGAGAGTACAATAAAAACTGAAATGGAGAGTACAATAAATAATGACCTGGAGAGTATAATAAATACTGACCTAGAGAGGGCAATAAATACTGCCAGAGAGAGGGCAATAAATACTGACCTGGAGAGTACAATAAATACTTTCCTGGAGAGAGCATTAAATACTGACCTGGAGTGTACGATAAATACTGACCTGGAGAGTACAATAAATACTGACCTGGAGTGTACGATAAATACTGACCTGGAGAGGACAGTAAATACTGACCTGGACAGTACAATAAACACTGACCTCGAGAGTACAATAAATACTGCCCTGGAGTGTACAATAAATACTGACCTGGAGAGGGTAATAAATACTGACCTGGAAAGTGCAATAAATACTGACCTGGAGAGTGCAATAAATACTGACCTTGAGAGCACAATAAATACTGACAGGAGAGTACAATAAATACTGACCTGAAGAGTAAAATAAATACTGACCTGGACAGTACAATAAATACTGACCTGGAGAGGGTAATAAATACTGACCTGGAGAGGGTAATAAATACTGACCTGCAGAGAACAATAAATATTGACCTGGAGAGGGTAATAAATACTTAACTGGAGAGGACAATAAATACTGACCTGGAAAGTACAATAAACTCTGACCTGGAGAGTACAATACATACTTACGTGGAGTGTACAATAAATACTGACCTGCAGAGTACAATAAATACTGATCTGGAGAGTACAATAAATACTGACCTGGAGTGTACACTAAATACACACCTATGGAGTACAATAGATACTGACCTGGAGAGTAAAATAAATACTGACCTGGAAACGGCAATAAATAGTGACCTGGAAAGTTCAGTAAATACTGACCTGGAGAGTACATTATATACTGACCTGGAGAAGGTAATAAATACTGACCTGCAGAGAACAATAAATATTGACCTGGAGAGGGTAATAAATACGTAACTGGAGAGGACAATAAATACTGACCTGGAAAGTACAATAAATTCTGACCTGGAGAGTACAATAAATACTGACCTGGAGTGTACAATAAATACTGACCTGCAGAGTACAATAAATACTGACCTGGAGAGTACAATAAATACTGACCTGGAGTGTACACTAAATACACACCTAGGGAGTACAATAGATACTGACCTGGAGAGTAAAATAAATACTGACCTGGAGACGGCAATAAATAGTGACCTGGAAAGTACAATAAATACTGACCTGGAGAGTACATTAAATACTGACCTGGAGAGTACAATAAATACTGACCTGGAGATTACAATAAATACAATAAATACTGACCTGGAGAGTACAATAAATACTGACCTGGAGAGTACAATAAACACTGACCTGGAGAGTACAAAAATACTGACCTGGAGAGTAAAATAAATACTGACCTGGAGATTACAATAAATACTGACCTGGAGAATACAATAAAATACTGACCTGGAGAGTACAATAAATACTGACCTGGACTGTACAATAAACACTGAGCTGGAGTGTATCATAAATACTGACATGGAGAGTACAATAAATACTGACCTGGAGAGTACAATAAATACTGACCTGGAGAGGTTAAAAAATACTGACCTGAAGAGTACAATAAATACTGACCAGGAGAGTACATTAAATACTGACCTGGAGAGTACAATAAATACTGACCTGGAATGTACAATAAACTCTGACCTGGAGAGTACAATAAATACTGACCTGGAGTGTACAATAAATACTGACCTGCAGAGTACAATAAATACTGACCTGGAGAGTACAATAAATACTGACCTGGAGTGTACACTAAATACACACCTAGGGAGTACAATAGATACTGACCTGGAGAGTAAAATAAATACTGACCTGGAGAAGGCAATAAATAGTGACCTGGAAAGTACAATAAATACTGACCTGGAGAGTACATTAAATACTGACCTGGAGAGTACAATAAATACTGACCTGGAGATTACAATAAATACAATAAATACTGACCTGGAGAGTACAATAAATACTGACCTGGAGAGTACAATAAACACTGACCTGGAGAGTACAAAAATACTGACCTGGAGAGTAAAATAAATACTGACCTGGAGATTACAATAAATACTGACCTGGAGAATACAATAAAATACTGACCTGGAGAGTACAATAAATACTGACCTGGACTGTACAATAAACACTGAGCTGGAGTGTATCATAAATACTGACATGGAGAGTACAATAAATACTGACCTGGAGAGTACAATAAATACAGACCTGGAGAGGTAAATAAATACTGACCTGAAGAGTACAATAAATACTGACCAGGAGAGTACATTAAATAATGACCTGGAGAGTACAATAAATACTGATATGGCGAGCACAATAAACACTGACCTGGAGAGTAAAATAAATGCTGACCTGGAGAGAGCAATAAATACTGACCTGGAGTGTACAATAAATACTGACTTGGAGAGCACAATAAATACTGACCTGGAGAGTACAATAAATACTGACCTGGAGAGTACAATATATACTGACCTGAAGTGTACAATAAATACTGACCGGGAGACTACAATAAATACTGACCTGGAGAGTACAATAAATACTGAGCTGGAGTGTACGATAAATACTGACCTTGAGAGGGCAGTAAATACTAACCTGGATAGGGTAATAAATATTTAACTGGAGAGGGCAATAAATACTGACCTGGAGAGTACAATAAATACTGACCTGGAGAGCACAATAAATACTGACCTGGAGAGTACAATAAATACTGACCTGGAGAGTACAATAAGTACTAACCTGGACAGTACAATAAATACTGACCTGGAGAGGGAAATAAATACTGACCTGGAGAGCGCAATAAATACTGACCTGCAGAGTACAATAAATACTGACTTGGAGATACAATAAATACTGACCTGGAGTGTACACTAAATAATGACCTGAAGAGTACAATAAATACTAACCTGGAGAGTACAATAAATACTGACCTGTCGAGTACAATAAATACTGACCTGGAGAGGGCAATAAATATTGACCTGGATAGTACAATAAATACTGACCTGGAGAGTACAATAAAGACGGACCTGGAGAGTGCAATAAATACTGACCTGGAGAGGACAATAAATACTGACCGGGAGACTACAATAAATACTGACCTGGAGAGTACAATAAATACTGACCTGTAGAGTACAATACATACTGAGCTGAGTGTACAATAAATACTGACCTGGAGAGGACAATAAATACTGACCTGGACAGTACAATAAACACTGACCTGGAGAGTACAATAAATACTGACCTGGAGAGTACAATAAATACTGACCTGCAGAATACAATAAATACTGACCTGGAGTGTACAATAAATACTGACCTGGAGAGCACATTAAATAATGACCTGGAGAGTACAATAAATACTGACCTGGAGAGTACACTAAATACTGATCTGAAGAGGATAATAAATACTGACCTGGAGAGAACTATAAATTGTGACCTGGAGAGGGTAATAAATACTAACCTCTTGAGGGCAATAAATACTGACCTGGAAAGTACAATGAACTCTGGCCTGGAGAGTACAATAAATACTGACCTGGAGAGTAAAATAAATACTGACCTGGAGAGCACAATAAATTCTAACCTGGAGTGTACAATAAATACTGACCTGCAGAGTACAATACATACTGACCTGGAGAGTACAATAAATACTGACCTGGTGTGTACAATAAATACTGACCTGGAGAGTACAATAAATACTGACCTGGATAGGACAATAAATACCGACCAGGACAGTACAATAAATACTGACCTGTAGAGGGTAATAAATACTGATCTGGAGAGGGTGATAAATATAGACCTGGAGAGTACAATAAATACTGACCTGGAGAGGACAATAAATACAGACCTGGACAGTACAATAAAGACTGAGCTGGAGAGTATAATAAATAATGACCTGGAGAGTACAATAAATACTGACCTGGAGAGTACAATAAATACTGACCTGGAGAGGGTAATAAATACTGACCTGGAGAGTACAATAAATAGTGAACAAAAGAGTAAAATAAAGAGTGACCTGGAGAGGGTAATAAATACTGACGTGCAGAGAACAATAAATAGTGACATGGAGAGGGTAATAAATATTTAACTGGAGAGGGCAATAAATACTGGCCTGGAAAGTACAATAAACTCTGACCTGGAGAGTACAATAAATACAGATTTGGACAGTACATTAAAGACGGACCTGGAGAGTGCAATAAATACTGACCTGGAGAGTACAATAAATACTGACCGGTAGACTACAATAAATACTTACCTGGAGAGTACAATAAATACTTACCTGGAGAGTACAATAAATACTGACATGGAGTGTACGATAAATACTGAACTGTAGAGGACATTAAATACTGACCTGGAAAGTACAATAAACACTGACCTGGAGAGTACAATAAATACTGACCTGGAGAGTAAAATAAATACTGACCTTGAGAGGGTAATAAATACTGACCAGGAGAATGCAATAAATACTGACCTGGAGAGTACAATAAATACTGACCTGGAGAGCACAATAAATACTGACCTGGAGAGTACAATAAATACTGACCTGGAGAGTACAATAAGTACTAACCTGGACAGTACAATAAATACTGACCTGGAGAGGGTAATAAATACTGACCTGGAGTGTACGATATATACTGACCTGGAGAGGACAGTAAATACTGACCTGGATAGTACAATAAACACTGAACTGCAGAGTACAATAAATACTGACCTGGAGAGTACAATAAATACTGACCTGGAGAGGGTAATACATACTGACCAGGAGAGTACAATAAATGCTGGCCTGGAGAGCACAATAAATACTGACCTGGAGAGTACAATAAATACTGACCTGGAGAGTACAATAAATACTGACCTGGAAGTACAATAAATACTGACCTGGAGAGGGTAATAAATACTGACCGGGAGTGTACAATAAATACTGACCTGGAGTGTACAATAAATACTGACCTGGAGAGTACAATAAATACTGACCTGGAGAGGACAATAAATAGTGACCTGGACTGCACAATAAACACGGAGCTGGAGACTATAATAAATAATGACCTAGAGAGTACAATAAGTATTGACTTGGAGAGTACAATAAATACTGACCTGGAGTGTACAATAAATAATGACCTGGAGAGTACAATAAATACTGACCTGGAGAGTACAATAAATACTGACCGGGAGACTACAATAAATACTGACCTGGAGTGTACAATAAATACTGACCTGGAGTGTACAATAAATACTGACCTGGAGAGTACAATAAATACTGACCTGGAGAGCACAATAAATAAAGACCTGGAGAGTACAATAAATACTGTCCTGGAGAGTACAATAAATACAGACCTGGAGAGTACAATAAATACTGACCTGGAGTGTACAATAAATACTGACCTGGGGAGTACAATAAATACCACCTGGAGAGTATAATATATACTGACATGGAGAGGGCAGTAAATACTGACCTGGAGAGTACAATAAATATTGACTTGGAGAGCACATTAAATACTGACCTAGAGAGTACAATAAATACTGACCTGGAGAGTACAATAAATACAATAAATACTGACCTTGAGAGTATAATAAATACTGACCTGGAGAGCACGATAAAAATGAACTATAGAGGGTAGTAAATACTGACCTGGAGAGTGCAATAAACACTGACTTGGAGAGTACAAATATAATGACCTGGAGAGCACAATAAATATTGACCTGGAGAGGGATATAAATACTGATCTGGAGAGTACACTAAATACTGATCTGAAGACTATAATAAATACTGACCTGGAGAGAACCATAAATTGTGACCTGGAGAGAGTAATAAATACTTACCTGGAGAGGGCAATAAATACTGACATGGAAAGTACAATAAATACTGACCGGGAGTGTACAATAAATACTGACCTGGAGTGTACAATAAATACTGACCTGGAGAGGACTATAAATACTGACCTGGACAGTACAATAAACACTGGTCTGGAGAGTACAATAAATACTGACCTGGAGAGTACAATATATACTGACCTGGAGAGTACAATAAATACTGACCTGGAGTGTACAATAAATACTGACCTGCGGAGCACAATAAATACCACCTGGAGAGTACATTATATACTGACATGGAGAGGCAGTAAATACTGACCTGGAGATTCCAATAACTACGGACCTGTAGAGCACATTAAATACTGACCTGGAGAGTACAATAAATACTGACCTGGAGAGTACAATAAATACAATAAATACTGACCTTGAGAGTACAATAAATTCTGACCTGGAGAGGGTAATAAATTCTGACCTGGAGAATACAATAAATAGTGAACTGAAGAGTACAATAAATAGTGACCTGGAGAGGGTAATAAATACTGACCTGCAGAGAACAATAAATAGTGACCTGGAGAGGGTAATCAATACATAACTGGAGAGTGCAATAAATACTGGCCTGGAAAGTACAATAAACTCTGACCTGGAGAGTACAATAAATACTGACCTGGAGAGTACAATAAATACTGACCTGGAGAGCACAATAAATATTGTCCTGGAGTGTACAATAAATACTGACCTGGAGAGTACAATAAATACTGACCGGGAGAGGGTAATCAATACATAACTGGAGAGTGCAATAAATACTGACCTGGAGAGCACATTAAATACTGACCTGAAGAGTACAATAAATACTGACCTGGAGAGTACAATAAATACAATAAATACTGACCTGGAGAGCACCATAAAAATGAACTATAGAGGGAAATAAATACTGACCTGGAGAGTGCAATAAACACTGACCTGGAAAGTACAATGAATTCTGACCTGGAGAGTTCAATAAATACTGACCTGGAGATTACAATAAATACTGACCTGGAGAGCGCAATAGATACTGATCTGGAGTGTACATACATACTGACCTGCAGAGTACAATAAATACTGATCTGGAGACTACAATAAATACTGACCTGAAGAGTACAAGACATACTGACCTGGAGAGTACAATAAATACTGACCTGGTGTGTACAATAAATACTGACCTGAAGAGTACAATAAATACTGACCTGGATAGGACAATAAATACCGACCAGGACAGTACAATAAATACTGACCTGTAGAGGGTAATAAATACTGATCTGGAGAGGGTAATAAATACAGACCTGCAGAGTACAATAAATACTGACCTGGAGAACACAATAAATACTGACTTGGACAGTACAATAAAGACTGAGCTGGAGCGTATAATAAATCCTGACCTGGTGAGTACAATAAATACTGACCTGGAGAGTACAATAAATACTGACCTGGAGTGTACCTTAAATAATGACCTGGAGAGTACAATAAATACTAACCTGGAGAGTACAATAAATACTGACCTGTAGAGTACAATAAATACTGACCAGGAGAGGCAATAAATACTGACCTGGAGAGTACAATAAATACTGACCTGGAGAGTTCAATAAATACGGAACTGGAGAGTGCAATAAATGCCGACCTGGAGAGTACAATAAATACTGACCTGGAGAGTACAATAAATACTGACCTGGAGAGCACAATAAATACTGACCTGAAGAGTACAATAAATACTGACCTGGAGTGGGGAATAAATACTGACCTGGAGAGTACAAAAAATACTGACCTGGAGAGTACAATAAATAGTGACCTGGGGAGTACAATAAATACCACCTGGAGAGTATAATATATACTGACCTGGAGAGCACCATAAAAATGAACTATAGAGGGAAATAAATACTGACCTGGAGAATGCAATAAACACTGACCTGGAAAGTACAATGAACGCTGACCTGGAGAGTACAATAAATACTGACCTGGAGATTACAATAAATACTGACCTGGAGAGCGCAATAGATACTGATCTGGAGTGTACAATACATACTGACCTGCAGAGTAAAATAAATACTGATCTGGAGACTACAATAAATACTGACCTGAAGAGTACAAGACATACTGACCTGGAGAGTACAATAAATACAGACCTGGAGTGTACAATAAATACTGACCTGGAGAGTACAATAAATACTGATCTGGAGACTACAATAAATACTGACCTGAAGAGTACAAGACATACTGACCTGGAGAGTACAATAAATACAGACCTGGAGTGTACAATAAATACTGACCTGGAGAGTACAATAAATACTGACCTGGATAGGACAATAAATACGGACCAGGACAGTACAATAGATACTGACCTGAAGAGGGTAATAAATACTGATCTGGAGAGGGTAATAAATACAGACCTGCAGAGTACAATAAATACTGACATGGAGAACACAATAAATACTGACTTGGACAGTACAATAAAGACTGAGCTGGAGCGTATAATAAATCCTGACCTGGAGAGTACAATAAATACTGACCTGGAGAGTACAATAAATACTGACCTGGAGTGTACCTTAAATACTGACCTGGAGAGTTCAATAAATACGGAACTGGAGAGTGCATTAAATACCGACCTGGAGAGTACAATAAATACTGACCTGGAGAGTACAATAAATACTGACCAGGAGAGCACAATAAATACTGACCTGAAGAGTACAATAAATACTGACCTGGAGTGGGGAATAAATACTGACCTGGAGAGTACAAAAAATACTGACCTGGAGAGTACAATAAATAGTGACCTGGGGAGTACAATAAATACCACCTGGAGAGTATAATATATACTGACCTGGACAGCACCAAAAAAATGAACTATAGAGGGAAATAAATACTGACCTGGAGAGTGCAATAAACACTGACCTGGAAAGTACAATGAACTCTGACCTGGAGAGTACAATAAATACTGACCTGGAGATTACAATAAATACTGACCTGGAGAGCGCAATAGATGCTGATCTGGAGTGTACAATACATACTGACCTGCAGAGTACAATAAATACTGATCTGGAGACTACAATAAATACTGACCTGAAGAGTACAAGACATACTGACCTGGAGAGTACAATAAATACTGGCCTGGAGTGTACAATAAATACTGACCTGGAGAGTACAATAAATACTGACCTGGATAGGACAATAAATACCGACCAGGAAAGTACAATAAATACTGACCTGTAGAGGGTAATAAATACTGATCTGGAGAGGATAATAAATACAGACCTGCAGAGTACAATAAATACTGACCTGGAGAACACAATAAATACTGACTTGGACAGTACAATAAAGACTGAGCTGGAGCGTATAATAAATCCTGACCTGGAGAGTACAATAAATACTGACCTGGAGAGTACAATAAATACTGACCTGTAGTGTACCTTAAATAATGACCTGGAGAGTACAATAAATACTGACCTGGAGAGTACAATAAATACTGACTTGGAGAGTTCAATAAATACGGAACTGGAGAGTGCAATAAATACCGACCTGGAGAGTACAATAAATACTGACCTGGAGAGTACAATAAATACTGACCTGGAGAGCACAATAAATACTGACCTGAAGAGTACAATAAATACTGACCTGGAGTGCGGAATAAATACTGACCTGGAGAGTACAAAAAATACTGACCTGGAGAGTACAATAAATAGTGACCTGGGGAGTACAATAAATACCACCTGGAGAGTATAATATACACTGACATGGAGAGGGCAGTAAATACTGACCTGGAGAGTACAATAAATACTGACTTGGAGAGCACATTAAATACTGACCTAGAGAGTACAATAAATACTGACCTGGAGAGTACAATAAATACTGACCTGGAGTGTACAATAAATACTGACCTGAAGAGTACAATAAATACTGACCTGGATAGGACAATAAATACCGACCAGGACAGTACAATAAATACTGACCTGTAGAGGGTAATAAATACTGATCTGGAGAGGGTAATAAATACAGACCTGCAGAGTACAATAAATACTGACCTGGAGAACACAATAAATACTGACTTGGACAGTACAATAAAGACTGAGCTGGAGCGTATAATAAATCCTGACCTGGTGAGTACAATAAATACTGACCTGGAGAGTACAATAAATACTGACCTGGAGTGTACCTTAAATAATGACCTGGAGAGTACAATAAATACTAACCTGGAGAGTACAATAAATACTGACCTGTAGAGTACAATAAATACTGACCAGGAGAGGCAATAAATACTGACCTGGAGAGTACAATAAATACTGACCTGGAGAGTTCAATAAATACGGAACTGGAGAGTGCAATAAATGCCGACCTGGAGAGTACAATAAATACTGACCTGGAGAGTACAATAAATACTGACCTGGAGAGCACAATAAATACTGACCTGAAGAGTACAATAAATACTGACCTGGAGTGGGGAATAAATACTGACCTGGAGAGTACAAAAAATACTGACCTGGAGAGTACAATAAATAGTGACCTGGGGAGTACAATAAATACCACCTGGAGAGTATAATATATACTGACCTGGAGAGCACCATAAAAATGAACTATAGAGGGAAATAAATACTGACCTGGAGAATGCAATAAACACTGACCTGGAAAGTACAATGAACGCTGACCTGGAGAGTACAATAAATACTGACCTGGAGATTACAATAAATACTGACCTGGAGAGCGCAATAGATACTGATCTGGAGTGTACAATACATACTGACCTGCAGAGTAAAATAAATACTGATCTGGAGACTACAATAAATACTGACCTGAAGAGTACAAGACATACTGACCTGGAGAGTACAATAAATACAGACCTGGAGTGTACAATAAATACTGACCTGGAGAGTACAATAAATACTGATCTGGAGACTACAATAAATACTGACCTGAAGAGTACAAGACATACTGACCTGGAGAGTACAATAAATACAGACCTGGAGTGTACAATAAATACTGACCTGGAGAGTACAATAAATACTGACCTGGATAGGACAATAAATACGGACCAGGACAGTACAATAGATACTGACCTGAAGAGGGTAATAAATACTGATCTGGAGAGGGTAATAAATACAGACCTGCAGAGTACAATAAATACTGACATGGAGAACACAATAAATACTGACTTGGACAGTACAATAAAGACTGAGCTGGAGCGTATAATAAATCCTGACCTGGAGAGTACAATAAATACTGACCTGGAGAGTACAATAAATACTGACCTGGAGTGTACCTTAAATACTGACCTGGAGAGTTCAATAAATACGGAACTGGAGAGTGCATTAAATACCGACCTGGAGAGTACAATAAATACTGACCTGGAGAGTACAATAAATACTGACCAGGAGAGCACAATAAATAATGACCTGAAGAGTACAATAAATACTGACCTGGAGTGGGGAATAAATACTGACCTGGAGAGTACAAAAAATACTGACCTGGAGAGTACAATAAATAGTGACCTGGGGAGTACAATAAATACCACCTGGAGAGTATAATATATACTGACCTGGACAGCACCAAAAAAATGAACTATAGAGGGAAATAAATACTGACCTGGAGAGTGCAATAAACACTGACCTGGAAAGTACAATGAACTCTGACCTGGAGAGTACAATAAATACTGACCTGGAGATTACAATAAATACTGACCTGGAGAGCGCAATAGATGCTGATCTGGAGTGTACAATACATACTGACCTGCAGAGTACAATAAATACTGATCTGGAGACTACAATAAATACTGACCTGAAGAGTACAAGACATACTGACCTGGAGAGTACAATAAATACTGGCCTGGAGTGTACAATAAATACTGACCTGGAGAGTACAATAAATACTGACCTGGATAGGACAATAAATACCGACCAGGAAAGTACAATAAATACTGACCTGTAGAGGGTAATAAATACTGATCTGGAGAGGATAATAAATACAGACCTGCAGAGTACAATAAATACTGACCTGGAGAACACAATAAATACTGACTTGGACAGTACAATAAAGACTGAGCTGGAGCGTATAATAAATCCTGACCTGGAGAGTACAATAAATACTGACCTGGAGAGTACAATAAATACTGACCTGTAGTGTACCTTAAATAATGACCTGGAGAGTACAATAAATACTGACCTGGAGAGTACAATAAATACTGACTTGGAGAGTTCAATAAATACGGAACTGGAGAGTGCAATAAATACCGACCTGGAGAGTACAATAAATACTGACCTGGAGAGTACAATAAATACTGACCTGGAGAGCACAATAAATACTGACCTGAAGAGTACAATAAATACTGACCTGGAGTGCGGAATAAATACTGACCTGGAGAGTACAAAAAATACTGACCTGGAGAGTACAATAAATAGTGACCTGGGGAATACAATAAATACCACCTGGAGAGTATAATATACACTGACATGGAGAGGGCAGTAAATACTGACCTGGAGAGTACAATAAATACTGACTTGGAGAGCACATTAAATACTGACCTAGAGAGTACAATAAATACTGACCTGGAGAGTACAATAAATACAATAAATACTGACCTTGAGAGTATAATAAATACTGACCTAGAGAGCACGATAAAAATGAACTATAGAGGGTAATAAATACTGACCTGGAGAGTGCAATAAACACTGACTTGGAGAGTACAAATATAATGACCTGGAGAGCACAATAAATATTGACCTGGAGAGGGATATAAATACTGATCTGGAGAGTAAACTAAATACTGATCTGAAGAGTATAATAAATACTGACCTGGAGAGAACCATAAATTGTGACCTGGAGAGAGTAATAAATACTTACCTGGAGAGGGCAATAAATACTGACATGGAAAGTACAATAAATACTGACCTGGAGAGTACATTATATACTGACATGGAGAGGGCAGTAAATACTGACCTGGAGATTCCAATAACTACGGACCTGTAGAGCACATTAAATACTGACCTGGAGAGTACAATAAATACTGACCTGGACAGTACAATAAACACTGGTCTGGAGAGTACAATAAATACTGACCTGGAGAGTACAATATATACTGACCTGGAGAGCACAATAAATACTGACCTGGAGTGTACCATAAATAATGACCTGGAGAGTACAATAAATACTAACCTGGAGAGTACAATAAATACTGACCTTGAGAGTACAATAAATTCTGACCTGTAGAGGGTAATAAATTCTGACCTGGAGAATACAATAAATACTGGCCTGGAAAGTATAATAAACTCTGACCTGGAGAGTACAATAAATACTGACCTGGAGAGTACAATAAATACTGACCTGGAGAGCACAATAAATATTGTCCTGGAGTGTACAATAAATACTGACCTGGAGAGTAAAATAAATACTGACCGGGAGACTACAATATATACTGACCTGGAGAGTACAATAAATACTGACCTGGAGAGTACAATAAATACTGACCTGGAGTGTACAATAAATACTGACCTGGAGAGTACAATAAATACTGACCTGGAGAGCACATTAAATACTGACCTGAAGAGTACAATAAATACTGACCTGGAGAGTACAATAAATACAATAAATACTGACCTTGAGAGTACAATAAATACTGACCTGGAGAGCACCATAAAAATGAACTATAGAGGGAAATAAATACTGACCTGGAGAGTGCAATAAACACTGACCTGGAAAGTACAATGAACTCTGACCTGGAGAGTACAATAAATACTGACCTGGAGATTACAATAAATACTGACCTGGAGAGCGCCATAGATACTGATCTGGAGTGTACAATACATACTGACCTGCAGAGTACAATAAATACTGATCTGGAGACTACAATAAATACTGACCTGAAGAGTACAATACATACTGACCTGGAGAGTACAATAAATACTGACCTGGAGTGTACAATAAATACTGACCTGGAGAGTACAATAAATACTGACCTGGATAGGACAATAAATACCGACCAGGACAGTACAATAAATACTGACCTGTAGAGGGTAATAAATACTGATCTGGAGAGGGTAATAAATCCAGACCTGCAGAGTACAATAAATACTGACCTGGAGAGCACAATAAACACTGACTTGGACAGTGCAATAAAGACTGAGCTGGAGAGTATAATAAATCCTGACCTGGAGAGTACAATAAATACTGACCTGGAGAGTACAATCAATACTGACCTGGAGTGTACCATAAATAATGACCTGGAGAGTACAATAAATACTAACCTGGAGAGTACAATAAATACTGACCTGTAGAGTACAATAAATACTGACCAGGAGAGGCAATAAATACTGACCTGGAGAGTACAATAAATACTGACCTGGAGAGTTCAATAAATACGGAACTGGAGAGTGCAATAAATACCGACCTGGAGAGTACAATAAATACTGACCTGTAGAGTACAATAAATACTGACCTGGAGAGCACAATAAATACTGACCTGAAGAGTACAATAAATACTGACCTGGAGTGGGGAATAAATACTGACCTGGAGAGTGCAAAAAATACTGACCTGGAGAGTACAATAAATAGTGACATCGAGAGTAACATAAATACTCACTGGAGAGGGAAATAAATACTGATCTGGAGAGTACACTAAATACTGGTCTGAAGAGTATAATAAATACTGACCTGGAGAGAACCATAAATTGTGACCTGGAGAGGGTAATACTTACCTGGAGAGGGCAATAAATACTGACCTGGAAAGTACAATGAACTCTCACCTGGAGAGTACAATATATACTGACCTGGACAGTACAATAAATACTGACCAGGAGAGCACAATGAATACTGATCTGGAGACTACAATAAATACTGACCTGAAGAGTACAATACATACTGACCTGGAGAGTACAATAAATACTGACCTGGAGTGTACAATAAATACTGCCCTGGTGAGTACAATAAATACTGACCTGGATAGGACAATAAATACCGACCAGGACAGAATAATAAATTCTGACCTGTAGAGGGTAATAAATACTGATCTGGACAGTACAATAAAGACTGAGATGGAGAGTATAATAAATCCTGACCTGGAGAATACAATAAATACTGACCTGGAGAGTACAATAGATACGGAACTGGAGAGTGCAATAAATACTGACCTGGAGAATACAATAAATTCAGTCCTGGAGAGTACAATAAATACTGACCTGGAGAGCACAATAAATACTGACCTGGAGAGTACAATAAATACTGACCTGTTGTGGATAATAAATACTGACCTGGAGAGTCCAAAAAATACTGACTTGGAGAGTTCAATAAATAGTGACCTCGAATGTACAATAAATACTGACCTGGAGAGGGTAATAAATTCTGACCTGGAGAATACAATAAATAGTGAACTGAAGAGTACAATAAATAGTGACCTGGAGAGGGTAATAAATACTGATCTGCAGAGAACAATAAATAGTGACCTGGAGAGGGTAATCAATACATACCTGGAGAGTGCAATAAATACTGGCCTGGAAAGTACAATAAACTCTGACCTGGAGAGTACAATAAATACTGACCTGGAGAGTACAATAAATACTGACCTGGAGAGCACAATAAATATTGTCCTGGAGTGTACAATAAATTCTGACCTGGAGAGTACAATAAATACTGACCGGGAGACTACAATATATACTGACGTGGAGAGAACAATAAATACTGACCTGGAGAGTACAATAAATACTGACCTGAAGTGTACAATAAACACTGACCTGGAGAGTACAATAAATAATGACCTGGAGAGGACAATAAATACTGACCTGGACAGTGCAATAAACACTGACCTGGAGAGTACAATAAATACAGACCTGGAGAGTACAATTAATACTGAACTGGAGTGTACACTAAATACTGACCTGGGTAGTACAATAAATACTGACATGGAGAGTAAAATAAATACTGACATGGAGAGGGCAATAAATACTGACCTGGACAGTACAATAAATACTGACCTGGAGAGTACTTTAAATACTGACCTGGAGAGTACAATTAATACTGAACTGGAGAGTACAATAAATACAATAAATACCGACCTGGATATCACAATAAATACTGACCTGGAGAATACCATAAAAAATGACCTGGAGAGGGTAATAAATACTGACCTGGAGAGTACAATAGACACTGACCTGGAGAGTACAAAAATACTGACCTGGAGATTAAAATAAATACTGACCTGAAGAGGGTAATAAATACTGACCTGGAGAGTACAATAAAAACAGAAATGAAGAGTGCAATAAAAACTCACCTGGAGAGGGCAATAAATACTGACCTGGAGAAGGCAATAAATATTGACCAGGAGATTGCAATAAATACTGAACTGGAGAGTACAATAAATACTGATCTGGTGAGTACAATAAATATTGACCTGGAGAGTACAGGAACTACTGAACTGGTGACTACAATACATACTGACCTGCAGAGTACAATATATAAAGACCTGGAGAGTATAATAAATACTGACCTGGAGAGGGCAATAAATACTGCCCGAGAGAGGGCAATAAATACATACCTGGAGAGTACAAGTAATACTGACATGAAGAGTACAATAAATACTGACCTGGTGAGTAAAATAAATACTGACCTGGAGAGTACATTAAATACTGACCTGGAGAGTCCAATAAATACTGACCTGGAGAGGGCAATAAATACTGTCCTGGATAGAGCAATAAAGACTGGCCTGGAGTGTACAATAAATACTGACCTGGAGATTACAATAAATACATACCTGGTGAGTACAATAAATACTGACCTGGAGAGTACAAAAAATACTGACCTGGAGAGTACAATAAATACTGAACTGGAGAGTAAAATAAATACTGACCTGGAGGTTACAATAATTACTGACCTGGAGAATACAATAAATACTGACCTGGAGAGTACAATATATAAGAACCTGGAGAGTGCAATAAATACTGACCTGGAGATTACAATAAATACTGACCTGGAGAATACAATATATACTGAACTGGAGAGTACAATATGCAGAACTTGGAGAGGGCAATAAATACTGACCTGGAGAGTGTAATGAATACTGACCTGGAGAGTGCAATAAATACTGACCTGGAGATTACAATAAATACTGCCCCGGAGAGCACAATAAATACTGACCTGGAGAGTACAATAAATACTGACCAGACGAGTACAATAAATAGTGACCTGGAGGGAACAATAAAAAGTGACCTGGAGAGGGTAATAAATACATACCTGGAGAGGGCAATAAATACTGACCTGGAAAGTACAATAAACTCTGACCTGGAGAGTAGAATATATACTGACCTCGACAGTACAATAAATACTGACCTGGAGAGGGTAATAAATACAGACATGGAGAGGGTAATAAATACAGACCAGCAGAGTACAATAAATACTGACCTGGAGAGGGTAATAAATACTGATCTGGACAGTACAATAAAGACTGAGATGGAGAGTATAATAAATACTGACCTGGAGAATACAATAAATACTGACCTGGAGAGTACAATAGATACGGACCTGGAGAGTACAATAAATACTGACCTGGAGAGCACAGAAAATACTGACCTGGAGAGTACAATAAATACTGACCTGGTGTGGATAATAAATACTGACCTGGAGAGTCCAAAAAATACTGACCTGGAGATTACAATAAATAGTGACCTCGAGAGTACAATAAATACTGACCTGGAGAGGGTAATAAATTCTGACCTGGAGAATACAATAAATATTGAACTGAAGAGTACGATAAATAGTGCCCTGGAGAGGGTAATAAACACTGACCTGCAGAGAACAATAAATAATGAACTGGAGAGGGTAATCAATACCTAACTGGAGAGTGCAATAAATACTGGCCTGGAACGTACAATAAACTCTGACCTGGAGAGTACAATAAATACTGACCTGGAGAGTACAATAAATACTGACCTGGAGAGCACAATAAATATTGTCCTGGAGTGTACAATAAATACTGACCTGGAGACTACAATATATACTGACCTGGAGAGTACAATAAATACTGACCTGGAGAGGACAATAAATACTGACCTGGAGTGTACAATAAATTCTGACCTGGAGAGTACAATAAATACTGACCTGGAGAGGACAATAAATACTGACCTGGACAGTGCAATAAACACTGACCTGGAGAGTACAATAAATACAGTCCTGGTGAGTACAATAAATACTGACATGGAGAGTAAAATAAATACTGACATGGAGAGGGCAATAAACACTGACCGGGACAGTACAATAAATACTGACCTGGAGAGTACATTAAATACTGACCTCGAGAGTACAATTAATACTGAACTGGAGAGTACAATAAATACTAACCTGGTGAATACCATACAAAATGCCCTGGAGAGGGTAATAAATACTGACCTGGAGAGTACAATAAACACTGACCTGGAGAGTACAAAAATACTGACCTGGAGATTAAAATAAATACTGACCTGAAGAGATTAGTAAATACTGATCTGGAGAGTACAATAAAAACATAAATGGAGAGTGCAATAAATACTCACCTGGAGAGGGCAATAAATACTGACCTGGAGAAGGCAATAAATATTGACCAGGAGTTTGCAATAAATACTGAACTGGAGAGTACAGGAACTACTGACCTGGAGACTACAATACATACTGACCTGCAGAGTACAACAAATAAAGACCTGGAGAGTATAATAAATACTGACCTGGAGAGTACCATAAATACTGACCTGGAGTGGGCAATAAATACTGACCTGGAGAGTAGAATAGATACTGATCTGGAGAGTGCAATAAATACTGACCTGGAGAGTACAATAAATACTGACCGTGTGACTACAATAAATACTGACCTGAAGAGTACAATAAATATTGACCTGGAGAGTACAATAAATACTGACCTGGAGTGTACAATAAATACTGACCTGGAGAGGACAGTAAATACTGACCTGGACAGTACAATAAACACTGACCTGGAGAATACAATAAATACAAACCTGGAGAGTACAATAAATACTGACCTGGAGAGGGCAATAAATACTGACCTGGAGAGTACAATAAATGCTGACCTGGAGAGGGCAATAAATACGGACCTGGACAGTACAATAAACACTGAGCTGGAGAGTATGATAAATACTGACCTGGAGAGTACAATAAATACTGACCTGGAGAGTACAATAAATACTGACCTGGAGTGTACAATAAATAATGAAATGGAGAGTACAATAAATACTGAGCTGGAGAGTATGATTAATACTGACGTGGAGAGTACAATAAATACTGACCTGTCGAGTACCATAAATACTGACCTGGAGTGGGCAATAAATACTGACCTGGAGAGTACAATAGATACGGACCTGGTGAGTGCAATAAATACTGACCTGGAGAGTACAATAAATACTGACCGTGAGACTACAATAAATACTGACCTGAAGAGTACAATAAATATTGACCTGGAGAGTACAATAAATACTGACGTGGAGTGTACAATAAATACTGACCTGGAGAGGACAGTAAATACTGACCTGGACAGTACAATTAACACTGACCTGGAGAGTACAATAAATACAGACCTGGAGAGTACAATAAATACTGACCTGGAGAGGGTAATAAATACTGACCTGGAGAGTGCAATAAATACTGACCTGGAGAGTACAATAAATACTGACCTGGAGAGCACAGTAAAGACTGACCTGGAGAGGTTAATAAATACTGACCTGGAGAGTACAATAAATACTAACCTGGAGAGTACAATAAATAGTGACCTGGAAGAGTACAATAAATACTGACCTGGAGAGTGTAATAAATACTGACCTGGAGAGTGCAATCAATACTGCCCTGGAGAGCACAATAAATACTGACCTGGAGAGTACAATAAATACTGACCTGACGAGTACAATAAATACTGACCTGGAGGGAACAATAAAAAGTGACCTGGAGAGCGTAAGAAATACTTACCTGGAGAGGGCAATAAATACTGACCTGGACAGTACAACAAACTCTGACCTGGGGAGTACAAAAAATACTGACCTGGACAGTACAATAAATGCTGACCTGGAGAGGGTAATAAATACTGATCTGGAAAGGGTGATGAATACAGACAAGGAGAGTACAACAAATACTGACCTGGAGAGGACGATAAATACTGATCTAAACAGTACAATAAACACTGAGGTGGAGAGTACCATAAATACTGACCTGGCGTGAAGAATAAATAATGACCTGGAGAGTACAATAAATACTAACCTGGAGAGTACAATAAATACTGACCTGTCGAGTACAATAAATACTGACCTGCAGAGGGCAATAAATACTGACCTGGAGCGTACAATAAATACGGACCTGGAGAGTACAATTAATACTGACCTGGAGATAATAAAGACGGATCTGGAGAGTGCAATAAATACTGACCTGGACAGTACAATACATTCTGACCTGGAGAGGGTAATAAATACGGATATGGAGAGTACAATAAATGCTGACCTGGAGAGGACAATAAATACGGACCTGGACAGTACAATAAACACTGAGCTGGAGAGTATGATAAATACTGACCTGGAGAGTACAATAAATACTGACCTGGAGAGTACAATAAATACTGACCTGGAGTGTACAATAAATAATGCCCTGGAGAGTACAATAAATACTAACGTGGAGTGTACAATAAATACTAACGTGGAGTGTACAATAAATAATGACCTGGAGAGTACAATAAAAACTAACGTGGAGAGTACAATAAATAGTGACCTGTCGAGTTCCATAAATACTGACCTGGAGCGTACAATAAATGCTGACCTGGAGAGGACAATAAATACGGACCTGGACAGTACAATAAACACTGAGCTGGAGTGTATGATAAATACTGACCTGGAGAGTACAATAAATACTGACCTGGAGAGTACAATAAATACTGACCTGGAGTGTACAATAAATAATGACCTGGAGAGAACAGTAAATACTAACGTGGAGAGTACAATAAATACTGACCTGTCGAGTACCATAAATAATGACCTGGAGAGGGCAATAAATACTGACCTGGAGAGTACAATAGATACGGACCTGGAGAGTGCAATAAATACTGACCTGGAGAGTACAATAAATATTGACCTGGAGAGTACAATAAATACTGACCTGGAGTGTACAATAAACACTGACCTGGAGAGTACAATAAATACAAACCTGGAGAGTACAATAAATACTGACCTGGAGAGGGTAATAAATATTGCACTGGAGAATACAATAAATACTAACCTGGAGAGCACAATAAATACTTACCTGGAGAGTACAATAAATATTGACCTGGAGAGAGTAATAAATACTTACCTGGAGAGTACAATAAATACTGACCTGGAGAGTACAATAAATAGTGACCTGGACTGTACAATAAATACTGACCTGGAGAGTGTAATAAATACTGACCAGGAGAGTGCAATAAATACTGACCTGGAGAGCACAATAAATACAGACCTGGAGAGTACAATAAAAACTGACCTGACGAGTACAATAAATACTGAACTGGAGGGAACAATAAAAAGTGACCTGGAGAGCGTAATAAATACTTACCTGGACAGTACAATAAATGCTGACCTGGAGAGGGTAATAAACACTGATCTGGAAAGGATAATGAATACAGACATGGAGAGTGCAATAAATACTGACCTGGAGAGGACAATAAAAACTGACCTGGACAGTACAATAAACACTGACATGGAGAGTATGATAAATACTGACCTGGAGAGTACAATAAATACTGACCTGGAGAGTACAATAAATACTGACCTGGCGTGAAGAATAAATAATGACCTGGAGAGTACAATAAATACTAACCTGGAGAGTACAATAAATACTGACCTGTGGAGTACAATAAATACTGACCTGCAGAGGGCAATAAATACTGACCTGCAGAGTACAATAAATACGGACCTGGAGAGTAGAATAAATACTGACCTGGAGAAAAATAAAGAAGGACCTGGAGAGTGCAATAAAGACAGACCTGGACAGTACAATACATACTGACCTGGAGAGGGTAAAAATTACAGACATGGAGAGTACAAGAAATGCTGACCTGGAGAGGACAATAAATACGGACCTGGACAGTACAATAATCACTGAGCTGGAGTGTATGATAAATACTGACCTGGAGAGTACAATAAATACTGACCTGGAGAGTACAATAAATACTGACCTGGAGGGTACAATAAATAATGACCTGAAGAGTACAATAAATACTAACGTGGAGAGTACAATAAATACTGACCTGTCGAGTACCATAAATACTGACCTGGAGAGGGCAATAAATACTGACCTGGAGAGTACAATAAATGCTGACCTGGAGAGGACAATAAATACGGACCTGGACAGTACAATAAACACTGAGCTGGAGAGTATGATAAATACTGACCTGGAGAGTACAATAAATACTGACCTGGAGTGTACAATAAATAATGACCTGGAGAGTACAAGAAATACTAACGTGGAGAGTACAATATATACTGACCTGTCGAGTACCAAAAATACTGACCAGGAGTGGGCAATAAATACTGACCTGGAGAGTACAATAGATACGGACCTGGAGAGTACAATAAATACTGACCGTGAGACTACAATAAATACTGACCTGGAGAGTACAATAAATATTGACCTGGAGAGTACAATAAATACTGACGTGGAGTGTACAATAAATACTGACCTGGAGAGGACAGTCAATACTGACCTGGACAGTACAATAAACACTGACATGGAGAGTACAATAAATACAAACCTGGAGAGTACAATAAATACTGACCTGGAGAGGGTAATAAATACTGACCTGGACAGTGCAATAAATACTGACCTGGAGCGTACAATAAATACTGACCTGGAGAGCACAATGAATACTGACCTGGAGAGTACAATAAAGACTGAACTGGAGAGGGTAATAAATACTGACCTAGAGAGGGCAATAAATACTAACCTGGAGAGCACAATAAATACTGATCTGGAGAGTACAATAAATACTGACCTGGAGAGGGTAATAAATACTGACCAGGAGAGTACAATAAATACTGACCTGGAGAGTACAATAAATAGTGACCTGGAAGACTACAATAAATACTGACCTGGCGTGAAGAATAAATAATGACCTGGAGAGTACAATAAATACTAACCTGGAGAGTACAATGAATACTGACCTGTCGAGTACAATAAATACTGACCTGCAGAGGGCAATAAATACTGACCTGGAGAGTACAATAAATAAGGACCTGGAGAGTACAATTAATACTGACCTGGAGAACAATAAAGACGGACCTGGAGAGTGCAATAAATACTGACCTGGACAGTACAATACATTCTGACCTGGAGAGGGTAATAAATATAGACATGGAGAGTACAATAAATACTAATGTGGAGAGTACAATAAATACTGACCTGTCGAGTACCATAAATACTGACTTGGAGAGGGCACTAAATACTGACCTGGAGAGTACAATAAATGCTGACCTGGAGAGGACAATAAATACGGACCTGGACAGTACAATAAACACTGAGCTGGAGTGTATGATAAATACTGACCTGGAGAGTACAATAAATACTGACCTGGAGAGTACAATAAATACTGACCTGGAGTGTACAATTAATAATGACCTGGAGAGTACAATAAATACTAACGTGGAGAGTACAATAAATACTGACCTGTCGAGTACCATAAATACTGACCTGGAGAGGGCAATAAATACTGACCTGAAGAGTACAATAGATACGGACCTGGAGAGTGCAATAAATACTGACCTGGAGAATACAATTAATATTGACCTGGAGAGTACAATAAATACTGACCTGGAGTGTACAATAAACAGTGACCTGGAGAGTACAATAAATACAAACCTGGAGAGTACAATAAATACTGACCTGGAGAGGGTAATAAATACTGACCTGGAGAGTGCAATAAATACTGACCTGGAGAGTACAATAAATACTGACCTGGAGAGCACAATAAATACTGACCTGCAGAGTACAATAAAGACTGACCTGGAGAGGGTAATAAATACTGACCTGGAGAATACAATAAATACTAACCTGGAGAGCACAATAAATACTGACCTGGAGAGTACAATAAACACTGACCTGGAGAGGGTAATACATACTTACCTGGAGAGTACAATAAATACTGACCTGCAGAGTACAATAAATAGTGACCTGGAGAGTACAATAAATACTGACCTGGAGAGGGTAATAAATACTGATCTGGAAAGGGTAATGAATACAGACATGGAGAGTACAATAAATACTGACCTGGAGAGGACAATAAATACTGACCTGGACAGTACAATAAACACGGAGCTGGAGAGTATAATAAATACTGACCTGGTGAGTACAATAAATACGGACCTGGCGAGTACAATAAATACTGATCTGGCGTGAAGAATAAATAATGACCTGGAGAGTACAATAAATACTAACATGGAGAGTACAATAAATACTGACCTGTCGAGTACAATAAATACTGACCTGCAGAGGAAAATAAATACTGACCTGGTGAGTACAATAAATACGGACCTGGAGAGTAAAATAGATACGGACCTGGAGAGTACAATAAATACTGACCGTGAGACTACACTAAATACTGACCTGGAGAGTACAATAAATATTGACCTGGAGAGTACAATAAATACTGACGTGGAGTGTACAATAAATACTGACCTTGAGAGGACAGTAAATACTGACCTGGACAGCACAATAAACACTGACCTGGAGAGTACAATAAATACAAACCTGGAGAGTACAATAAATACTGACCTGGAGAGGGTAATAAATACTGACCTGGACAGTGCAATAAATACTGACCTGGAGAGGGTAATAAATACTGACCTCGAGAGTGCAATAAATACTAACCTGGAGAGCACAATAAATACTGATCTGGAGAGTACAATAAATACTGACCTGGAGAGGGTAATAAATTCTGACCTGGAGAGTACAATCAATACTGACCTGGAGAGTACAATACATAGTGACCTGGAAGAGTACAATAAATACTGACCTGGCGTGAAGAATAAATAATGACCTGGAGAGTACAATAAATACTAACCTGGAGAGTACAATAAATACTGACCTGTCGAGTACAATAAATACTGACCTGCAGAGGGCAATAAATACTGACCTGGAGAGACAATAAATAAGGACCTGGAGAGTACAATTAATACTGACCTGGAGAACAATAAAGACGGACCTGGAGAGTGCAATAAATACTGACCTGGACAATACAATACATTCTGATCTGGAGAGGGTAATAAATACAGACATGGAGAGTTCAATAAATGCTGACCTGGAGAGGACAATAAATACGGACCTGGACAGTACAATAAACACTGAGCTGGAGAGTATGATAAATACTGACCTGGAGAGTACAATAAATACTGACCTGGAGAGTACAATAAATACTAACGTGGAGTGTACAATAAATAATGACCTGGAGAGTACAATAAATACTAACGTGGTGAGTACAATAAATACTGACCTGTCGAGTACCATAAAGACTGACCTGGAGAGGGTAATAAATACTGACCTGGAGAATACAATAAATACTAACCTGGAGATCACAATAAATACTGACCTGGAGAGTACAATAAACACTGACCTGGAGAGGGTAAAAAATACTTACCTGGAGAGTACAATAAATACTGACCTGCAGAGTACAATAAATAGTGACCTGGAGAGTACAATAAATACTGACCTGGAGAGGGTAATAAATACTGATCTGGAAAGGGTAATGAATACAGACATGGAGAGTACAATAAATACTGACCTGGAGAGGACAATAAATACTGACCTGGACAGTACAATAAACACTGAGCTGGAGAGTATAATAAATACTGACCTGGTGAGTACAATAAATACGGACCTGGAGAGTACAATAAATACTGATCTGGCGTGAAGAATAAATAATGACCTGGAGAGTACAATAAATACTAACATGGAGAGTACAATAAATACTGACCTGTCGAGTACAATAAATACTGACCTGCAGAGGAAAATAAATACTGACCTGGTGAGTACAATAAATACGGACCTGGAGAGTACAATAAATAGTGACCTGGAAGAGTACAATAAATACTGACCTGGCGTGAAGAATAAATAATGACCTGGAGAGTACAATAAATACTAACATGGAGAGTACAATAAATACTGACCTGTCGAGTAAAATAAATACTGACCTGCAGAGGGCAATAAATACTGACCTGGAGAGTACAATATATAAGGACCTGGAGAGTACAATTAATACTGACTGGAGAACAATAAAGATGGACCTGGAGAGTGCAATAAATACTGACCTGGACAGTACAATACATTCTGACCTGGAGAGGGTAATAAATACAGAGATGGAGAGTTCAATAAATGCTGACCTGGAGAGGACAATAAATACGGACCTGGACAGTACAATAAACACTGAGCTGGAGAGTATGATAAATACTGACCTGGAGAGTACAATAAATACTGACCTGGAGAGTACAATAAGTACTGATCTGGAGTGTACAATAAATAATGACCTGGAGAGTAGAATAAAAATTAACGTGGAGTGTACAATAAATAATGACCTGGAGAGTACAATAAATACTAACGTGGAGAGTACAATAAATACTGACCTGTCGAGTACCATAAATACTGACCTGGAGAGGGCACTAAATACTGACCTGGAGAGTACAATAAATGCTGACCTGGAGAGGACAATAAATACGGACCTGGACAGTACAATAAACACTGAGCTGGAGTGTATGATAAATACTGACCTGGAGAGTACAATATATACTGACCTGGAGAGTACAATAAATACTGACCTGGAGTGTACAATAAATAATGACCTGGAGAGTACAATAAATACTAACGTGGAGAGTACACTAAATACTGACCTGTCGAGTACCATAAATACTGACCTGGAGAGGGCAATAAATACTGACCTGAAGAGTACAATAGATACGGACCTGGAGAGTGCAATAAATACTGACCTGGAGAATACAATTAATATTGACCTGGAGAGTACAATAAATACTGACCTGGAGTGTACAATAAACAGTGACCTGGAGAGTACAATAAATACAAACCTGGAGAGTACAATAAATACTGACCTGGAGAGGGTAATAAATACTGACCTGGAGAGTGCAATAAATACTGACCTGGAGAGTACAATAAATACTGACCTGGAGAGCGCAATAAATACTGACCTGCAGAGTACAATAAAGACTGACCTGGAGAGGGTAATAAATACTGACCTGGAGAATACAATAAATACTAACCTGGAGAACACAATAAATACTGACCTGGAGAGTACAATAAACACTGACCTGGAGAGGCTAATAAATACTTACCTGGAGAGTACAATAAATACTGACCTGCAGAGTACAATAAATAGTGACCTGGAGAGTACAATAAATACTGACCTGGAGAGGGTAATAAATACTGATCTGGAAAGGGTAATGAATACAGACATGGAGAGTACAATAAATACTGACCTGGAGAGGACAATAAATACTGACCTGGACAGTACAATAAACACTGAGCTGGAGAGTATAATAAATACTGACCTGGTGAGTACAATAAATACGGACCTGGAGAGTACAATAAATACTGATCTGGCGTGAAGAATAAATAATGACCTGGAGAGTACAATAAATACTAACATGGAGAGTACAATAAATACTGACCTGTCGAGTACAATAAATATTGACCTGCAGAGGAAAATAAATACTGACCTGGTGAGTACAATAAATACGAACCTGGAGAGTAAATAAATACTGACCTGGAGAACAATAAAGACGGACGTGGAGATTGCAATAAATACTGACCTGGACAGCACCATACATACTGACCTGGAGAGGGTAATAAATACAGACATGGAGAGTACAATAAATGCTGACCTGGAGAGGACAATAAATACGGACCTGGACAGTACAATAAAAACTGAGCTGGAGAGTATGATAAATACTGACCTGGAGAGTACAATAAATACTGATCTGTAGAGTACAATAAATACTGACCTGGAGTGTACAATAAATAATGACCTGGAGAGTACAATAAATTCTAACGTGGAGAGTACAATAAATACTGACCTGTCGAGTACCATAAATACTGACCTGGAGAGGGCAATAAATAATGACCTGGAGAGTACAATAAATGCTGACCTGGGGAGGACAATAAATACGGACCTGGACAGTACAATAAACACTGAGCTGGAGAGTATGAAAAATACTGACCTGGAGAGTACAATAAATACTGACCTGGAGAGTACAATAAATACTGACCTGGAGTGTACAATAAATAATGACCTGGAGAGTACAATAAATACTAACGTGGAGATTACAATAAATACTGACCTGTCGAGTACCATAAATACTGACCTGGAGAGGGCAATAAATACTGACCTGGAGAGTACAATAGATACGGACCTGGAGAGTGCAATAAATACTGACCTGGAGAGTACAATAAATACTGACCGTGAGACTACAATAAATACTGACCTGGAGAGGACAGTAAATACTGGCCTGGACAGTACAATAAGCACTGACCTGGAGAGTACAATAAATACTGACCTGGAGAGGGCAATAAATACTGACCTGGAGAGTACAATAAATGCTGACCTGGGGAGGACAATAAATACGGACCTGGACAGTACAATAAACACTGAGCTGGAGTGTATGATAAATACTGACCTGGAGAGTACAATATATACTGACCTGGAGAGTACAATAAATACTGACCTGGAGTGTACAATAAATAATGACCTGGAGAGTACAATAAATACTAACGTGGAGAGTACAATAAATACTGACCTGTCGAGTACCATAAATACTGACCTGGAGAGGGCAATAAATACTGACCTGAAGAGTACAATAGATACGGACCTGGAGAGTGCAATAAATACTGACCTGGAGAATACAATTAATATTGACCTGGAGAGTACAATAAATACTGACCTGGAGTGTACAATAAACAGTGACCTGGAGAGTACAATAAATACAAACCTGGAGAGTACAATAAATACTGACCTGGAGAGGGTAATAAATACTGACCTGCAGAGTGCAATAAATACTGACCTGGAGAGTACAATAAATACTGACCTGGAGAGCACAATAAATACTGACCTGCAGAGTACAATAAAGACTGACCTGGAGAGGGTAATAAATACTGACCTGGAGAATACAATAAATACTAACCTGGAGAACACAATAAATACTGACCTGGAGAGTACAATAAACACTGACCTGGAGAGGCTAATAAATACTTACCTGGAGAGTACAATAAATACTGACCTGCAGAGTACAATAAATAGTGACCTGGAGAGTACAATAAATACTGACCTGGAGAGGGTAATAAATACTGATCTGGAAAGGGTAATGAATACAGACATGGAGAGTACAATAAATACTGACCTGGAGATGACAATAAATACTGACCTGGACAGTACAATAAACACTGAGCTGGAGAGTATAATAAATACTGACCTGGTGAGTACAATAAATACGGACCTGGAGAGTACAATAAATACTGATCTGGCGTGAAGAATAAATAATGACCTGGAGAGTACAATAAATACTAACATGGAGAGTACAATAAATACTGACCTGTCGAGTACAATAAATACTGACCTGCAGAGGAAAATAAATACTGACCTGGTGAGTACAATAAATACGAACCTGGAGAGTAAATAAATACTGACCTGGAGAACAATAAAGACGGACCTGGAGATTGCAATAAATACTGACCTGGACAGCACCATACACACTGACCTGGAGAGGGTAATAAATACAGACATGGAGAGTACAATAAATGCTGACCTGGAGAGGACAATAAATACGGACCTGGACAGTACAATAAAAACTGAGATGGAGAGTATGATAAATACTGACCTGGAGAGTACAATAAATACTGATCTGTAGAGTACAATAAATACTGACCTGGAGTGTACAATAAATAATGACCTGGAGAGTACAATAAATTCTAACGTGGAGAGTACAATAAATACTGACCTGTCGAGTACCATAAATACTGACCTGGAGAGGGCAATAAATACTGACCTGGAGAGTACAATAAATGCTGACCTGGGGAGGACAATAAATACGGACCTGGACAGTACAATAAACACTGAGCTGGAGAGTATGAAAAATACTGACCTGGAGAGTACAATAAATACTGACCTGGAGAGTACAATAAATACTGACCTGGAGTGTACAATAAACACTGAGCTGGAGAGTATGAAAAATACTGACCTGGAGAGTACAATAAATACTAACGTGGAGATTACAATAAATACTGACCTGTCGAGTACCATAAATACTGACCTGGAGAGGGCAATAAATACTGACCTGGAGAGTACAATAAATACGGACCTGGAGAGTGCAATAAATACTGACCTGGAGAGTACAATAAATACTGACCGTGAGACTACAATAAATACTGACCTGGAGAGGACAGTAAATACTGGCCTGGACAGTACAATAAGCACTGACCTGGAGAGTACAATAAATACTGACCTGGAGAGCACAATATATACTGACCTGCAGAGTACAATAAAGACTGACCTGGAGAGGGTAATAAATACTGACCTGGAGAATACAATAAATACTAACCTGGAGAGCACAATAAATACTGACCTGGAGAGTACAATAAATACTGACCTGGAGAGGGTAATAAATATTTACCTGGAGAGTACAATAAATACTGACCTGCAGAGTACAATAAATAGTGACCTGGAGAGTACAATAAATACTGACCTGGAGAGTGTCATAAATACTGACCTGTAGAGTGCAGTAAATACTGACCTGGAGAGCACAATAAATACAGACCTGGAGAGTACAATAAATACTGACCTGACGAGTATAATAAAAACTGACCTGGAGGGAACAATAAAAAGTGACCTCGTGAGCGTAATAAATACTTACCTGTACAGTACAATAAATGCTGACCTGGAGAGGGTAATAAATACTGATCTGGAAAGGGTAATGAATACAGACATGGAGAGTACAATAAATACTGACCTGGAGAGGACAATAAATACTGACCTGGACAGTACAATAAACACTGAGCTGGAGAGTATAATAAACACTGACCTGGTGAGTACAATAAATACGGACCTGGAGAGTACAATAAATATTGATCTAGCGTGAAGAATAAATAATGTCCTGGAGAGTACTATAAATACTAACATGGAGAGTACAATAAATACTGACCTGTCGAGTACAATAAATACTGACCTGCAGAGGACAATAAATACTGACCTGGTGAGTACAATAAATACGGACCTGGAGTGTACAATAAATACTGACCTGGAGAACAATAAACACGTACCTGGAGATTGCAATAAATACTGACCTGGACAGCACCATACATACTGACCAGGAGAGGGTAATAAATACAGACATGGAGAGTACAAAAAAGCTGACCTGGAGAGAACAATAAATACAGACCTGGACAGTACAATAAACACTGAGCTGGAGAGTATGATAAATATTGACCTGGAGAGTACAAAAAATACTGATCTGGAGAGTACAATAAATACTGACCTGGAGTGTACAATAAATAATGAGCTGGAGAGTACAATAAATACGAACGTGGAGAGTAAAATAAATACTGACCTGTCGAGTACCATAAATACTGACCTGGAGAGGGCAATAAATACTGACCTTGAGAGTACAATAAATGCTGACCTGGAGAGGACAATAAATACGGACCTGGACAGTACAATAAACACTGAGCTGGAGAGTATGAAAAACACTGACCTGGAGAGTACAATAAATACTGACCTGGAGAGTACAATAAATAATGTCCTGGAGTGTACAATAAATAATGACCTGGAGAGTACAATAAATACTAACGTGGAGATTACAATAAATACTGACCTGTCGAGTACCATAAATACTGACCTGGAGAGGGCAATAAATACTGACCTGGAGAGTACAATAGATACGGACCTGGAGAGTGCAATAAATACTGAACTGGAGAGTACAATAAATACTGACCGTGAGACTACAATAAATACTGACCTGGAGAGGACAGTAAATACTGACCTGGACAGTACAATAAACACTGACCTGGAGAGTACAATAAATACAAACCTGGAGAGCACAATAAATACTGACCTGGAGAGGGTAATAAATACTGACCTGGAGAGTGCAATAAATACTGACCTGGAGAGTACAATAAATACTGACCTGGAGAGCACAATAAATACTGACCTGGAGAGTACAATAAAGACTGACCTGGAGAGGGTAATAAATACTGACCTGGAGAGTACAATAAATACTAACAAGGAGAGCACAATATATACTGACCTGGAGAGTACAATAAATACTGACGTGGAGAGGGTAATAAATACTGACCTGAAAAGTACAATAAATACTGACCTGGAGAGTACAATAAATAGTGACCTGGAGAGTACAATAAACACTGACCTGGAGAGTGTAATAAATACTGACCTGGAGAGTATAATAAATACTGACCTGACGATTACAATAAATACTGACCTGGAGGGAACAATAAAAAGTGACCTGGAGAGTGTAATAAATGCTGACCTGGAGAGGACAATAAATACGGACCTGGACAGTACAATAAACACTGAGCTGGAGAGTATGATAAATACTGACCTGGAGAGTACAATAAATACTAACCAGGAGAGCACAATATATACTGACCTGGAGCGTACAATAAATACTGACCTGGAGAGGGTAATAAATACTGACCTGGAGAGTACAATAAATACTGACCTGGAGAGTACAATAAATAGTGACCTGGTGAGTACAATAAACACTCACCTGGAGAGGGTAATAAATACTGATCTGGAAAGGGTAATGAATACAGACATGGAGAGTACAATAAATACTGACCTGTCGAGTACAATAAATACTGACCTGCAGAGGGCAATAAATACTGACCTGGAGAGTAAAATAAATACGGACCTGGAGAGTACAATAAATACTGACCTGGACAGTACAATACATACTGACCTGGAGAGGGTAATAAATACAGACATGGAGAGTACAATAAATGCTGACCTGGAGAGGACAATAAATACGGACCTGGACAGTACAATAAACACTGAGCTGGAGAGTATGATAAATACTGAACTGGAGTGTACAATAAATAATAAACTGGAGATTACAATAAATACTAACGTGGAGAGTACAATAAATACTGACCTGTCGAGTACCATAAATACTGACCTGGAGAGGGCAATAAATACTGACCTGGAGAGTACAATAAATGCTGACCTGGAGAGGACAGTAAATACGGACCTCGACAGTACAATAAACACTGAGCTGGAGAGTATGATAAATACTGACCTGGAGAGTACAATAAATACTGACCTGGAGAGTACAATATATACTGACCTGGAGTGTACAATAAATGCTGACCTGGAGAGTACAATAAATACAAACGTGGAGAGTACTATAAATACTGACCAGTCGAGTAACATAAATACTGACCCGGAGAGGGCAATCCATACTGACCTGGAGAGTACAATAGATACGGACCTGGAGAGTGCAATAAATACTGACCTGGAGAGTACAATAAATACTGACCGTGAGACTACAATAAATACTGACCTGGAGAGTACAATAAATATTGACCTGGAGAGTACAATAAATACTGACCTGGAGTGTACAATAAATACTGACCTGGAGAGGACAGTAAATACTGACCTGGACAGTACAATAAACACTGACCTGGAGAGTACAATAAATACAAACCTGGAGAGTACAATAAATACCGACCATGAGGGTAATAAATACTGACCTGGAGAGTGCAATAAATACTACCCTGGAGAGCACAATAAATAATGAACTGGAGAGTACAATAAATACTGACCTGGAGAGTACAATAAATACTGGCCTGTCGAGTACAATAAATACCGACCTGTGGAGGGCAATAAATACTGACCTGGAGAGGGCAATAAATACTGACCTGGACAGTACAATAAACTCTGACCTGGAGAGTACAAGAAATACTCACCTGGACAGTACAATAAGTGCTGACCTGGAGAGGGTAATAAATACTGATCTGGAAAGGGTAATGAATACAGAAATGGAGAGTACAATAAATACTGACCTGGAGAGGACAATAAATACTGACCTGGACAGTACAATAAACACTGAGCTGGAGAGTATAATAAATACCGACCTGTAGAGGGCAATAAATACTGACCTGGAGAGTACAATAAATACGGACCTGGAGAGTACAATAAATAATGACCTGGAGAACAATAAAGACGGACCTGGAGAGTGCAATAAATACTGACGTGGAGAGTAAAATATATGCTGACCGGGAGACTACAATAAATACTGACCAGGAGAGTACAATAAACGCTGACCTGGAGAGTAAAATAAATACTGACATTGAGTGTACAATAAATACTGATCTGGAGAGCACAATAAATACTGACCTGGAGAGTACAATAAATACTGACCTGGAGAGCACAATAAATACTGTCCTGGAGTGTACAATAAATACTGACCTGGAGAGTACCATAAATACTGACCGGGAGACTACAATAAATACTGACTTGGAGAGTACAATAAATACTGACCTGGAGAGTACGATAAATACTGACCTGGAGTGTACAATAAATACTGACCTGGAGAGTACAATAAATACTGACCTGGAGAGGATAATAAATACTGAACTGGACATTGCAATAAACACTGACCTGGAGAGTACAATAAATACTGACCTGGAGAGTACAATAAATACTGAACTGGAGTGTACACTAAATACTGACCTGTGTCGTACAATAAATACTGACCTGGAGAGTAAAATAAATACTGACGTGGAGAGGGCAATAAATACTGACCTGGACAGTACAATAAATACTGACCTGGAGAGTACATTAAATACTGACCTGGAGAATACAATAAATACTGAACTGGAGAGTACAATAAATACAATAAATACTGACCTGGAGAGTACAATAAATACAGACCTGGAGAACACCATAAAAAATGACCTGGAGAGGGTAATAAATACTGACGTGGAGAGTACAATAAACACTGACCTGGAGAGTAAAATAAATACTGACCTGAAGAGGGTAATAAATACTGACCTGGAGAGTACAATAAAAACAGATATGGAGAGTGCAATAAATACTGACCTGGAGAGGGCAATAAATACTGACTTGGAGAGGGCAATAAATATTGACCAGGAGATTGCAATAAATACTGAACTGGAGAGTACAATAAATACTGATCTGGTGAGTACAATAAATACTGACCTGGAGAGTACAGTAACTACAGACCTGGAGATTACAATACATACTGACCTGCAGAGTACAATAAATAAAGACCTGGAGAGTTTAATAAATACTGACCTAGAGAGGGCAATAAATACTGCCCGAGAGAGGGCAATAAATACTGACCTGGAGAGTACAATAAATACTGACCTTAAGAGTACAATAAATACTGACCTGGGTAGTACAATAAATACTGAACTGGAGAATACAATAAATACTGATCTGGAGAGTACAATATATAAGAACCTGGAGAGGGCAATAAATACTGACCTGGAGATTACAATAAATACTGACCTGGAGAATACAATAAATACTGACCTGGAGAGTACAATATAGAAGAACCTGGAGAGGGCAATAAATACTGACCTGGAGAGTGTATTGAATACTGACCTGAAGAGTACAATAAATACTGACCTGGGGAGTACAATAAATACTGACCTGGAGATTACAATATATACTGACCTGGAGAATAAAATAAATACTGACCTGCAGAGTACAATATATAAGAACCTGGAGAGGGCATTAAATACTGACCTGGAGATTACAATAAATACTGACCTGGAGAACACAATAAATACTGACCTGGAGAGTACAATATATAAGAACCTGGAGAGGGCAATAAATACTGACCTGGAGAGTGTAATGAATACTGACCTGGAGAGTGCAATAAATACTGACCTGGAGAGTACAATAAATACTGACCTGGAGAGCACAATAAATACTGACCTGGAGAGGACAATAAATACTGACATGACGAGTACAATAAAAAGTGACCTGTAGAAGGTAATAAATACTTACCTGGAGCGGGCAATAAATACTGACCTGGAGAGTACAATAAATACTGACCTGCACAGTACAATAAATACTGACCCGGTGAGTGTAATAAATACAGACATGGAGAGTACAATAAATGCTGACCTGCAGAGGACAATAATTACGGACCTGGACAGTACAATAAACACTGAGCTGGAGAGTATTATAAATACTGACCTGAAGAGGACAATAAATACTGACCTGGAGAGTGCAATAAATACTGACCTGGAGTGTACAAAAAATAATGAGCTGGAAAGTACAATAAATACTAACGTGGAGAGTACAATAAATACTGACCTGTCGAGTACCATAAATACTGACCTGGAGAGGGCAATAAATACTGACCTGGAGAGTACAATAGATACGGACCTGGAGAGTGCAATGAATACTGACCTGGAGAGTACAATAAATACTGACCGTGAGACTACAATTAATACTGACCTGGAGAGTACAATAAATATTGACCTGGAGATTACAATAAATACTGACCTGGAGTGTACAATAAATACTTACCTGGAGAGTACAATAAATACTGACCTGGAGAGTGCAATAAATACTGACCTGGAGATTACAATAAATACTGACCTGGAGAATACAATAAATACTGACCTGGAGAGTACAATTAATACTGACATAGAGTGTACAATAAATAGTGACCTGGAGAGGACAATAAATACTGACCGGGACAGTACAATAAACACTGACCTGGAGAGTACAATAAATACTGACCTAGAGAGTACAATAAATACTGACCTGGAGAGTACATTAAATACTGACCTGCAGTATACAATACATACAGAGCTGGGGAGTACAATAAATACTGACCTGGAGAGTACAATAAATACTGACCTGGAGAGTACAATAAATACTGACCTGGAGAGTACATTAAATACTGACCTGGAGAGTACAATAAATACTGACCTGGAGAATACAATAAATACTGACCTGGAGAGTACAATAAATACTGACATAGAGTGTACAATAAATAGTGACCTGGAGAGGACAATAAATACTGACCGGGACAGTACAATAAACACTGACCTGGAGAGTACAATAAATACTGACCTAGAGAGTACAATAAATACTGACCTGGAGAGTACATTAAATACTGACCTGCAGTATACAATAAATACAGAGCTGGGGAGTACAATAAATACTGACCTGGAGAGTACAATAAATACTGACCTGGAGAGTACAATAAATACTGACCTGGAGAGTACATTAAATACTGACCTGGAGAGTACAATAAATACTGACCTGGAAAGTACAATAAATACAATAAGTACTGACCTTGAGAGTACAATAAATACTGACCTGGAGAGTACCATAAAGATGACCTGGAGAGGGCAATGAATATTGACCAGGAGAGTGCAATAAATACTGACCTGGAGAGTACAATAAATGCGGATCAGGAGAGTACAACAAATAGTTAACTGGAGAGTACAGTAAATGCTGACCTGGAGAGTGCAATAAATACTGACCTGCAGAGTACAATAAATACTGACCTGGAGAGTACATTAAATACTGACCTGTAGAGTACAATAAATACTGACCTGGAAAGTACAATAAATACAATAAATACTGACCTTGAGAGTACAATAAATACTGACCTGGAGAGTACCATAAAGATGACCTGGAGAGGGCAATGAATATTGACCAGGAGAGTGCAATAAATACTGACCTGGAGAGTACAATAAATATTGAACTGGAGAGTACAGTAAATACTGACTTGGAGAGTTCAATAAATACTGACCTGCTGAGTACAATAAATAATGACCTGGAGACTATAATAAATACTGACCTGGAGAGGGCAATAAATACTGCACTGTAGAGTGCAATAAATACTGACCCAGAGTGTACAATAAATACTGACCGAGAGAGTACAATAAATACTGACCTGGAGAGTACATTAAATACTGACCTGCAGTATACAATACATACAGAGCTGGGGAGTACAATAAATACTGACCTGGAGAGTACAATAAATACTGACCTGGAGAGTACAATAAATACTGACCTGGAGAGTACATTAAAAACTGACCTGGAGAGTACAATAAATACTGACCTGGAAAGTACAATAAATACAATAAGTACTGACCTTGAGAGTACAATAAATACTGACCTGGAGAGTACCATAAAGATGACCTGGAGAGGGCAATGAATATTGACCAGGAGAGTGCAATAAATACTGACCTGGAGAGTACAATAAATGCGGATCAGGAGAGTACAACAAATAGTGAACTGGAGAGTACAGTAAATGCTGACCTGGAAAGTACAATAAATACCGACCTGCAGAGTACAATAAATACTGACCGGGAGATTACATTAAATACTGACCTGTAGAGTACAATAAATACTGACCTGGAAAGTACAATAAATACAATAAATACTGACCTTGAGAGTACAAGAAATACTGACCTGGAGAGTACCATAAAGATGACCTGGAGAGGGCAATGAATATTGACCAGGAGAGTGCAATAAATACTGACCTGGAGAGTACAATAAATACGGATCTGGAGAGTACAACAAATAGTGAACTGGAGAGTACAGTAAATACTGACTTGGAGAGTTCAATAAATACTGACCTGCTTAGTACAATAAATAATGACCTGGAGAGTATAATAAATACTGACCTGGAGAGGGCAATAAATACTGCACTGTAGAGTGCAATAAATACTGACCCAGAGTGTACAATAAATAATGACCTGGAGAGAACAATAAGTACTAACCTGGAGAGTACAATAAATACTGACCTGTCGAGTACAATAAATACTGACCTGGAGAGGGCAATAAATACTGACCTGGAGAGTACAATGTATACGGACCTGAGAGTACAATAAATACTGACCTGGAGAGTACAATAAAGACGGACCTGGAGAGTGCAATAAATACTGACCTGGAGAGTGCAATAAATACTGACCAGGAGACTACAATAAATACTGACCTGGAAAGCACAATAAATACTGACCTGGAGAGTACAATATATACTGACCTGGAGTGTACAATAAATGCTGACCTGGAGAGGACAATAAATACTGACATGGACAGTACAATAAACACTGACCTGGAGAGTACAATACATATTGATCTAGAAAGTACAATAAATACTAACCTGGAGAGTACAATAAATACTGACCTGCAGTGTAGAATAAATACTGACCTGGGGAGTACAATAAATACTGACCTGGAGAGTACAATAAACACTGACCTGGAGAGTACAATATATACTGACCTGGAGAGTACATTAAATACTGACCTGTAGAGTACAATAAATACAATAAATACTGTCCTTGAGAGTAAAATAGATACTGACCTGGAGAGCACCATCAAAATGACGGAGAGGGCATAGAATATTGACGAGGAGAGTGCAATAAATACTGACCATGAGAGTACAATAAATAGTGATCTGGAGAGTACAATAAATATTGACCTGGAGAGTACAGTAAATACTGACCTGGAGAGTACAATAAATACTGACCTGCAGAGTACAATAAATAATGACCTGGAGAGTATAATAAATACTGACCTGGAGAGGGCAATAAGTACTGCCCTGGAGAGGGCAATAAATACTGACCTGGAGAGTACAATAAATACTGACCTGTAGAGTACAATAAATACTGACCTGGTGAGTACAATAAATACTGACCTGAAGAGTACATTAAATACTGACCTGCAGAGAACAATAAATATTGACCTGGAGAGGTTAATAAATACTTAACTGGAGAGGGCAATAAATTCTGACCTGGAAAGTACAATAAACTCTGACCTGGAGAGTACGATAAATACTGACCTGGAGAGTACAATAAATACTGACCTGGAGAGCACAATAAATACTGTCCTGGAGTATACAATAAATACTGACCTGGAGAGTACAGTAAATACTGACCCGGAGACTACAATAAATACAGATCTGGAGAGTACAATAAATGCTGAACTCGAGAGTACAATAAATACTGACCCGGAGTGTACAATAAATACTGACCTGGAGAGTTCAATAAATACTGACCTGGAGAGTACAATAAATACTGACCTGGAGTGTACACTAAATACGGACATGGGGAGTACAATAAATACTGACCTGGAGAGTAAAATAAATACTGACCTGGATTGGGCAATAAATACTGACCTGGAAAGTACAATAAATACTGACCTGGAGAGTTCATTAAATACTAACCTGGAGAGTGCAATAAATATTGACCTGGAGAGTACAATAAATACAATAATTACCGACCTCGAGAGTACAATAAAAATGACCTGGAGAGTAAAATAAATACTGACCTGAAGAGTGTAATAAATACTGACCTGGAGAGTACAATAAAAACTGAAATGGAGAGTGCAATAATCACTCACCTGGAGAGGGCAATAAATACTGGCCTGGAGAGGGCAATAAATATTGACCAGGAGATTGCAATAAATACTGACCTGGAGAGTACAATAAATACTGATCTGGAGACTACAATAAATACTGACCTGGAGAGTACAGTAAATACTGACCAGGAGAGTACAATAAATACTGACCTGCAGAGTACAACAAATAAAAACCTGGAGAGTATAATAAATACTGACCTAGAGAGGGCAATAATTACTGACCTGGAGTGGGTAATAAATACTGACCTGGAGAGTACAATAAATACTGACCTGGAGAGCACAATAAATAGTGACCTGGAGAGTACAATAAATAGTGACCTGGAGAGTACAATTAATACTGACCTGGAGAAGGTAATAAATACTGACCTGGAGAGTGCAATAAATACTGATCTGGAGAGTACAATAAATACTGACCTGGAGATCACAATAAATAATGACCTGGCGAGTCCAATAAATACGGACTTGGAGAGGGTAATAAATACTGACCTGGAGAGTACAACAAATACTGACCTGGAGAGTACAATAAATACTGACCTGGAGAGCACAATAAATACTGTCCTGGAGTGTACAATAAATACAGACCTGGAGAGTACAATAAATACTGACCGGGAGACTACAATAAATACTGACCTGGAGAGTACAATAAATACTGACCTGGAGAGTACAATAAATACTGACCTGGGGAGGGTAATAAATACTGACCTGGAGAGCACAATAAATACTGACCTGGGGAGGGTAATAAATACTGACCTGGGGAGTACATTAAATACTGACCTGGAGAGTACAATAAATACTGACCTGGAGAGCGCAATAAATACTGACCTGGAGAGTACTATAAATATTGACCTGGAGAGGGTAATAAATACTGACCTGGAGAGTACAAGAAATACTGACCTGGAGAGTACAATAAATACGGAACTGGAGAGTACAATAAATACTGACCTGAAGAGCTCAATAAATACTGACCTGGAGTGTACAATAAATACTGACCTGGAGAGGGTAATAAATACTGACCTGGAGATTACAATAAATACTGACCTGGAGAGTACAATAAATAGAGACCTGGACAGTACAATAAATAGTGACCTGGAGAGTACAATAAATACTGACCTGGAGCGGGTCATAAATACTGACCTGGAGAGTGCAATAAATACTGCGCTGGAGAGTACAATAAATACTGACCTGGAGAGCACAATAAATACTGACCTGGAGAGTATAATAAATACTGACCTGGAGAGGGTAATAAATACTGACCTGCAGAGAACAATAAATATTGACCTGGAGAGGGTAATAAATACTTAACTGGAGAGGGCAATAAATTCTAACCTGGAAAGTACAATAAATACTGACCTGGAGAGGGTAATAAATACTGCGCTGGAGAGTACAATAAATACTGACCTGGAGAGCACAATAAATACTGACCTGGAGAGTACAATAAATACTGACCTGGAGAGCACAATAAATACTGACCTGGGGAGGGTAATAAATACTGACCTGGGGAGTACATTCAATACTGACCTGGAGAGTACAATAAATACTGACCTGGAGAGTACAATAAATACTGACCTGGAGAGGGTACTAAATATTGACCTGGAGTGTAAAAAAATACTGACCTGAAGAGTACAATAAATACTGACCTGGAACGGGTGATAAAAACTGACCTGGAGAGTACAATAAATAGTGAACTGATGAGTACAATAAATAGTGACCTGGAGAGGGTAATAAATACTGAGCTGCAGAGAACAATAAATATTGACCTGGAGAGGGTAATAAATACTGACCTGGAGAGTACAATAAATACTGACCTGGAGAGCACAATAAATACTGTCCTGGTGTGTACAATAAATACTGACCTGGAGAGTACAATAAATACTGACCCGGAGACTACAATAAATACAGATCTGGAGAGTACAATAAATACTGAACTGGAGAGTACAATAAATACTGACCTGGAGTGTACAATAAATACTGACCTGGAGAGTTCAATAAATACTGACCTGGAGAGTACAATAAATACTGACCTGGAGAGGGTGATAAATACTGACCTGGAGAGTACAATACATAGTGAACTGATGAGTACAATAAATAGTGACCTGGAGAGGGTGATAAATACTGACCTGCAGAGAACAATAAATATTGACCTGGAGAGGTTAATAAATACTTAACTGGAGAGGGCAATAAATTCTGACCTGGAAAGTACAATAAACTCTGACCTGGAGAGTACGATAAATTCTGACCTGGAGAGTACAATAAATACTGACCTGGAGAGCACAATAAATACTGTCCTGGAGTATACAATAAATACTGACCTGGAGAGTACAGTAAATACTGACCCGTAGACTACAATAAATACAGATCTGGAGAGTACAATAAATGCTGAACTCGAGAGTACAATAAATACTGACCTGGAGTGTACACTAAATACTGACCTGGGGAGTACAATAAATACTGACCTGGAGAGTAAAATAAATACTGACCTGGATTGGGCAATAAATACTGACCTGGAAAGTACAATAAATACTGACCTGGAGAGTTCATTAAATACTAACCTGGAGAGTGCAATAAATATTGACCTGGAGAGTACAATAAATACAATAAATACCGACCTCGAGAGTACAATAAAAATGACCTGGAGAGTAAAATAAATACTGACCTGAAGAGTGTAATAAATACTGACCTGGAGAGTACAATAAAAACTGAAATGGAGAGTGCAATAATCACTCACCTGGAGAGGGCAATAAATACTGACCTGGAGAGGGCAATAAATATTGACCAGGAGATTGCAATAAATACTGACCTGGAGAGTACAATAAATACTGATCTGGAGACTACAATAAATACTGACCTGGAGAGTACAGTAAATACTGACCAGGAGAGTACAATAAATACTGACCTGCAGAGTACAACAAATAAAAACCTGGAGAGTATAATAAATACTGACCTAGAGAGGGCAATAATTACTGACCTGGAGTGGGTAATAAATACTGACCTGGAGAGTACAATAAATACTGACCTGGAGAGCACAATAAATAGTGACCTGGAGAGTACAATAAATAGTGACCTGGAGAGTACAATTAATACTGACCTGGAGAAGGTAATAAATACTGACCTGGAGAGTGCAATAAATACTGATCTGGAGAGTACAATAAATACTGACCTGGAGATCACAATAAATAATGACCTGGCGAGTCCAATAAATACGGACTTGGAGAGGGTAATAAATACTGACCTGGAGAGTACAACAAATACTGACCTGGAGAGTACAATAAATACTGACCTGGAGAGCACAATAAATACTGTCCTGGAGTGTACAATAAATACAGACCTGGAGAGTACAATAAATACTGACCGGGAGACTACAATAAATACTGACCTGGAGAGTACAATAAATACTGACCTGGAGAGTACAATAAATACTGACCTGGGGAGGGTAATAAATACTGACCTGGAGAGCACAATAAATACTGACCTGGGGAGGGTAATAAATACTGACCTGGGGAGTACATTAAATACTGACCTGGAGAGTACAATAAATACTGACCTGGAGAGCGCAATAAATACTGACCTGGAGAGTACTATAAATACTGACCTGGAGAGGGTAATAAATACTGACCTGGAGAGTACAAGAAATACTGACCTGGAGAGTACAATAAATACGGAACTGGAGAGTACAATAAATACTGACCTGAAGAGCTCAATAAATACTGACCTGGAGTGTACAATAAATACTGACCTGGAGAGGGTAATAAATACTGACCTGGAGATTACAATAAATACTGACCTGGAGAGTACAATAAATAGTGACCTGGACAGTACAATAAATAGTGACCTGGAGAGTACAATAAATACTGACCTGGAGCGGTTCATAAATACTGACCTGGAGAGTGCAATAAATACTGCGCTGGAGAGTACAATAAATACTGACCTGGAGAGCACAATAAATACTGACCTGGAGAGTATAATAAATATTGACCTGGAGAGGGTAATAAATACTGACCTGCAGAGAACAATAAATATTGACCTGGAGAGGGTAATAAATACTTAACTGGAGAGGGCAATAAATTCTAACCTGGAAAGTACAATAAATACTGACCTGGAGAGGGTAATAAATACTGCGCTGGAGAGTACAATAAATACTGACCTGGAGAGCACAATAAATACTGACCTGGAGAGTACAATAAATACTGACCTGGAGAGGGTACTAAATATTGACCTGGAGAGTATAAAAATACTGACCTGAAGAGTACAATAAATACTGACCTGGAACGGGTGATAAAAACTGACCTGGAGAGTACAATAAATAGTGAACTGATGAGTACAATAAATAGTGACCTGGAGAGAGTAATAAATACTGAGCTGCAGAGAACAATAAATATTGACCTGGAGAGGGTAATAAATACTGACCTGGAGAGTACAATAAATACTGACCTGGAGAGCACAATAAATACTGTCCTGGTGTGTACAATAAATACTGACCTGGAGAGTACAATAAATACTGACCCGGAGACTACAATAAATACAGATCTGGAGAGTACAATAAATACTGAACTGGAGAGTACAATAAATACTGACCTGGAGTGTACAATAAATACTGACCTGGAGAGTTCAATAAATACTGACCTGGAGAGTACAATAAATACTGACCTGGAGTGTACTCTAAATACTGACCTGGGGAGTACAATAAATACTGACCTGGAGAGTAAAATAAATACTGACCTGGATTGGACAATAAATACTGACCTTTAAAGTACAATAAATACTGCCCTGGAGAGTTCATTAAATACTGACCTGGAGAGTGCAATAAATATTGACCTGGAGAGTCCAATAAGTACAATAAATACCGACCTGGAGAGTACAATAAATACTGACCTGGAGAGCACAATAAAAATGACCTGGAGAGGGTAACAAATACTGAACTGGAGAGTACAATAAACACTGACCTGGAGAGTACAAAAATACTGACCTGGAGAGTAAAATAAATACTGACCTGAAGAGTGTAATAAATACTGACCTGGAGAGTACAATAAAAACTGAAATGGAGAGTACAATAATCACTCACCTGGAGAGGGCAATAAATACTGACCTGGAGAGGGCAATAAGAATTGACCATGAGATTGCAATAAATACTGACCTGGAGAGTACAATAAATACTGATCTGGAGAGTACAATAAATACTGACCTGGAGAGTACAGTAAATACTGACCAGGAGAGTACAATAAATACTGACCTGCACAGTACAATAAATAAAAACCTGGAGAGTACAATAAATACTGATCTATAGAGTACAATAAATACTGACCTGGAGAGGGCAATAAATACTGACCTGGAGAGTACAATAAATACTGACCAGGAGATTACAATAAATACGGACCAGGAGAGTGCAATAAATACTGACCTGGCTGAGTACAATAAATACTGACCTGGAGAGTACAATAAATACTGACCAGGAGAGACAATAAATACTGACCTGGAGAGTACAATAAATACTGACCTGGAGAGGGTAATAAATATTGACCTGGAGAGTACAATAAATACTGACCTGGAAGTACAATAAATAGTGACCTGCAGAGTACAATAAATAATGACCTGGAGAGTACAATAAATACTGACCTGGAGAGGACAATAAAACTGACCTGGAGAGTACAATAAATACTGACCTGGAGAGCGCAATATATACTGACCTGGAGAGTACAATAAATACTGATCTGGAGAGGGTAATAAATACTGACCTGGAGAGTGCAAGAAATACTGACCTGGAGAGTACAATAAATACGGAACTGGAGAGTACAATAAATACTGACCTGAAGAGCACAATAAATACTGACCTGGAGAGTACAATAAATACTGACCTGGAGAGGGTAATAAATACTGACCTGGATAGTACAATAAATAGTGACCTGGAGAGTACAATAAATAGTGACCTGGAGAGTAAAATTAATACTGAACTGGAGAGGGTAATAAATACTGACGTGGAGAGTACAATAAATACAAACCTGGAGAGCACAATAAATACTGACCTAGAGAGTACAATAAATACTGACCTGGAGAACGCAATAAATATTGACCTGGAGAGTACAATAAATACTGACCTGGAGAGGATAATAAATACTGACCTGGAGAGTACAAGAAATACTGACCTGGAGAGTACAATAAATACTGACCTGGAGAGCACAATAAATACTGTCCTGGAGTGTACAATAAATACAGACCTGGAGAGTACAATAAATACTGACCGGGAGACTACAATAAATACTGACCTGGAGAGTACAATAAATACTGACCTGGAGAGTACAATAAATACTGACCTGGGGAGGGTAATAAATACTGACCTGGAGAGCACAATAAATACTGACCTGGGTAGGGTAATAAATACTGACCTGGGGAGTACATTCAATACTGACCTGGAGAGTACAATAAATACTGACCTGGAGAGAACAATAAATATTGACCTGGAGAGTATAATAAATACTGACCTGGAGAGGGTAATAAATACTGACCTGGAGAGTGCAATAAATACTGGCCTGGAGAGTACAATAAATACTGACATGGAGAGCACAATAAATACTGACCTGGAGAGTACAATAAATACTGACCTGGAGAGCGCAATAAATACTGACCTGGAGAGTACTATAAATACTGACCTGGAGAGGGTAATAAATACTGACCTGGAGAGTACAAGAAATACTGACCTGGAGAGTACAATAAATATGGAACTGGAGAGTACAATAAATACTGACCTGAAGAGCTCAATAAATACTGACCTGGAGTGTACAATAAATACTGACCTGGAGAGGGTAATAAATACTGACCTGGAGATTACAATAAATACTGACCTGGAGAGTACAATAAATAGTGACCTGGACAGTACAATAAATAGTGACCTGGAGAGTACAATAAACACTGAGCTGGAGAGTATAATAAATATTGACCTGGATAGTACAATAAATACTGACCTGTAGAGTACAATAAATACTGACCTGGAGTGTACAATAAATAATGACGTGGAGAGTACAATAAATACTAACCTGGACAGTACAATAAACACTGAACAGTCGAGTACAATAAATACTGACCTGCAGAGGGCAATAAATACTGACTTGGAGAGTACAATATATACGGACCTGGAGAGTACAATAAATACTGTCCTGGAGAGTACAATAAAGACGGACCTGGAGAGTGCAATAAATACTGACCGGGAGACTTCAATAAATACTGACCTGCACAGGACAGTAAATACTGACCTGAAGAGCACAATAAATTGTGACATGGAGAGTACAATAAATACTGACCTGGAGAGTACAATAAACACTGAGCTGGAGAGTATAATAAATATTGATCTGGATAGTACAATAAATACTGACCTGTAGAGTACAATAAATACTGACCTGGAGTGTACAATAAATAATGACGTGGAGAGTACAATAAATACTAACCTGGAGAGTACAATAAATACTGAACAGTCGAGTACAATAAATACTGACCTGCAGAGGGCAATAAATACTGACTTGGAGATTACAATATATAGGGACCTGGAGAGTACAATAAATACTGTCCTGGAGAGTACAATAAAGACGGACCTGGAGAGTGCAATAAATACTGACCGGGAGACTTCAATAAATACTGACCTGGACAGGACAGTAAATACTGACCTGAAGAGCACAATAAATTGTGACATGGAGAGTACAATAAATACTGACCTGGAGAGTACAATAAATACTGACCTGGAGAGCACAATAAATTCTGACCTGGAGAGTACAATAAATACTGACCTGGAGACGGTAATAAATACTGACCTGGAGATGGTAATAAAAACAGGCATGGAGAGTACAATAAATACTGAACTGGAGAGGACAATAAATACTAACCTGGACAGTACAATAAATTCTGACCTGGAGTGTACAATAAATAATGTCCTGGAGAGTACAATAAATACTGACCTGGAGTGTACTATAAATAATGTCCTGGAGAGTACAATAAATACTGACCTGTAGAGGGCAATAAATACTGACCTGTAGAGTACAATGTATACGGACCTGGAGAGTACAATAAATACTGACCTGGAGAGCACAATAAAGAAGGACCTGGAGAGTGCGATAAATACTGACCTGGATAGTACAATAAATACTGACCGGGAGACTACAATAAATACTGACCTGGTGAGTACAATAAATACTGACCTGGAGAGTACAATAAATACTGACCTGGAGTGTACAACAAATACTGACCTGGAGAGGAAAATAAATACTGACCTGGACAGTACAATAAACACTGACCTGGAGAGTACAATAAATAATGACCTAAAGAGTACAATAACTACTGACCTGGAGAGTACAATAAATACTGACCTGGAGTGTACAATAAATACTGACCTGGGGAATACAATAAATACTGAACTGGTGAGTACAATAAATACTGACCTGGAGAGGGCAGTAAGTACAGACCAGGAGAGTACAATAAATACTGACCTGGAGAGTACCATAAAAATGACCTGGAGAGTGCAATGAATATTTACCAGGAGAGTGCAATAAATACTGACCTGGAGAGTACAATAAATACTGATCTTGAGAGTACAATAAATAGTGACCTGGAGAGTACAGTAAATACTGACCTGGAGAGTACAAGAAATACTGACCTGCTGAGTACAATAAATAATGACCTGGAGAGTACTTTAAATACTGACCTGGAGAGTACAATAAATACTGACCTGGAGAGGGAAATAAAAACTGCCCTGGAGAGAGCAATAAATACTGACCTGGAGTGTACAGTAAATACTGCCCTGGAGAGGGCAATAAACACTGACCTGGAGACTACAATAAATACTGACCAGGAGAGTACAATAAATACTGACCTGGTGAGTACAATAAATACTGATCTGGAGAGTACTTTAAATACTGACCTGGAGAGTACAATAAATACTGACCTGGAGAGGGAAATAAAAACTGCCCTGGAGAGAGCAATAAATACTGACCTGGAGTGTACAGTAAATACTGACCTGGAGAGTACAATAAATACTGACCTGGAGAGGGAAATAAATATGGCCTGGACAGTACAATAAATAATGACCAGGAGTGTACAAGAAATACTGACATGGAGAGTAAAATAAATACTGACCTGGAGAGTGCAATAAATACTGACCTGGAGATTACAATAAATAGTGACCTGGAGAATACAATAAAAACTGCGCTGGAGAGGGCAATAAATACTGACCTGGAGAGGGCAATAAATATTGACCTTGAGAGTGCAATATATACTGAAATGGAGAGTACAATAAATACTGACCCGGAGAGTACAATAAATACTGACCTGGAGAGGGTAATAAATACTGAACTGGAGAGGGCAATAAATACAGACCTGGAGTGTACAATAAATAATGACCTGGACAGTACAATAAATAATGACCTGGAGAGTACAATAAATACTAATCTGGAGAGTACAATAAATACTGATCTGTAGAGTACAATAACTAATGACCTGGAGAGGGCAATACATACTGACCTGGAGAGTACAATCAATACTGACCTGGAGAGTACAAAAAATACTGACCTGGAGAGTGCAATAAATACTGACCAGGAGAGTACAATAAATACTGACCTGGAGAGCACAATAAATACTGACCTGGAGAGTACAATAAATACTGACCTGGAGAGGGTAATAAATACTGACCTGGAGAATACAATAACAACTGACCTGGAGAGTGCAATAAATAATGAACTGGAGAGTGCAATAAATGCTGAACTGGAGACTGCAATAAAAACTGACCTGCAGAGTACAATAAATACTGACCTGAAGAGTGCAATAAATACTGACCTGGAGAGAACAATAAAAAGTGACCTGGAGAGGGTAATGAATACTTACCAGGAGAGTGCAATAAATACTGACCTGGAAAGTACAATAAACTCTGACCTGGAGAGTACAATAAATACTGACCTGAAGAGTGCACTAAATACTGACCTGGAGAGAACAATAAAAAGTGACCTGGAGAGGATAATGAATACTTACCAGGAGAGGGCAATAAATACTGACCTGGAAAGTACAATAAACTCTGACCTGGAGAGCACAATAAATAATGACCTGGAGTGTACAATAAATACTGACCTGGAGAGTACAATAAATACTGACCTGGAGAGGACAATGAATACTTACCTGCACAGTACAATAAATACTGACCTGGAGACGGTAATAAATACTGACCTGGAGATGGTAATAAATACAGACATGGAGAGTACAATAAATACTGAACTGGAGAGGACAATAAATACTAACCTGGACTGTACAATAAACACGGAGCTGGAGAGTATAATAAATACTGACCTGGAGAGTACAATAAATACAGACCTGTAGAATACAATAAATACTGACCTGGAGTGTACACTAAATACTAACCTGGAGAATACAATAAATACTGACCTGTAGAGCACAATAAATACTGACCTGGAGAGTACAATAAGTGTGGACCTGTAGAATACAATAAACACTGACCTGGAGAGTACAATAAATAATGACCTAAAGAGTACAATAAATACTGACCTGGAGAGTACAATAAATACTGACCTGGAGTGTACAATAAATACTGACCTGGGGAATACAATAAATACTGACCTGGTGAGTACAATAAATACTGACCTGGAGAGGGCAGTAAGTACAGACCAGGAGAGTACAATAAATACTGATCTGGAGAGTGAAATAAATAAAATAAATACTGACCTTGAGAGTACAATAAATACTGACCTGGAGAGTACCATAAAAATGACCTGAAGAGTGCAATGAATATTTACCAGGAGAGTGCAATAAATACTGACCTGGAGAGTACAATAAATACTGATCTTGAGAGTACAATAAATAGTGACCTGGAGAGTACAGTAAATACTGACCTGGAGAATACAAGAAATACTGACCTGCTGAGTACAATAAATAATGACCTGGAGAGTGCAATAAATACTGACCTGGAGATGGCAATAAATACTGCCCTGGAGAGGGCAATAAATACTGACCTGGAGACTACAATAAATACTGACCTGGAGAGTACTTTAAATACTGACCTGGAGAGTACAATAAATACTGACCTGGAGAGGGAAATAAAAACTGCCCTGGAGAGAGCAATAAATACTGACCTGGAGTGTACAGTAAATACTGACCTGGAGAGTACAATAAATACTGACCTGGAGAGGGAAATAAATATGGCCTGGACAGTACAATAAATAATGACCAGGAGTGTACAAGAAATACTGACATGGAGAGTAAAATAAATACTGACCTGGAGAGTGCAATAAATACTGACCTGGAGATTACAATAAATAGTGACCTGGAGAATACAATAAAAACTGAGCTGGAGAGGGCAATAAATACTGACCTGGAGAGGGCAATAAATATTGACCTTGAGAGTGCAATATATACTGAAATGGAGAGTACAATAAATACTGACCTGGAGATTACAATAAATACTGACCTGGAGAGGGTAATAAATACTGAACTGGAGAGGGCAATAAATACAGACCTGGAGTGGTCAATAAATAATGACCTGGACAGTACAATAAATAATGACCTGGAGAGTACAATAAATACTAATCTGGAGAGTACAATAAATACTGATCTGTAGAGTACAATAACTAATGACCTGGAGAGGGCAATACATACTGACCTGGAGAGTACAATAAATACTGACCTAGAGTGTACAATAAATAATGTCCTCGAGAGTAAAATAAATACTAATCTGGAGTGTACAATAAATAATGACCTGGAGAGGACAGTAAATACTGACCTGGACAGTACAATAAACACTGACCTGGAGAGTACAATCAATACTGACCTGGAGAGTACAAAAAATACTGACCTGGAGAGTGCAATAAATACTGACCAGGAGAGTACAATAAATACTGACCTGGAGAGCACAATAAATACTGACCTGGAGAGGACAATGAATACTTACCTGCACAGTACAATAAATACTGACCTGGAGAGTATAATAAATACTGACCGGGAGAGTACAATAAACACTGACCTGTAGAGTACAATAAATACTGACCTGGAGTGTACACTAAATACTGACCTGGAGAGTACAATAAATACTGACCTGGAGAGTACAATAAATACGGACCTGGAGAGTGCAATAAATACTGACCGGGAGACTTCAATAAATACTGACATGGAGTGTACAATAAATACTGACCTGGAGAGGACAGTAAATATTGACCTGGACAGTACAATAAACACTGACTTGGAGAGTACAATAAATACTGACCTGGAGTGTACACTAAATACTGACCTGGAGAGTACAATAAATACTGACCTGTAGAGCACAATAAATACTGACCTGCAGTGTACAATATATAATGACCTGGAAAGTACAATAAATACTAACCTGGAGAGTACAATAAATACTGACCTGTCGAGAACAATAAATACTGACCTGTAGAGGGCAATAAATACTGACCTCGAGAGTACAATATATACGGACCTGGAGAGTACAATAAATACTGACCTGGAGAGCACAATAAAGACGGACCTGGAGAGTGCAATTTATACTGACCTGGAGAGTACAATAAATACTGACCGGGAGACTACAATAGATACTGACCTGGAGAGTACAATAAAGACAATAAATACTGACCGGGAGACTACAATAGATACTGACCTCGAGAGTACAATATATACGGACCTGGAGAGTGCAATAAATACTGACCTAGAGAGTACAATAAATATTAATCTTGAGAGTGCAAAGAATAGTGACCTGGAGAGTACAGTAAATACTGACCTGGAGAGTACAATAAATACTGACCTGCAGAGTACAATAAAAAAAGTCCTGGAGATTACAATACATACTGACCTGGAGTGGGCAATAAATAATGCCCTGGAGTGCACAGTAAATACTCACCTGGAGAGTACAATAAATACTGACCTGATGAGTGCAACAAATACTGACCTGGGATGTACAATAAATACTGACCTGGAGAGTAGAATAAATTCTGACATGGAGAGTGCAATAACTACTGACCTGGAGATTACAATAAATACTGACCTGGAAAATACAATAAATACTGACCTGGAGAGTACAATAAATACTGACCTGGAGAGGGCAATAAATACTGACCTGGAGAGGGCAATAAACATTGACCTTGAGAGTGCAATATATACTGACCTGGAGAGTACAATAAATACTGACCTGGAGAGTACAATAAATACTGACCTGGAGAGGGTAATAAATACTGACCTGGAGAGGGCAATAAATACAGACCTGGAGTGTACAATAAATACTGACATGGAGAGGGCTATAAATACTGACCTGGACAGTACAATAAACACTGAGCTGGAGAGTATAATAAATACTGACCTGGAGAGTGCAATAAATATTGACCTGGAGAGTACAATAAATACTGAACTGGATTGTACAATAAATAATGACCTGGAGAGTACAATAAATACTAATCTGGAGAGTACAATAAACACTGATCTGTAGAGTACAATAAATAATGACCTGGAGAGGGCAATAAATACTGACCTGGAGAGTACAATAAATACTGACCAGGAGAGTATAATAAATACGGACCTGGAGAGTGCAATAAATACTGACCTGGATGAGAACAATAAATACTGACCAGGAGAGTACAATAAATACTGACCTGGAGAGCGCAATAAATACTGACCTGGAGAGTACAATAAATACTGAATTGGGGAGGGTAATAAATACTGACCTGGAGAGTACAATAAATACTGACCTGGAGAGCACAATAAATACTGACCTGGAGACTACAATAAATTCTGACCTGGAGAGGGTAATAAATACTGACCTGGAAAGTATAATAAATACTGACCTGGAGAGGATAATAAATACTGACCAGGAGAGTGCAATAAATACTGACCATGAGAGTAAAATAAATACTGACCTGGAGAGCACAATAAATACTGACCTGGAGAGTACAATAAATACTGACCTGGAGAGCGCAATACACACTGACCTCGAGAGTACAATAAATACTGACCTGGAGAGGGCAATAAATACTGACCTGGAGAGTACAATAAATAGTGACCTCGAGAGTACAATAAATACTGACCTGGAGAGGGTGATAAATACTGACCTGGAGAGGGCAATAAATATTGACCTGCAGAGAACAATAAATATTGACCTGGAGAGGTTAATAAATACTTAACTGGAGAGGGCAATAAATTCTGACCTGGAAAGTACAATAAACTCTGACCTGGAGAGTATGATAAATACTGACCTGGAGAGTACAATAAATACTGACCTGGAAGGCACAATAAATACTGTCCAGGAGTGTACAATAAATACTGATCTGGAGAGTACAATAAATACTGACCTGGAAGGCACAATAAATACTGTCCAGGAGTGTACAATAAATACTGATCTGGAGAGTACAATAAATACTCAACTGGAGAGTACAATAAATACTGACCTGGAGTGTACAATAAATATTGACCTGGAGAGTTCAATAAATACTGACCTGGAGAGTAAAATAAATACTGACTTGGAGAGGGCAATAAATACTGACCTGGAAAATACAATAAATACTGACCTGGAGAGTACATTAAATACTGACCTGGAGAGTGCAATAAATACTGACCTGGAGAGTACAATAAATACTGACCTGGAGTGGGTAATAAATACTGACCTGGAGAGCACAATAAATACTGACCTGGAGAGTACATTAAATACTGACCTGCAGAGTGCAATAAATACTGCCCTGGAGAGTACAATAAATACTGACCTGGAGAGCACAATAAATACTGACCTGGAGAGTACAATAAAAACTGAACTGGAGAGGGCAATAAATACTGACCTGGACAGTACAATAAATAGTGACCTCGAGAGTACAATAAATAGTGACCTGGAGAAGGTAATAAATACTGACCTGCAGAGAACAATAAATATTGAACTGGAGAGGGTAATAAATACTTAACTGGAGAGGGCAATAAATACTGACCTGGAAAGTACATAAAACTGTGACCTGGAGAGTACAATAAATACTGACCTGGAGAGTACAATAAATACTGATCTGGAGAGTACAATAAATACTAAACTATAGAGTACAATAAATACTGATCTGGAGAGGGCAATAAATAATGACCTGGAGAGTACAATAAATACGGACCTGGAGAGTGCAATAAATACTGACCTGGATGAGAACAATAAATACTGACCTGGAGAGTACAATAAATACTGACCTGGAGAGCGCAATAAATACTGACCTGATGAGTACAATAAATACTGATCTGGGGAGGGTAATAAATACTGACCTGGAGAGTACAATAAATACTGACCTGGAGAGTGCAATAAATACTGACCTGGAGAGTACAATAAATACTGGCAATGGAGAGCACAAAAAATACTGACCTGGAGAGTACTATAAATACTGAGCTGGAGAGGGTAATAAATACTGACCTGGAGTGTACAAGAAATACTGACCTGGAGAGTACAATAAATACGGAACTGGAGAGTACAATAAATACTGACCTGAAGAGCTCAATAAATACTGACCTGGAGAGTACAATAAATACTGACCCGGAGAGGGTAATAAATACAGACCTGGAGATGACAATAAATACTGACCTGGAGAGTACAATAAATAGTGACCTGGAGAGCACAATAAATAGTGACATGGAGAGTATAATCAATACTGACCTGGAGTGTGCAATAAATACTGACCTGGAGAGTACAATAAATACTGACCTGGAGAGTACAATAAATACTGACCTGGAGAGGATAATAAATACTGACCTGGAGAGTATAAAAACACTGACCTGAAGAGCACATTAAATACTGTCCTGGAGAGGGTGATAAATACTGACCTGGAGAGTACAATAAATAGTGAACTGATGAGTACAATAAATACTGACCTGGAGAGTACAATAAATACTGACCTGGAGAGAGCAATAAATACTGACCTGGAGAGTACAATAAATACTGACCTGGAGAGGGTAATAAATACTGACCTGGAGAGCACAATAAATACTGACCTGGAAGTACAATAAATACTGACCTGCAGAGTACAATAACTACTGACCTGAAGAGCACAATAAATACTGACCTGGAGAGTACAATAAATACTGACCTGGAGAGGGTAATAAATACTGACCTGGAGAGTACAATAAATACTGATCTGGAGAGTACAATAAAAAGTGACCTGGAGAGTACAATAAATACTGACCTGGAGAGCGCAACATATACTGACCTGGAGAGTACAATAAATACTGACCTGGAGAGGGTAATAAATACTGACCTGGAGAGTGCAAGAAATACTGATCTGGAGAGTACAATAAATACGGAACTGGAGAGTACAATAAATATTGACCTGAAGAGCACAATAAATACTGACCTGGAGAGTACAATAAATACTGACCTGGAGAGTGTAATAAATACTGACCTGGAGAGTGCATTAGATACTGACCTGGAGAGTACAATAAATACTGACCTGGAGATCACAATAAATACTGACCTGGCGAGTACATTAATTACTGACCTGGAGAGGGTAATAAATACTGACCTGGAGAGTAGAACAATACTGACCTGGAGAGTACAATAAATACTGACCTGGAGAGCACAATAAATACTGTCCTGGAGTGTACAATAAATACAGACCTGGAGAGTACAATACATACTGACCGGGAGACTACAATAAATACTGACCTGGAGAGTACAATAAATACTGACCTGGAGAGTACAATAAATACTGATCTATAGAGTACAATAAATACGGACCTGGAGAGGGCAATAAATACTGACCTGGAGAGTACAATAAATACTGACCAGGAGAGTACAATAAATACGGATCTGGAGAGTGCAATAAATACTGACCTGGATGAGTACAATAAATACTGACCTGGAGAGTACAATAAATACCGACCTGGAGAGAGCAATAAATACTGACCTGGAGAGTACAATAAATACTGACCTGGAAGTACAATAAATACTGACCTGCAGAGTACAATAAATACTGACATGAAGTGCACAATAAATACTGACCTGGAGAGCGCAATAAATACTGACCTGGAAAGTACAATAAATACTGACCTGGGGAGGGTAATAATTACTGACCTGGAGAGTACAATCAATACTGACCTGGAGAGTACAATAAATACTGACCTGAAGAGCACAATAAATACTGACCTGGAGAGTACAATAAATACTGACCTGGAGAGGGTAATAAATACTGACCTGGAGAGTACAATAAATACTGACCTGGAGAGTACAATAAATAGTGACCTGGAGAGTACAATAAATAGTGACCTGGAGAGTATAATAAATACTGACCTGGAGAGTACAATAAATACTGACCTGGAGAGCGCAATAAATACTGACCTGGAGAATACTATAAATACTGACATGGAGAGGGTAATAAATACTGACCTGGAGAGTACAAGAAATACTGACCTGGAGAGTACAATAAATACGGAACTGGAGAGTACAATAAATACTGACCTGAAGAGCTCAATAAATACTGACCTGGAGAGAGGGTAATCAATACTGACCTGGAGAGTACAATAAATAGTGACCTGGAGAGTACAATAAATAGTGACCTGGAGAGTACAATAAATAGTGACCTGGAGAGTACAATAAATACTGACCTGAAGAGCACAATAAATACTGACCTGGTGAGCACAATAAATACTGACCTGGAGAGTACAATAAATACTGACCTGGAGAGGGTAATAAATACTGACCTGGAGAGTGTAAAAATACAGACCTGAAGAGTACAATAAATAGTGACCTCGAGAGTCCAATAAATACTGATCTGGAGAGTACAATAAATACTGACCTGGAGAGTACAGTAAATACTGACCAGGAGAGTACAATAAATACTGACCTGCAGAGTACAATAAATAAAGACCTGGAGAGTACAATAAATACTGACCTGGAGAGTACTTTAAATACTGACCAGGGGAGTACAATAAATACTGACCTGGAGAGTAAAATAAATACTGACCTGGAAAGGGCAATAAATACTGACCTGGAAAGGACAATAAATACTGACCTGGAGAGTACTTTAAATACTGACCTGGAGAGTGCAATAAATACTGACCTGGAGAGTACAATAAATACAATGAATACCGACCTGGAGAGTACAATAAATATTGACCTGGAGAGGACAATAAAAATGACCTGGAGAGGGTAATAAATACTGACCTGGAGAGTACAATAAACCTTGACCTGGAGAGTACAAAAATACTGACCTGGAGAGTAAAATAAATACTGACCTGAAGAGGGTAATAAATACTGACCTAGAGAGTACAATAAAAACTGAAATGGAGAGTACAATAATCACTCACCTGGAGAGGGCAATACATACTGACCTGGAGAGGGCAATAAATATTGACCAGGAGATTGCAATAAACACTGACCTGGAGAGTACAATAAATACTGATCTGGAGAGTACAATATATACTGACCTGGAGAGTACAGTAAATACTGACCAGGAGAGTACAATAAATACTGACCTGCAGAGTACAATAAATAAAGACCTGGAGAGTATAATAAATACTGACCTAGAGAGGGCAATAAATACTGACCTGGAGTGGGTAATAAATACTGACCTGGAGAGTACAATAAATAGTGACCTGGAGAGTACAATAAATAGTGACCTGGAGAGTACAATAAATACTGACCTGGAGAGGGTAATCAATACTGACCTGGAGAGTGCAATAGATACTGACCTGGAGAGTACAATAAATACTGACCTGGCGATCACAATAAATACTGACCTGGCGAGTACAATAAATACTGACCTGGAGAGGGTAATAAATACTGACCTCGAGAGTAGAACAAATACTGACCTGGAGAGGGTAATAAATACTGACCTGGAGAGTGCAATAGATACTGACATGGAGAGTACAATAAATAGTGACCTGGAGATCACAATAAATACTGACCTGGCGAGTACAATAAATACTGACCTGGAGAGGGTAATAAATACTGACCTGGAGAGTAGAAGAAATACTGACCTGGAGAGTACAATAAATACTGACCTGGAGAGCACAATAAATACTGTCCTGGAGTGTACAATAAATACAGACCTGGAGAGTACAATAAATACTGACCGGGAGACTACAATAAATATTGACCTGGAAAGTACAATAAATACTGACCTGGAGAGTACAATAAATACTGATCTATAGAGTACAATAAATACTGACCAGGAGAGGGCAATAAATACTGACCTGGAGAGTACAATAAATACTGAACTGGAGAGTACAATAAATACTGACCTGGAGAGAGCAATACATACTGACCTGGAGAGTACAATAAATACTGACCTGGAGAGGGTAATAAATACTGACCTGGATAGTACAATAAATACTGACCTTGAAGTACAATAAATACTGACCTGCAGAGTACAATAAATACTGACCTGAAGAGCACAATAAATACTGACCAGGAGGGTACAATAAATACTGACCTGGAGAGGGTAATAAATACTGACCTGGAGAGTACAATAAATACTGACCTGGAGAGTACAATAAAAAGTGACCTGGAGAGTACAATAAATACTGACCTGGAGAGCGCAACATATACTGACCTGGAGAGTACATAAATACTGACCTGGAGAGGGTAATAAATACTGACCTGGAGAGTGCAAGAAATACTGACCTGGTGAGTACAATAAATACGGAACTGGAGAGTACAATAAATACTGACCTGAAGAGCACAATAAATACTGACCTGGAGAGTACAATAAATAGTGACCTGGAGAGTAAAATAAATAGTGACCTGGTGAGTACAATAAATACTGACCTGGAGAGAGTAATAAATACTGACCTGGAGAGCACAATAAATACTGACCTGGAGAGTACAATAAATACTGACCTGGAGAGCACAATAAATACTGACCTGGAGAGTACAATAAATACTGTCCTGGAGAGGGTAATAAATACTGACCTGGAGAGTACAAGAAATACTGACCTGGAGAGTACAATAAATACGGAACTGGAGAGTACAATAAATACTGACCTGAAGAGCACAATAAATACTGATCTGGAGAGTACAATGAATAGTGACCTGGAGAGTACAATAAATACTGATCTGGAGAGCGCAATAAATACTGACCTGGAGAGTACAGTAAATACTGACCAGGAGAGTACAATAAATACTGACCTGCAGAGTACAATAAATAAAGACCTGGAGAGTACAATAAATACTGACCTGGAGAGTACTTAAAAAACTGACCAGGGGAGTACAATAAATACTGACCTGGAGAGTAAAATAAATACTGACCTGGAAAGGGCAATAAATACTGACCTGGAAAGGACAATAAATACTGACCTGGAGAGTACTTTAAATACTGACCTGGAGAGTGCAATAAATACTGACCTGGAGAGTACAATAAATACAATAAATACCGGCCTGGAGAGTACAATAAATATTGACCTGGAGAGGACAATAAAAATGACCTGGAGAGGGTAATAAATACTGACCTGGAGAGTACAATAAACCTTGACCTGGAGAGTACAAAAATACTGACCTGGAGAGTAAAATAAATACTGACCTGAAGAGGGTAATAAATACTGACCTAGAGAGTACAATAAAAACTGAAATGGAGAGTACAATAATCACTCACCTGGAGAGGGCAATACATACTGACCTGGAGAGGGCAATAAATATTGACCAGGAGATTGCAATAAACACTGACCTGGAGAGTACAATAAATACTGATCTGGAGAGTACAATATATACTGACCTGGAGAGTACAGTAAATACTGACCAGGAGAGTACAATAAATACTGACCTGCAGAGTACAATAAATAAAGACCTGGAGAGTATAATAAATACTGACCTAGAGAGGGCAATAAATACTGACCTGGAGTGGGTAATAAATACTGACCTGGAGAGTACAATAAATAGTGACCTGGAGAGTACAATAAATAGTGACCTGGAGAGTACAATAAATACTGACCTGGAGAGGGTAATCAATACTGACCTGGAGAGTGCAATAGATACTGACCTGGAGAGTAAATTAAATACTGACCTGGCGATCACAATAAATACTGACCTGGCGAGTACAATAAATACTGACATGGAGAGGGTAATAAATACTGACCTCGAGAGTAGAACAAATACTGACCTGGAGAGGGTAATAAATACTGACCTGGAGAGTGCAATAGATACTGACATGGAGAGTACAATAAATAGTGACCTGGAGATCACAATAAATACTGACCTGGCGAGTACAATAAATACTGACCTGGAGAGGGTAATAAATACTGACCTGGAGAGTAGAAGAAATACTGACCTGGAGAGTACAATAAATACTGACCTGGAGAGCACAATAAATACTGTCCTGGAGTGTACAATAAATACAGACCTGGAGAGTACAATAAATACTGACCGGGAGACTACAATAAATATTGACCTGGAAAGTACAATAAATACTGACCTGGAGAGTACAATAAATACTGATCTATAGAGTACAATAAATACTGACCAGGAGAGGGCAATAAATACTGACCTGGAGAGTACAATAAATACTGAACTGGAGAGTACAATAAATACTGACCTGGAGAGAGCAATACATACTGACCTGGAGAGTACAATAAATACTGACCTGGAGAGGGTAATAAATACTGACCTGGATAGTACAATAAATACTGACCTTGAAGTACAATAAATACTGACCTGCAGAGTACAATAAATACTGACCTGAAGAGCACAATAAATACTGACCAGGAGGGTACAATAAATACTGACCTGGAGAGGGTAATAAATACTGACCTGGAGAGTACAATAAATACTGACCTGGAGAGTACAATAAAAAGTGACCTGGAGAGTACAATAAATACTGACCTGGAGAGCGCAACATATACTGACCTGGAGAGTACAATAAATACTGACCTGGAGAGGGTAATAAATACTGACCTGGAGAGTGCAAGAAATACTGACCTGGTGAGTACAATAAATACGGAACTGGAGAGTACAATAAATACTGACCTGAAGAGCACAATAAATACTGACCTGGAGAGTACAATAAATAGTGACCTGGAGAGTACAATAAATAGTGACCTGGTGAGTACAATAAATACTGACCTGGAGAGAGTAATAAATACTGACCTGGAGAGCACAATAAATACTGACCTGGAGAGTACAATAAATACTGACCTGGAGAGCACAATAAATACTGACCTGGAGAGTACAATAAATACTGTCCTGGAGAGGGTAATAAATACTGACCTGGAGAGTACATGAAATACTGACCTGGAGAGTACAATCAATACGGAACTGGAGAGTACAATAAATACTGACCTGAAGAGCACAATAAATACTGATCTGGAGAGTACAATGAATAGTGACCTGGAGAGTACAATAAATACTGATCTGGAGAGCGCAATAAATACTGACCTGGAGAGTACAATAAATACTGACCTGGAGAGGGTAATAAATACTGACCTGGAGAGTACAAGAAATACTGACCTGGAGAGTACAATAAATATGGAACAGGAGAGTACAATAAATACTGACCTGAAGAGCACAATAAATACTGACCTGGAGAGTACAATAAATACTGACCTGGAGTGTACAATAAATAGTGACCTGGAGAGTACAATAAATAGTGATCTGGAAAGTGCAATAAATACTGACCTGGAGAGGGTAATAAATACTGACCTGGAGAGTACAATAAATACTGACCTGGATATCACAATAAATACTGACCTGGAGAGTACAATAAATACTGACCTGGAGAGCGCAATAAATACTGACCTGGAGAGTACAATAAATACTGATCTGGAGAGGGTAATGAATACTGACCTGGAGAGTACAATAAATACTGACCTGGAGAGTACAAAAATACTGACCTGGAGAGTAAAATAAATACAGACCTGAAGAGGGTAATAAATACTGACCTGGAGAGTACAATAAAAACTGAAATGGAGAGTACAATAATCACTCACCTGGAGAGGGCAATAAATACTGACCTGGAGAGGGCAATAAATATTGACCAGGAGATTGCAATAAACACTGACCTGGAGAGTACAATAAATACTGATCTGGAGAGTACAATATACACTGACATGGAGAGTACAGTAAATACTGACCTGCAGATTACAATAAATAAAGACCTGGAGAGTATAATAAATACTGACCTAGAGAGGGCAATAAATACTGACCTGGAGTGGGTAATAAATACTGACCTGGAGAGTACAATAAATACTGACCTGGAAAGTACAATAAATAGTGACCTGGAGAGTACAATAAATAGTGACCTGGAGAGTACAATAAATACTGACCTGGAGAGGGTAATCAATACTGACCTGGAGAGTGCAATAGATACTGACCTGGAGAGTACAATAAATACTGACCTGGAGAGGGTAATAAATACTGACCTGGAGAGTACAAAAAATACTGACCTGAAGAGTACAATAAATCGTGACCTCGAGAATACAATAAATAATGACCTGGAGAGGGTATTAAATACTGTCCTGCAGAGAACAATAAATATTGACCTGCAGAGTGTAATAAATACTTAACTGGAGAGGGCAATAAATACTGACCTGGAAAGTACAATAAACTCTGACCTGGAGAGTACAATAAATACTGACCTGGAGAGTACAATATATACTGACCTGGAGAGTACAGTAAATACTGACCAGGAGAGTACAATAAATACTGACCTGCAGAGTACAATAAATAAAGACCTGGAGAGTATAATAAATACTGACCTAGAGAGGGCAATAAATACTGACCTGGAGTGGGTAATAAATACTGACCTGGAGAGTACAATAAATAATGACCTGGAGAGTACAATAAATAGTGACCTGGAGAGTACAATAAATACTGACCTGGAGAGGGTAATCAATACTGACCTGGAGAGTGCAATAGATACTGACCTGGAGAGTACAATAAATACTGACCTGGCGATCACAATAAATACTGACCTGGCGAGTACAATAAATACTGACCTGGAGAGGGTAATAAATACTGACCTCGAGAGTAGAACAAATACTGACCTGGAGAGGGTAATAAATACTGACCTGGAGAGTGCAATAGATACTGACATGGAGAGTACAATAAATAGTGACCTGGAGATCACAATAAATACTGACCTGGCGAGTACAATAAATACTGACCTGGAGAGGGTAATAAATACTGACCTGGAGAGTAGATGAAATACTGACCTGGAGAGTACAATAAATACTGACCTGGAGAGCACAATAAATACTGTCCTGGAGTGTACAATAAATACAGACCTGGAGAGTACAATAAATACTGACCGGGAGACTACAATAAATATTGACCTGGAGAGTACAATAAATACTGACCTGGAGAGTACAATAAATACTGATCTATAGAGTACAATAAATACTGACCAGGAGAGGGCAATAAATACTGACCTGGAGAGTACAATAAATACTGAACTGGAGAGTACAATAAATACTGACCTGGAGAGAGCAATACATACTGACCTGGAGAGTACAATAAATACTGACCTGGAGAGGGTAATAAATACTGACCTGGATAGTACAATAAATACTGACCTTGAAGTACAATAAATACTGACCTGCAGAGTACAATAAATACTGACCTGAAGAGCACAATAAATACTGACCAGGAGGGTACAATAAATACTGACCTGGAGAGGGTAATAAATACTGACCTGGAGAGTACAATAAATACTGACCTGGAGAGCACAATAATTACAGACCTGGAGAGTACAATAAATACTGACCTGGAGAGCGCAACATATACTGACCTGGAGAGTACAACAAATACTGACCTGGAGAGGGTAATAAATACTGACCTGGAGAGTGCAAGAAATACTGACCTGGTGAGTACAATAAATACGGAACTGGAGAGTACAATAAATACTGACCTGAAGAGCACAATAAATACTGACCTGGAGAGTACAATAAATACTGATCTGGAGAGGGTAATAAATACTGACCTGGAGAGTACAATAAATACTGACCTGGAGAGTACAATAAATAGTGACCTGGAGAGTACAATAAATAGTGACCTGGTGAGTACAATAAATACTGACCTGGAGAGAGTAATAAATACTGACCTGGAGAGCACAATAAATACTGACCTGGAGAGTACAATAAATACTGACCTGGAGAGCACAATAAATACTGACCTGGAGAGTACAATAAATACTGTCCTGGAGAGGGTAATAAATACTGACCTGGAGAGTACAAGAAATACTGACCTGGAGAGTACAATAAATACGGAACTGGAGAGTACAATAAATACTGACCTGAAGAGCACAATAAATACTGATCTGGAGAGTACAATGAATAGTGACCTGGAGAGTACAATAAATACTGATCTGGAGAGCGCAATAAATAATGACCTGGAGAGTACAATAAATACTGACCTGGAGAGGGTAATAAATACTGACCTGGAGAGTACAAGAAATACTGACCTCGAGAGTACAATAAATATGGAACAGGAGAGTACAATAAATACTGACCTGAAGAGCACAATAAATACTGACCTGGAGAGTACAATAAATACTGACCTGGAGTGTACAATAAATACTGACCTGGAGAGTACAATAAATAGTGACCTGGAAAGTACAATAAATACTGTACTGGAGAGGGTAATAAATACTGACCTGGAGAGTACAATAAATACTGACCTGGATATCACAATAAATACTGACCTGGAGAGTACAATAAATACTGACCTGGAGAGCGCAATAAATACTGACCTGGAGAGTACAATAAATACTGATCTGGAGAGGGTAATGAATACTGACCTGGAGAGTACAATAAATACTGACCTGGAGAGTACAAAAATACTGACCTGGAGAGTAAAATAAATACTGACCTGAAGAGGGTAATAAATACTGACCTGGAGAGTACAATAAAAACTGAAATGGAGAGTACAATAATCACTCACCTGGAGAGGGCAATAAATACTGACCTGGAGACGGCAATAAATATTGACCAGGAGATTGCAATAAACACTGACCTGGAGAGTACAATAAATACTGATCTGGAGAGTACAATATACACTGACCTGGAGAGTACAGTAAATACTGACCAGGAGAGTACAATAAATACTGACCTGCAGATTACAATAAATAAAGACCTGGAGAGTACTATAAATACTGACCTGGAGAGGGCAATAAATACTGACCTGGAGTGGGTAATAAATACTGACCTGGAGAATACAATAAATACTGACCTGGAGAGTACAATAAATAGTGACCTGGAAAGTACAATAAATAGTGACCTGGAGAGTACAATAAATACTGACCTGGAGAGGGTAATCAATACTGACCTGGAGAGTGCAATAGATACTGACCTGGAGAGTACAATAAATACTGACCTGGAGAGGGTAATAAATACTGACCTGGAGAGTACAAAAAATACTGACCTGAAGAGTACAATAAATCGTGACCTCGAGAGTACAATAAATAATGACCTGGAGAGGGTATTAAATACTGTCCTGCAGAGAACAATAAATATTGACCTGCAGAGTGTAATAAATACTTAACTGGAGAGGGCAATAAATACTGACCTGGAAAGTACAATAAACTCTGACCTGGAGAGTACAATAAATACTGACCTGGAGAGTACAATAAATACTGACCTGGAGAGTACAATAAATACTGACCCGGAGACTACAATAAATACAGACATGGAGAGTACAATAAATACTGACCTGGAGAGTACAATAAATACTGACCTGGAGTGTTCAATAAATACTGACCTGGAGAATTCAATAAATCCTGACCTGGGGAGTGCAATAAATACTGACCTGGAGTGTACACTAAATACTGACCTGGGGAGTACAATAAATACTGACCTGGAGAGTAAAATAAATACTGACCTGGAGAGGGCAATAAATACTGACCTGGAAAGTACAATAAATACTGACCTGGAGAGTGCAATAAATACTGACGTGGAGAGTACAAGAAATAAAAGAAAATACCGACCTGGAGAGTACAATAAATACTGACCTGGGGAGTACCATATAAATGACCTGGAGAGGGTAATAAATACTGACCTGGAGAGTACAATCAACACTGACATGGAGAGTACAAAAATACTGACCTGGAGAATAAAATAAATACTGACCTGAAGACGTTAATAAATACTGACCTGGAGAGTACAATAAAAACTGAAATGGAGAGTACAATAATCACTCACCTGGAGAGGGCAACAAATACTGACCTGGAGAGGGCAATAAATATTGACCAGGAGATTGCAATAAACACTGACCTGGAGAGTACAATAAATACTGATCTGGAGAGTACAATATACACTGACCTGGAGAGTACAGTAAATACTGACCAGGAGAGTACAATAAATACTGACCTGCAGATTACAATAAATAAAGAACTGGAGAGTATAATAAATACTGACCTAGAGAGGGCAATAAATACTGATCTGGAGTGGGTAATAAATACTGACCTGAAGAGTACAATAAATACTGACCTGAAGAGTACAATAAATAGTGACCTGGAGAGTACAATAAATAGTGACCTGGAGAGTACAATAAATACTGACCTGGAGAGGGTAATCAATACTGACCTGGAGAGTGCAATAGATACTGACCTGGAGAGTACAATAAATACTGACCTGGAGAGGGTAATAAATACTGACCTGGAGAGTACAAAAAATACTGACCTGAAGAGTACAATAAATCGTGACCTCGAGAGTACAATAAATAATGACCTGGAGAGGGTATTAAATACTGTCCTGCAGAGAACAATAAATATTGACCTGCAGAGTGTAATAAATACTTAACTGGAGAGGGCAATAAATACTGACCTGGAAAGTACAATAAACTCTGACCTGGAGAGTACAATAAATACTGACCTGGAGAGTACAATAAATACTGACCTGGAGAGTACAATAAATACTGACCCGGAGACTACAATAAATACAGACATGGAGAGTACAATAAATACTGACCTGGAGAGTACAATAAATACTGACCTGGAGTGTTCAATAAATACTGACCTGGAGAATTCAATAAATTCTGACCTGGGGAGTGCAATAAATACTGACCTGGAGTGTACACTAAATACTGACCTGGGGAGTACAATAAATACTGACCTGGAGAGTAAAATAAATACTGACCTGGAGACGGCAATAAATACTGACCTGGAAAGTACAATAAATACTGACCTGGAGAGTGCAATAAATACTGACGTGGAGAGTACAAGAAATAAAAGAAAATACCGACCTGGAGAGTACAATAAATACTGACCTGGGGAGTACCATATAAATGACCTGGAGAGGGTAATAAATACTGACCTGGAGAGTACAATCAACACTGACATGGAGAGTACAAAAATACTGACCTGGAGAATAAAATAAATACTGACCTGAAGACGTTAATAAATACTGACCTGGAGAGTACAATAAAATCTGAAATGGAGAGTACAATAATCACTCACCTGGAGAGGGCAACAAATACTGACCTGGAGAGGGCAATAAATATTGACCAGGAGATTGCAATAAACACTGACCTGGAGAGTACAATAAATACTGATCTGGAGAGTACAATATACACTGACCTGGAGAGTACAGTAAATACTGACCAGGAGAGTACAATAAATACTGACCTGCAGATTACAATAAATAAAGACCTGGAGAGTATAATAAATACTGACCTAGAGAGGGCAATAAATACTGATCTGGAGTGGGTAATAAATACTGACCTGAAGAGTACAATAAATACTGACCTGAAGAGTACAATAAATAGTGACCTGGAGAGTACAATAAATAGTGACGTGGAGAGTACAATAAAAACTGACCTGGAGAGGGTAATCAATACTGACCTGGAGAGTGCAATAGATACTGACCTGGAGAGTACAATAAATACTGACCTGGAGAGGGTAATAAATACTGACCTGGAGAGTACAAAAAATACTGACCTGAAGAGTACAATAAATCGTGACCTCGAGAGTACAATAAATAATGACCTGGAGAGGGTTTAAATACTGTCCTGCAGAGAACAATAAATATTGACCTGCAGAGTGTAATAAATACTTAACTGGAGAGGGCAATAAATACTGACCTGGAAAGTACAATAAACTCTGACCTGGAGAGTACAATAAATACTGACCTGGAGAGTACAATAAATACTGACCTGGAGAGTACAATAAATACTGACCCGGAGACTACAATAAATACAGACATGGAGAGTTCAATAAATACTGACCTAGAGAGTACAATAAATACTGACCTGGAGTGTTCAATAAATACTGACCTGGAGAGTTCAAAAAATCCTGACCTGGGGAGTGCAATAAATACTGACCTGGAGTGTACACTAAATACTGACCTGGGGAGTACAATAAATACTGACCTGGAGAGTAAAATAAATACTGACCTGGAGAGGGCAATAAATACTGACCTGGAAAGTACAATAAATACTGACCTGGAGATTGCAATAAATACTGACGTGGAGAGTACAAGAAATAAAATAAATACCGACCTGGAGAGTACAATAAATACTGACCTGGGGAGTACCATATAAATGACCTGGAGAGGGTAATAAATACTGACCTGGAGAGTACAATCAACACTGACATGGAGAGTACAAAAATACTGACCTGGAGAGTAAAATAAATACTGACCTGAAGAGGTTAATAAATACTGACCTGGAGAGTACAATAAAAACTGAAACGGAGAGTACAATAAATACTCACCTGGAGAGGGCAATAAATACTGACCTGGAGATGGCAATAAATATTGACCGTGAGATTGCAACAAATAGTGACCTGGAGAGTACAATAAATACTGATCTGGAGAGTACAATAAATACTGACCTGATGAGTACAATAAATAGTGACCTGGAGAGTACAATAAATATTGACCTGGAAAGTACAATTAATACTGACCTGGAGAGGGTAATAAATACTGACCTGGAGAGTGCAATAAATACTGACCTGGAGAGTACAATAAATACTGACCTAGAGATCACAATAAATACTGCCCTGGCGAGTACAATAAATACTGACCTGGAGAGGGTAATAAATACTGACCTGGAGATTACATTAAATACTTACATGCAGAGTGCAATAAATACTGCCCTGGAGAGTACAATAAATACTGACCTGGAGAGCACAATAAATAGTGACCTGGAGAGTGCATTAAATACTAACCTGCAGAGTGCAATAAATACTGCCATGGAGAGTACAATAAATACTGACCTGGAGAGTACAATAAACACTGACCTGAAGAGGGTAATAAATACTGACCTGGAGAGTACAATAAAATCTGAAACGGAGAGTACAATAAATACTCACCTGGAGAAGGCAATACATACTGACCTGGAGATGGCAATAAAGATTGACCGGGAGATTGCAATAAATACTGACCTGGAGAGTACAATAAATACTGATCTGGAGAGTACATTAAATACTGACCTGAAGAGTACAGTAAATACTGACCTGGAGAGTACAATAAATACTGACCTGCAGAGTACAATAAATAAAGACCTGGAGAGTACAATAAATACTGACCTGGAGAGGGTAATAAATACTGACCTGGAGAGGTCAATAAATACTGACCTGGAGTGGGTAATAAATACTGACCTGGAGAGTACAATAAATAGTGACCTGGAGAGTACAATAAATAGTGACCTGGAGAGTACAATTAATACTGACCTGGAGAGGGTAATAAATATTGACCTGGAGAGTGCAATAAATACTGACCTGGTGAGTGCAATAAATACTGACCTGGAGAGTACAATAAATACTGACCTGGCGAGTACAATAAATACTGACCTGGAGAGGGTAATAATAACTATTCTGGAGAGTATTTAAATACTGACCTGCAGAGTGCAATAAATACTGCCCTGGAGAGTACAATAAATACTGACCTGGAGAGCACAATAAATACTGACCTGGAGAGTACAATAAAAACTGACCTGGAGAGTACAATAAATATTGACCTGGAAAGTACAATTAATACTGACCTGGAGAGGGTAATAAATACTGACCTGGAGAGTGCAATAAATACTGACCTGGAGAGTACAATAAATACTGACCGAGAGATCACAATAAATACTGACCTGGCGAGTACAATAAATACTGACCTGGAGAGGGTAATAAATACTGACCTGGAGATTACATTAAATACTTACATGCAGAGTGCAATAAATACTGCCCTGGAGAGTACAATAAATACTGACCTGGAGAGCACAATAAATAGTGACCTGGAGAGTACATTAAATACTAACCTGCAGAATGCAATAAATACTGCCATGGAGAGTACAATAAATACTGACCTGGAGAGTACAATAAACACTGACCTGGAGAGTACAAAAATACTGACCTGGAGAGTAAAATAAATACTGACCTGAAGAGGGTAATAAATACTGACCTGGAGAGTACAATAAAATCTGAAACGGAGAGTACAATAAATAGTCACCTGGAGAAGGCAATAAATACTGACCTGGAGATGGCAATAAATATTGACCGGGAGATTGCAATAAATACTGACCTGGTGAGTACAATAAATACTGATCTGGAGAGTACATTAAATACTGACCTGAAGAGTACAGTAAATACTGACCTGGAGAGTACAATAAATACTGACCTGCAGAGTACAATAAATAAAGACCTGGAGAGTACAATAAATACTGACCTGGAGAGGGTAATAAATACTGACCTGGAGAGGTCAATAAATACTGACCTGGAGTGGGTAATAAATACTGACCTGGAGAGTACAATAAATAGTGACCTGGAGAGTACAATAAATAGTGACCTGGAGAGTACAATTAATACTGACCTGGAGAGGGTAATAAATACTGGCCTGGAGAGTGCAATAAATACTGACCTGGAGAGTGCAATAAATACTGACCTGGAGAGTACAATAAATACTGACCTGGCGAGTACAATAAATACTGACCTGGAGAGGGTAATAATAACTATCCTGGAGAGTATTTAAATACTGACCTGCAGAGTGCAATAAATACTGCCCTGGAGAGTACAGTAAATACTGACCTGGAGAGCACAATAAATACTGACCTGGAGAGTACAATAAAAACTGACCTGGAGAGTACAATAAATAGTGACCTCGAGAGTACAATAAATACTAACCTGGAAAGGGTAATAAATACTGACCTGGAGAGTACAATAAATAGTGAACTGAAGAGTACAATAAATAGTGACCTGGAGAAGGTAATAAATACTGACCTGCAGAGAACAATAAATATTGACCTGGAGAGTGTAATAAATACTTAACTGGAGAGGGCAATAAATACTGACCTGGAAAGTACAATAAACTGTGACCTGGAGAGCACAATAAATACTGACCTGGAGAGTACAATAAATACTGACCTGGAGTGCACAATAAATACTGTCCTGGAGTGTACGATAAATACTGACCTGGAGAGTACAACAAATACTGACCGGGAGACTACAATAAATACTGACCTGGAGAGCACAATAAATACTGACCTGGAGAGTACAATAAATACAGATCTATAGAGTACAATAAATACTGACCTAGAGAGGGCAATAAATACTGACTTGGAGTGGGTAATAAATACTGACCTGTAGAGTACATTAAATACTGACCTGGAGAGGGTAATAAATACTGACCTGGAGAGTGCAATAAATACTGACATGGAGAGTACAATAAATACTGACCTGGAGATCACAATAAATACTGACCTGGCGAGTACAATAAATACTGACCTGGAGACGGTAATAAATACTGACCTGGAGAGTACAATAAATACTGACCTGGAGCTCACAATAAAGACTGACCTGGAGAGTACAATAAATACGGACCTGGAGAGGGTAATAAATACTGACCTGTAGAGTACATTAAATACTGACCTGCAGAGTGCAATAAGTACTGCCCTGGAGGGTATAATAAATACTGACCTGGAGAGCACAAAAAATACTGACCTGGTGAGTGCAATAAATACTGACCTGGAGTGGGTAATAAATACTGACCTGGAGAGTACAATAAATACTGACCTGGAGAGGGTAATAAATACTGGCCTGGAGAGTGCAATAAAAACTGACCAGGAGAGTACAATAAATACTGTCTTGGAGAACACAATAAATACTGACCTGGCGAGTACAATAAATACTGACCTGGAGAGGGTAATAAATACTGGCCTGGAGAGTGCAATAAATACTGACCAGGAGAGTACAATAAATACTGACCTGGAGATCACATTAAATACTGACCTGCATAGTGCAATAAATACTGCCCTGGAGAGTACAATAAATACTGACCTGGAGAGCACAATAAATACTGACCTGGAGAGTACAATAAAAACTGACCTGGAGAGGGTAATAAATACTGACCTGGACAGTACAATAAATAGTGACCTCGAGAGTACAATAAATACTGACATGGAGAGGGTAATAAATACTGACCTGGAGAGCACAATAAATAGTGAACTGAAAAGCACAATAAATAGTGACCTGGAGAAGGTAATAAATACTGACCTGGAGAGAACAATAAATATTGAATTGGAGAGGGTAATAAATACTTAACTGGAGAGGGCAATAAATACTGACCTGGAAAATACAATAAACTGTGACCTGGAGAGTACAATAAATACTGACCTGGAGAGTACAATAAATACTGACCTGGAGAGCACAATAAATACTGTCCTGGAGGGTACAATAAATACTGACCTGGAGAGTACACTAAATACTGATCTGGAGAGTACAATAAATACTGATCTACAGAGTACAATAAATACTGACCTGGAGAGGGCAATAAATACTGACCTGGAGAGTACAATAAATACTGACCAGGAGAGTGTAATAAATACGGACCTGGAGAGTGCAATAAATACTGACCTGGATGAGTACAATAAATACTGACCTGGAGAGTACAATAAATACTGACCTGGAGAGCGCAATAAATACTGACCTGGAGAGTACAATAAATACTGACCTGGGGAGGGTAATAAATACTGACCTGGGGAGTACATTCAATACTGACCTGGAGAGTACAATAAATACTGACCTGGAGAGTACAATAAATAGTGACCTGGAGAGTATAATAAATACTGACCTGGAGAGGGTAATAAATACTGACCTGGAGAGTGCAATAAATACTGACCTGGAGAGTACAATAAATACTGACCTGAAGAGCTCAATAAATACTGACCTGGAGTGTACAATAAATACTGACCTGGAGAGGGTAATATTATACTGACCTGGAAAGTACAATAAATACTGACCTCGGGAGTACAATAAATAGTGACCTGGACAGTACAATAAATAGTGACCTGGAGAGTACAATAAATACTGACCTGGAGCGGGTAATAAATACTGACCTGGAGAGTGCAATAAATACTGACCTGGAGAGTGCAATAAATATTGCGCTGGAGAGTACAATAAATACTGACCTGGAGAGCACAATAAATACTGACCTGGAGAGTACAATAAATACTGACCTGGAGAGGGTAATAAATACTGACCTGCAGAGAACAATAAATATTGACCTGGAGAGGGTAATAAATACTTAACTGGAGAGGGCAATAAATTCTAACCTGGAAAGTACAATAAATACTGACCTGGAGAGGGTAATAAATACTGACCTGGAGAGTGCAATAAATACTGACCTGGAGAGTGCAATAAATATTGCGCTGGAGAGTATAATAAATACTGACCTGCAGAGCACAATAAATACTGACCTGGAGAGTACAATAAATACTGACCTGGAGAGGGTAATAAATACTGACCTTCAGAGAACAATAAATACTGACCTGGAGAGTACAATAAATAGTGACCTGGAGAGTACAATAAATAGTGACCTGGAGAGTACAATTAATACTGACCTGGAGAGGGTAATAAATACTGACCAGGAGAGTGCAATAAATACTGACCTGGAGAGTGCAATAAATACTGACCTGGAGAGTACAATAAATACTGACCAGGAGAGTACAATAAATACTGACCTGGAGAGGGTAACAATAACTATCCTGGAGAGTATTTAAATACTGACCTGCAGAGTGCAATAAATACTGCCCTGGAGAGTACAATAAATACTGACCTGGAGAGCACAATAAATACTGACCTGGAGAGTACAATAAAAACTGACCTGGAGAGTACAATAATTAGTGACCTAGAGAGTACAATAAATACTAACCTGGAGAGGGTAATAAATACTGACCTGGATAGTACAATAAATAGTGAACTGAAGAGTACAATAAATAGTGACCTGGAGAAGGTAATAAATACTGACCTGCAGAGAACAATAAATATTGACCTGGAGAGTGTAATAAATACTTAACTGGAGAGGGCAATAAATACTGACCTGGAAAGTACAATAAACTGTGACCTGGAGAGCACAATAAATACTGACCTGGAGAGTACAATAAATACTGACCTGGAGTGCACAATAAATACTGTCCTGGCGTGTACAATAAATACTGACCTGGAGAGTACAATAAATACTGACCGGGAGACTACAATAAATACTGACCTGGAGAGTACAATAAATACAGATCTATAGAGTACAATAAATACTGACCTGGAGAAGATAATAAATACTGACCTGGAGAGTACAATAAATACTGACCTGGAGATCACAATAAATACTGACCTTGCGAGTACATTCAATACTGTCCTGGAGAGGGTAATAAATACTGACATGGTGAGTACATTAAATACTGACCTGCAGAGTGCAATAAATACTGCCCTGGAGAGTACAATAAATACTGACCTGGAGAGCACAATAAATACTGACCTGGAGAGTACAATAAAAACTGACCTGTAGAGGGTAATAAATACTGACCTGGAGAGTACAATAAACACTGACCTGGAGAGTACAAAAATACTGACCTGGAGACTAAAATAAATACTGACCTGAAGAGGGTAATAAATACTGACCTGGAGAGTACAATAAAAACTGAAATGGAGAGTACAATAAATACTCACCTGGAGAGGGCAATAAATACTGACCTGGAGAGGGCAATAAATATTGACCAGGAGACTGCAATAAATACTGACCTGGAGAGTACAATAAATACTGACCTGCAGAATACAATAAATAAAGACCTGGAGAGTATAATAAATACTGACCTAGAGAGGGCAATAAATACTGACTTGGAGTAGGTAATAAATACTGACCTGGAGAGTATAATAAATACTGACCTGGAGAGTACAATAAATAGTGACCTGGAGAGTACAATAAATAGTGACCTGTAGAGTACAATAAATACTGACCTGGAGAGTGCAATAAATATTGCGCTGGAGAGTACAATAAATACTGACCTGGAGAGCACAATAAATACTGACCTGGAGAGTACAATAAATACTGACCTGGAGAGGGTAATAAATACTGACCTGCAGAGAACAATAAATATTGACCTGGAGAGGGTAATAAATACTTAACTGGAGAGGCAATAAATTCTAACCTGGAAAGTACAATAAATACTGACCTGGAGAGGGTAATAAATACTGACCTGGAGAGTGCAATAAATACTGACCTGGAGAGTGCAATAAATATTGCGCTGGAGAGTATAATAAATACTGACCTGCAGAGCACAATAAATACTGACCTGGAGAGTACAATAAATACTGACCTGGAGAGGGTAATAAATACTGACCTTCAGAGAACAATAAATACTGACCTGGAGAGTACAATAAATAGTGACCTGGAGAGTACAATAAATAGTGACCTGGAGAGTACAATTAATACTGACCTGGAGAGGGTAATAAATACTGACCAGGAGAGTGCAATAAATACTGACCTGGAGAGTGCAATAAATACTGACCTGGAGAGTACAATAAATACTGACCAGGAGAGTACAATAAATACTGACCTGGAGAGGGTAACAATAACTATCCTGGAGAGTATTTAAATACTGACCTGCAGAGTGCAATAAATACTGCCCTGGAGAGTACAATAAATACTGACATGGAGAGCACAATAAATACTGACCTGGAGAGTACAATAAAAACTGACCTGGAGAGTACAATAATTAGTGACCTCGAGAGTACAATAAATACTAACCTGGAGAGGGTAATAAATACTGACCTGGATAGTACAATAAATAGTGAACTGAAGAGTACAATAAATAGTGACCTGGAGAAGGTAATAAATACTGACCTGCAGAGAACAATAAATATTGACCTGGAGAGTGTAATAAATACTTAACTGGAGAGGGCAATAAATACTGACCTGGAAAGTACAATAAACTGTGACCTGGAGAGCACAATAAATACTGACCTGGAGAGTACAATAAATACTGACCTGGAGTGCACAATAAATACTGTCCTGGCGTGTACAATAAATACTGACCTGGAGAGTACAATAAATACTGACCGGGAGACTACAATAAATACTGACCTGGAGAGTACAATAAATACAGATCTATAGAGTACAATAAATACTGACCTGGAGAAGATAATAAATACTGACCTGGAGAGTACAATAAATACTGACCTGGAGATCACAATAAATACTGACCTTGCGAGTACATTCAATACTGTCCTGGAGAGGGTAATAAATACTGACATGGTGAGTACATTAAATACTGACCTGCAGAGTGCAATAAATACTGCCCTGGAGAGTACAATAAATACTGACCTGGAGAGCACAATAAATACTGACCTGGAGAGTACAATAAAAACTGACCTGTAGAGGGTAATAAATACTGACCTGGAGAGTACAATAAACACTGACCTGGAGAGTACAAAAATACTGACCTGGAGACTAAAATAAATACTGACCTGAAGAGGGTAATAAATACTGACCTGGAGAGTACAATAAAAACTGAAATGGAGAGTACAATAAATACTCACCTGGAGAGGGCAATAAATACTGACCTGGAGAGGGCAATAAATATTGACCAGGAGACTGCAATAAATACTGACCTGGAGAGTACAATAAATACTGACCTGCAGAATACAATAAATAAAGACCTGGAGAGTATAATAAATACTGACCTAGAGAGGGCAATAAATACTGACTTGGAGTAGGTAATAAATACTGACCTGGAGAGTATAATAAATACTGACCTGGAGAGTACAATAAATAGTGACCTGGAGAGTACAATAAATAGTGACCTGTAGAGTACAATAAATACTGACCTGGAGAGGGTAATAAATACTGACCTGGAGAGGGTAATAAATACTGACCTGGAGAGTGCAATAAATACTGACCTGGAGAGTACAATAAATACTGACCTGAAGAGCTCAATAAATACTGACCTGGAGTGTACAATAAATACTGACCTGGAGAGGGTAATATTATACTGACCTGGAAAGTACAATAAATACTGACCTCGGGAGTACAATAAATAGTGACCTGGACAGTACAATAAATAGTGACCTGGAGAGTACAATAAATACTGACCTGGAGCGGGTAATAAATACTGACCTGGAGAGTGCAATAAATACTGACCTGGAGAGTGCAATAAATATTGCGCTGGAGAGTACAATAAATACTGACCTGGAGAGCACAATAAATACTGACCTGGAGAGTACAATAAATACTGACCTGGAGAGGGTAATAAATACTGACCTGCAGAGAACAATAAATATTGACCTGGAGAGGGTAATAAATACTTAACTGGAGAGGGCAATAAATTCTAACCTGGAAAGTACAATAAATACTGACCTGGAGAGGGTAATAAATACTGACCTGGAGAGTGCAATAAATACTGACCTGGAGAGTGCAATAAATATTGCGCTGGAGAGTATAATAAATACTGACCTGCAGAGCACAATAAATACTGACCTGGAGAGTACAATAAATACTGACCTGGAGAGGGTAATAAATACTGACCTTCAGAGAACAATAAATACTGACCTGGAGAGTACAATAAATAGTGACCTGGAGAGTACAATAAATAGTGACCTGGAGAGTACAATTAATACTGACCTGGAGAGGGTAATAAATACTGACCAGGAGAGTGCAATAAATACTGACCTGGAGAGTGCAATAAATACTGACCTGGAGAGTACAATAAATACTGACCAGGAGAGTACAATAAATACTGACCTGGAGAGGGTAACAATAACTATCCTGGAGAGTATTTAAATACTGACCTGCAGAGTGCAATAAATACTGCCCTGGAGAGTACAATAAATACTGACCTGGAGAGCACAATAAATACTGACCTGGAGAGTACAATAAAAACTGACCTGGAGAGTACAATAATTAGTGACCTAGAGAGTACAATAAATACTAACCTGGAGAGGGTAATAAATACTGACCTGGATAGTACAATAAATAGTGAACTGAAGAGTACAATAAATAGTGACCTGGAGAAGGTAATAAATACTGACCTGCAGAGAACAATAAATATTGACCTGGAGAGTGTAATAAATACTTAACTGGAGAGGGCAATAAATACTGACCTGGAAAGTACAATAAACTGTGACCTGGAGAGCACAATAAATACTGACCTGGAGAGTACAATAAATACTGACCTGGAGTGCACAATAAATACTGTCCTGGCGTGTACAATAAATACTGACCTGGAGAGTACAATAAATACTGACCGGGAGACTACAATAAATACTGACCTGGAGAGTACAATAAATACAGATCTATAGAGTACAATAAATACTGACCTGGAGAAGATAATAAATACTGACCTGGAGAGTACAATAAATACTGACCTGGAGATCACAATAAATACTGACCTTGCGAGTACATTCAATACTGTCCTGGAGAGGGTAATAAATACTGACATGGTGAGTACATTAAATACTGACCTGCAGAGTGCAATAAATACTGCCCTGGAGAGTACAATAAATACTGACCTGGAGAGCACAATAAATACTGACCTGGAGAGTACAATAAAAACTGACCTGTAGAGGGTAATAAATACTGACCTGGAGAGTACAATAAACACTGACCTGGAGAGTACAAAAATACTGACCTGGAGACTAAAATAAATACTGACCTGAAGAGGGTAATAAATACTGACCTGGAGAGTACAATAAAAACTGAAATGGAGAGTACAATAAATACTCACCTGGAGAGGGCAATAAATACTGACCTGGAGAGGGCAATAAATATTGACCAGGAGACTGCAATAAATACTGACCTGGAGAGTACAATAAATACTGACCTGCAGAATACAATAAATAAAGACCTGGAGAGTATAATAAATACTGACCTAGAGAGGGCAATAAATACTGACTTGGAGTAGGTAATAAATACTGACCTGGAGAGTATAATAAATACTGACCTGGAGAGTACAATAAATAGTGACCTGGAGAGTACAATAAATAGTGACCTGTAGAGTACAATAAATACTGACCTGGAGAGTGCAATAAATATTGCGCTGGAGAGTACAATAAATACTGACCTGGAGAGCACAATAAATACTGACCTGGAGAGTACAATAAATACTGACCTGGAGAGGGTAATAAATACTGACCTGCAGAGAACAATAAATATTGACCTGGAGAGGGTAATAAATACTTAACTGGAGAGGCAATAAATTCTAACCTGGAAAGTACAATAAATACTGACCTGGATAGGGTAATAAATACTGACCTGGAGAGTGCAATAAATACTGACCTGGAGAGTGCAATAAATATTGCGCTGGAGAGTATAATAAATACTGACCTGCAGAGCACAATAAATACTGACCTGGAGAGTACAATAAATACTGACCTGGAGAGGGTAATAAATACTGACCTTCAGAGAACAATAAATACTGACCTGGAGAGTACAATAAATAGTGACCTGGAGAGTACAATAAATAGTGACCTGGAGAGTACAATTAATACTGACCTGGAGAGGGTAATAAATACTGACCAGGAGAGTGCAATAAATACTGACCTGGAGAGTGCAATAAATACTGACCTGGAGAGTACAATAAATACTGACCAGGAGAGTACAATAAATACTGACCTGGAGAGGGTAACAATAACTATCCTGGAGAGTATTTAAATACTGACCTGCAGAGTGCAATAAATACTGCCCTGGAGAGTACAATAAATACTGACATGGAGAGCACAATAAATACTGACCTGGAGAGTACAATAAAAACTGACCTGGAGAGTACAATAATTAGTGACCTCGAGAGTACAATAAATACTAACCTGGAGAGGGTAATAAATACTGACCTGGATAGTACAATAAATAGTGAACTGAAGAGTACAATAAATAGTGACCTGGAGAAGGTAATAAATACTGACCTGCAGAGAACAATAAATATTGACCTGGAGAGTGTAATAAATACTTAACTGGAGAGGGCAATAAATACTGACCTGGAAAGTACAATAAACTGTGACCTGGAGAGCACAATAAATACTGACCTGGAGAGTACAATAAATACTGACCTGGAGTGCACAATAAATACTGTCCTGGCGTGTACAATAAATACTGACCTGGAGAGTACAATAAATACTGACCGGGAGACTACAATAAATACTGACCTGGAGAGTACAATAAATACAGATCTATAGAGTACAATAAATACTGACCTGGAGAAGATAATAAATACTGACCTGGAGAGTACAATAAATACTGACCTGGAGATCACAATAAATACTGACCTTGCGAGTACATTCAATACTGTCCTGGAGAGGGTAATAAATACTGACATGGTGAGTACATTAAATACTGACCTGCAGAGTGCAATAAATACTGCCCTGGAGAGTACAATAAATACTGACCTGGAGAGCACAATAAATACTGACCTGGAGAGTACAATAAAAACTGACCTGTAGAGGGTAATAAATACTGACCTGGAGAGTACAATAAACACTGACCTGGAGAGTACAAAAATACTGACCTGGAGACTAAAATAAATACTGACCTGAAGAGGGTAATAAATACTGACCTGGAGAGTACAATAAAAACTGAAATGGAGAGTACAATAAATACTCACCTGGAGAGGGCAATAAATACTGACCTGGAGAGGGCAATAAATATTGACCAGGAGACTGCAATAAATACTGACCTGGAGAGTACAATAAATACTGACCTGCAGAATACAATAAATAAAGACCTGGAGAGTATAATAAATACTGACCTAGAGAGGGCAATAAATACTGACTTGGAGTAGGTAATAAATACTGACCTGGAGAGTATAATAAATACTGACCTGGAGAGTACAATAAATAGTGACCTGGAGAGTACAATAAATAGTGACCTGTAGAGTACAATAAATACTGACCTGGAGAGGGTAATAAATACTGACCTGGAGAGTGCAATAAATACTGACCTGGAGAGTACAATAAATACTGACCTGGAGATCACAATAAATACTGACCTGGCGAGTACAATAAATACTGACCTGGAGAGGGTAATAAATACTGACCTTCAGAGAACAATAAATACTGACCTGGAGAGTACAATAAATAGTGACCTGGAGAGTACAATAAATAGTGACCTGGAGAGTACAATTAATACTGACCTGGAGAGGGTAATAAATACTGACCAGGAGAGTGCAATAAATACTGACCTGGAGAGTGCAATAAATACTGACCTGGAGAGTACAATAAATACTGACCAGGAGAGTACAATAAATACTGACCTGGAGAGGGTAATAATAACTATCCTGGAGAGTATTTAAATACTGACCTGCAGAGTGCAATAAATACTGCCCTGGAGAGTACAATAAATACTGACCTGGAGAGTACAATAAAAACCGACCTGGAGAGTACAATAAATAGTGACTTCGAGAGTACAATAAATACTAACCTGGAGAGGGTAATAAATACTGACCTGGATAGTACAATAAATAGTGAACTGAAGAGTACAATAAATAGTGACCTGGAGAAGGTAATAAATACTGACCTGCAGAGAACAATAAATATTGACCTGGAGAGTGTAATAAATACTTAACTGGAGAGGGCAATAAATACTGACCTGGAAAGTACAATAAACTGTGACCTGGAGAGCACAATAAATACTGACCTGGAGAGTACAATAAATACTGACCTGGAGTGCACAATAAATACTTTCCTGGAGTGTACAATAAATACTGACCTGGAGAGTACAATAAATACTGACCGGGAGACTACAATAAATACTGACCTTGAGAGTACAATAAATACAGATCTATAGAGTACAATAAATACTGACCTGGAGAAGATAATAAATACTGACCTGGAGAGTACAATAAATACTTACCTGGAGAGAACAATAAATACTCACCTGGAGAGTACAATAAATACTGACCTGAAGAGCACAATAAATACTGACCTGGAGAGCACAATAAATAGTGACCTGGAGAGTACAATTAATACTGACCTGGAGAGGGTAATAAATACTGACTTGGAGAGTGCAATAAATACTGACCTGGAGAGTACAATAAATACTGACCTGGAGATCACAATAAATACTGACCTTGCGAGTACATTCAATACTGTCCTGGAGAGGGTAATAAATACTGACATGGTGAGTACATTAAATACTGACCTGCAGAGTGCAATAAATACTGCCCTGGAGAGTACAATAAAAACTGACCTGTAGAGGGTAATAAATACTGACCTGGAGAGTACAATAAACACTGACCTGGAGGGTACAAAAATACTGACCTGGAGACTAAAATAAATACTGACCTGAAGAGGGTAATAAATACTGACCTGGAGAGTACAATAAAAACTGAAATGGAGAGTACAATAAATACTCACCTGGAGAGGGCAATAAATACTGACCTGGAGAGGGCAATAAATATTGACCAGGAGACTGCAATAAATACTGACCTGGAGAGTACAATAAATACTGACCTGCAGAGTACAATAAATAAAGACCTGGAGAGTATAATAAATACTGACCTAGAGAGGGCAATAATTACTGACTTGGAGTAGGTAATAAATACTGACCTGGAGAGTATAATAAATACTGACCTGGAGAGTACAATAAATAGTGACCTGGAGAGTACAATAAATAGTGACCTGTAGAGTACAATAATTACTGACCTGGAGAGGGTAATAAATACTGACCTGGAGAGTGCAATAAATACTGACCTGGAGAGTACAATAAATACTGACCTGGAGATCACAATAAATACTGACCTGGCGAGTACAATAAATACTGACCTGGAGAGGGTAATAAATACTCACCTGGAGAGTACAATAAATAGTGAACTGAAGAGTACAATAAATAGTGACCTGGAGAAGGTAATAAATACTGACCTGCAGAGAACAATAAATATTGACCTGGAGAGTGTAATAAATACTTAACTGGAGAGGGCAATAAATACTGACCTAGAAAGTACAATAAACTGTGACCTGGAGAGCACAATAAATACTGACCTGGAGAGTACAATAAATACTGACCTGGAATGCACAATAAATACTGTCCTGGAGTGTACAATAAATACTGACCTGGAGAGTACAATAAATACTGACCGGGAGACAACAATAAAAACTGACCTGGAGATTACAATAAATACTGACCTGGAGAGTACAATAAATACAGATCTATAGAGTACAATAAATACTGACCTGGAGAAGATAATAAATACTGACCTGGAGAGTACAATAAATATTGACCTGGAGAGAACAATAAATACTCACCTGGAGAGTACAATAAATACTGACCTGAAGAGCACAATAAATACTGACCTGGAGAGCACAATAAATAGTGACCTGGAGAGTACAATTAATACTGACCTGGAGAGGGTAATAAATACTGACTTGGAGAGTGCAATAAATACTGACCTGGAGAGTACAATAAATACTGACCTGGAGATCACAATAAATACTGACCTTGCGAGTACATTAAATACTGTCCTGGAGAGGGTAATAAATACTGACATGGTGAGTACATTAAATACTGACCTGCAGAGTGCAATAAATACTGCCCTGGAGAGTACAATAAATACTGACCTGGAGAGCACAATAAATACTGACCTGGAGAGTACAATAAAAACTGACCTGGAGAGGGTGATAAATACTGACCTGGAGAGTACAATAAACACTGACCTGGAGAGTACAAAAATACTGACCTGGAGACTAAAATAAATACTGACCTGAAGAGGGTAATAAATACTGACCAGGAGAGTACAATAAAAACTGAAATGGAGAGTACAATAAATACTCACCTGGAGAGGGCAATAAATACTGACCTGGAGAGGGCAATAAATATTGACCAGGAGACTGCAATAAATACTGAACTGGAGAGTACAATAAATACTGACCTGCAGAGTACAATAAATAAAGACCTGGAGAGTATAATAAATACTGACCTAGAGAGGGCAATAAATACTGACTTGGAGTGGGTAATAAATACTGACCTGGAGAGTATAATAAATACTGACCTGGAGAGTACAATAAATAGGGACCTGGAGAGTACAATAAATAGTGACCTGTAGAGTACAATAAATACTGACCTGGAGAGGGTAATAAATACTGACCTGGAGAGTGCAATAAATACTGACCTGGAGAGTACAATAAATACTGACCTGGAGATCATAATAAATACTGACCTGGCGAGTACAATAAATACTGACCTGGAGAGGGTAATAAATACTGACCTGGAGAGTACAATAAATACTGACCTGGAGCTCACAATAAAGACTGACCTGGAGAGTACAATAAATACGGGCCTGGAGAGGGTAATAAATACTGACCTGTAGAGTACATTAAATACTGACCTGCAGAGTGCAATAAGTACTGCCCTGGAGGGTATAATAAATACTGACCTGGAGAGCACAAAAATACTGAACTGGTGAGTACACTAAATACTGACCTGGAGTGGGTAATAAATACTGACCTGGAGAGTACAATAAATACTGACCTGGAGAGTACAATAAATACTGACCTGGAGAGTACAATAAATACTGACCTGGAGAGGGTAATAAATACTGGCCTGGAGAGTGCAATAAAAACTGACCAGGAGAGTACAATAAATACTGACCTGGAGAACACAATAAATACTGACCTGGCGAGTACAATAAATACTGACCTGGAGAGGGTAATAAATACTGGCCTGGAGAGTGCAATAAATACTGACCAGGAGAGTACAATAAATACTGATCTGGAGATCACATTAAATACTGACCTGCAGAGTGCAATAAATACTGCACTGGAGAGTACAATAAATATTGAACTGGAGAGCACAATAAATACTGACCTGGAGACTACAATAAAAACTGACCTGGAGAGGGTAATAAATACTGACCTGGACAGTACAATAAATAGTGACCTCGAGAGTACAATAAATACTGACATGGAGAGGGTAATAAATACTGACCTGGAGAGCACAATAAATAGTGAACTGAAGAGCACAATAAATAGTGACCTGGAGAAGGTAATAAATACTGACCTGGAGAGAACAATAAATATTGAATTGGAGAGGGTAATATATACTTAACTGGAGAGGGCAATAAATACTGACCTGGAAAATACAATAAACTGTGACCTGGAGAGTACAATAAATACTGACCTGGAGAGTACAATAAATACTGACCTGGAGAGCACAATAAATACTGTCCTGGAGGGTACAATAAATACTGACCTGGAGAGTACACTAAATACTGAACTGGAGAGTACAATAAATACTGACCTGGGGAGGGTAATAAATACTGACCTGGGGAGTACATTCAATACTGACCTGGAGAGCGCAATAAATACTGACCTGGAGACTACAATAAATACTGACCTGGGGAGGGTAATAAATACTGACCTGGGGAGTACATTCAATACTGACCTGGAGAGTACAATAAATACTGACCTGGAGAGTACAATAAATAGTGACCTGGAGAGTATAATAAATACTGACCTGGAGAGGGTAATAAATACTGACCTGGAGAGTGTAATAAATACTGACCTGGAGAGTACAATAAATACTGACCTGAAGAGCTCAATAAATACTGACCTGGAGTGCACAATAAATACTGACCTGGAGAGGGTAATAAATACTGAGCTGGAGAGTACAATAAATACTGACCTGGGGAGTACAATAAATAGTGACTTGGACAGTACAATAAATAGTGACCTGGAGAGTACAATAAATACTGACCTGGAGCGGGTAATAAATACTGACCTGGAGAGCGCAATAAATACTGACCTGGAGAGTACAATAAATACTGACCTGGAGAGGGTAATAAATACTGACCTGCAGAGAACAATAAATATTGACCTGGAGAGGGTAATAAATACTTAACTGGAGAGGGCAATAAATTCTAACCTGGAAAGTACAATAAATACTGACCTGGAGAGGGTTATAAATACTGACCTGGAGAGTGCAATAAATACTGACCTGGAGAGTGCAATAAATATTGCGCTGGAGAGTACAATAAATACTGACCTGCAGAGCACAATAAATACTGACCTGGAGAGTACAATAAATACTGACCTGGAGAGGGTAATAAATACTGACCTTCAGAGAACAATAAATATTGACCTGGAGAGGGTAATAAATACTTAACTGGAGAGGGCAATAAATTCTAACCTGGAAAGTACAATAAATACTGACCTGGAGAGGGTAATAAATACTGACCTGGAGAGTGCAATAAATACTGACATGGAGAGTGCAATAAATACTGCGCTGGAGAGTACAATAAATACTGACCTGGAGAGGGTGATAAATACTGACGTGGAGAGTACAATAAATAGTGAACTGATGAGTACAATAAATAGTGACCTGGAGAGGGTACTAAATACTGATCTGCAGAGAACAATAAATATTGACCTGGAGATGGGTAATACATACTTAACTGAAGAGGGCAATAAATTCTGACCTGGAAAGTACAATAAACTCTGACCTGGAGAGTACGATAAATACTGACCTGGAGAGTACAATAAATATTGACCTTGAGAGCACAATAAATACTGTCCTGGAGTGTACAATAAATACTGACCTGGAGAGTACAATAAATACTGACCTGGAGAGCACAATAAATACTGTCCTGGAGGGTACAATAAATACAGATCTGGAGAGTACACTAAATACTGATCTGTAGAGTACAATAAATACTGATCTATAGAGTACAATAAATACTGACCTCGAGAGTACAATAAATACTGACCAGGAGAGTGTAATAAATCCGGACCTGGAGATTGCAATAATACTGACCTGGATGAGTACAATAAATACTGACCTGGAGAGTACAATAAATGCTGACCTGGAGAGCGCAATAAATACTGACCTGGAGAGTACAATAAATACTGACCTGGGGAGAGTAATAAATACTGACCTGGGGAGTACATTCAATACTGACCTGGAGAGTACAATAAATACTGAGCTGGAGAGTACAATAAATAGTGACCTGGAGAGTATAATAAATACTGACCTGGAGAGGGTAATAAATACTGACCTGGAGAGTGCAATAAATACTGACCTGGAGAGTACAATAAACACTGACATGGAGTGCACAATAAATACTGACCTGGAGAGTACAATAAATACTGACCTGGAGAGCGCAATAAATACTGACCTGGAGTGTACTATAAATAGTGACCTGGAGAGGGTAATAAATACTGACCTGGAGAGTACAAGAAATACTGACCTGGAGAGTACAATAAATACGGAACTGGAGAGTCCAATAAATACTGACCTGAAGAGCTCAATAAATACTGACCTGGAGTGTACAATAAATACTGACCTGGACAGGGTAATAAATACTGACCTGGAGAGTACAATAAATACCGACCTGGAGAGTACAATAAATAGTGACCTGGACAGTACAATAAATAGTGACCTGGAGAGTACAATAAATACTGACCTGGAGCGGGTAATAAATACTGACCTGGAGAGTGCAATAAATACTGACCTGGAGAGTGCAATAAATACTGCGCTGGAGAGTACAATAAATACTGACCTGGAGAGCACAATAAATACTGACCTGGAGAGTACATTAAATACTGACCTGGAGAGGGTAATAAATACTGACCTGCAGAGAACAATAAATATTGACCTGGAGAGGGTAATAAATACTTAACTGGAGAGGGCAATAAATTCTCACCTGGAAAGTACAATAAATACTGACCTGGAGAGGGCAATAAATACTGACCTGGAGAGTGCAATAAATACTGACCTGGAGAGTACAATAAATACTGACCAGGAGAGTACAATAAATACTGACCTGGAGAGGGTAATAATAACTATCGTGGAGAGTATTTAAATACTGACCTGCAGAGTGCAATAAATGCTGCCCTGGAGCGTACAGTAAATACTGACCTGGAGAGCACAATAAATACTGACCTGGAGAGTACAATAAAAACTGACCTGGAGAGTACAATAAATAGTGACCTCGAGAGTACAATAAATACTAACCTGGAGAGGGTAATAAATACTGACCTGGATAGTACAATAAATAGTGAACTGAAGAGTACAATAAATAGTGACCTGGAGAAGGTAATAAATACTGACCTGCAGAGAACAATAAATATTGACCTGGAGAGTGCAATAAATACTTAACTGGAGAGGGCAATAAATACTGACCTGGAAAGTACAATAAACTGTGACCTGGAGAGCACAATAAATACTGACCTGGAGAGTACAATAAATACTGACCTGGAGTGCACAATAAATACTGTCCTGGCGTGTACAATAAATACTGACCTGGAGAGTACAATAAATACTGACCGGGAGTCTACAATAAATACTGACCTGGAGAGTACAATAAATACAGATCTATCGAGTACAATAAATACTGACCTGGAGAAGATAATTAATACTGACCTGGAGAGTACAATAAATACTGACCTGGAGAGAACAATAAATACTCACCTGGAGAGTACAATAAATACTGACCTGAAGAGCACAATAAATACTGACCTGGAGAGCACAATAAATAGTGACCTGGAGAGTACAATTAATACTGACCTGGAGAGGGTAATAAATACTGACTTGGAGAGTGCAATAAATACTGACCTGGAGAGTACAATAAATACTGACCTGGAGATCACAATAAATACTGACCTTGCGAGTACATTCAATACTGTCCTGGAGAGGGTAATAAATACTGACATGGTGAGTACATTAAATACTGACCTGCAGAGTGCAATAAATACTGCCCTGGAGAGTACAATAAATACTGACCTGGAGAGCACAATAAATACTGACCTGGAGAGTACAATAAAAACTGACCTGTAGAGGGTAATAAATACTGACCTGGAGAGTACAATAAACACTGACCTGGAGAGTACAAAAATACTGACCTGGAGACTAAAATAAATACTGACCTGAAGAGGGTAATAAATACTGACCTGGAGAGTACAATAAAAACTGAAATGGAGAGTACAATAAATACTCACCTGGAGATGGCAATAAATACTGACCTGGAGAGGGCAATAAATATTGACCAGGAGACTGCAATAAATACTGACCTGGAGAGTACAATAAATACTGACCTGCAGAGTACAATAAATAAAGACCTGGAGAGTATAATAAATACTGACCTAGAGAGGGCAATAAATACTGACTTGGAGTAGGTAATAAATACTGACCTGGAGAGTATAATAAATACTGACCTGGAGAGTACAATAAATAGTGACCTGGAGAGTACAATAAATATTGACCTGCAGAGTACAATAAATACTGACCTGGAGAGGGTAATAAATACTGACCTGGAGAGTGCAATAAATACTGACCTGGAGAGTACAATAAATACTGACCTGGAGATCACAATAAATACTGACCTGGCGAGTACAATAAATACTGACCTGGAGAGGGTAATACATACTGACCTTCAGAGAACAATAAATACTGACCTGGAGAGTACAATAAATAGTGACCTGGAGAGTACAATAAATAGTGACCTGGAGAGTACAATTAATACTGACCTGGAGAGGGTAATAAATACTGACCAGGAGAGTGCAATAAATACTGACCTGGAGAGTGCAATAAATACTGACCTGGAGAGTACAATAAATACTGACCAGGAGAGTACAATAAATACTGACCTGGAGAGGGTAATAATAACTATCCTGGAGAGTATTTAAATACTGACCTGCAGAGTGCAATTAATACTGCCCTGGAGACCACAATAAATACTGACCTGGAGAGCACTATAAATACTGACCTGGAGAGTACAATAAAAACTGACCTGGAGAGTACAATAAATAGTGACCTCGAGAGTACAATAAATACTAACCTGGAGAGGGTAATAAATACTGACCTGGATAGTACAATAAATAGTGAACTGAAGAGTACAATAAATAGTGACCTGGAGAAGGTAATAAATACTGACCTGCAGAGAACAATAAATATTGACCTGGAGAGTGTAATAAATACTTAACTGGAGAGGGCAATAAATACTGACCTGGAAAGTACAATAAACTGTGACCTGGAGAGCACAATAAATACTGACCTGGAGAGTACAATAAATACTGACCTGGAGTGCACAATAAATACTGTCATGGAGTGTACAATAAATACTGACCTGGAGAGTACAATAAATACTGACCGGGAGAGGGTAATAAATACTGACATGGTGAGTACATTAAATACTGACCTGCAGAGTGCAATAAATACTGCCCTGGAGAGTACAATAAATACTGACCTGGAGAGCACAATAAATACTGACCTGGAGAGTACAATAAAAACTGACCTGTAGAGGGTAATAAATACTGACCTGGAGAGTACAATAAACACTGACCTGGAGAGTACAAAAATACTGACCTGGAGACTAAAATAAATACTGACCTGAAGAGGGTAATACATACTGACCTGGAGAGTACAATAAAAACTGAAATGGAGAGTACAATAAATACTCACCTGGAGAGGGCAATAAATACTGACCTGGAGAGGGCAATAAATATTGACCAGGAGACTGCAATAAATACTGACCTGGAGAGTACAATAAATACTGACCTGCAGAGTACAATAAATAAAGACCTGGAGAGTATAATAAATACTGACCTAGAGAGGGCAATAAATACTGACTTGGAGTAGGTAATAAATACTGACCTGGAGAGTATAATAAATACTGACCTGGAGATCACAATAAATACTGACCTGGCGAGTACAATAAATACTGACCTGGAGAGGGTAATAAATACTGACCTTGAGAGTACAATAAATAGTGAACTGAAGAGTACAATAAATAGTGACCTGGAAAAGGTAATAAATACTGACCTGCAGAGAACAATAAATATTGACCTGGAGAGTGTAATAAATACTTAACTGGAGAGGGCAATAAATACTGACCTGGAAAGTACAATAAACTGTGACCTGGAGAGCACAATAAATACTGACCTGGAGAGTACAATAAATACTGACCTGGAGTGCACAATAAATACTGTCCTGGAGTGTACAATAAATACTGACCTGGAGAGTACAATAAATACTGACCGGGAGACAACAATAAATACTGACCTGGAGAGTACAATAAATACTGACCTGGATAGTACAATAAATACAGATCTATAGAGTACAATAAATACTGACCTGGAGAAGATAATAAATACTGACCTGGAGAGTACAATAAATACTGACCTGGAGAGAACAATAAATACTCACCTGGAGAGTACAATAAATACTGACCTGAAGAGCACAATAAATACTGACCTGGAGAGCACAATAAATAGTGACCTGGAGAGTACAATTAATACTGACCTGGAGAGGGTAATAAATACTGACTTGGAGAGTGCAATAAATACTGACCTGGAGAGTACAATAATTACTGACCTGGAGATCACAATAAATACTGACCTTGCGAGTACATTAAATACTGTCCTGGAGAGGGTAATAAATACTGACATGGTGAGTACATTAAATACTGACCTGCAGAGTGCAATAAATACTGCCCTGGACAGTACAATAAATACTGACCTGGAGAGCACAATAAATACTGACCTGGAGAGTACAATAAAAACTGACCTGGAGAGTACAATAAATAGTGACCTGGAGAGTATAATAAATACTGACCTGGAGAGGGTAATAAATATTGACCTGGAGTGTGTAATAAATACTGACCTGGAGAGTACAATAAATACTGAACTGAAGAGCTCAATAAATACTGACCTGGAGTGTACAATAAATACTGACCTGGAGAGGGTAATAAATACTGAGCTGGAGAGTACAATAAATACTGACCTGGGGAGTACAATAAATACTGATCTATAGAGTACAATAAATACTGACCTGGAGAGTACAATAAATACTGACCAGGACAGTGTAATAAATCCGGACCTGGAGATTGCAATAATACTGACCTGGATGAGTACAATAAATACTGACCTGGAGAGTACAATAAATACTGACCTGGAGTGCGCAATAAATACTGACCTGGAGAGTACAATAAATACTGACCTGGGGAGAGAAATAAATACTGACCTGGGGAGTACATTCAATACTGACCTGGAGAGTACAATAAATACTGAGCTGGAGAGTACAATAAATAGTGACCTGGAGAGTATAATAAATACTGACCTGGAGAAGGTAATAAATACTGACCTGGAGAGTGCAATAAATACTGACCTGGAGAGTACAATAAACACTGACATGGAGAGCACAATAAATACTGACCTGGAGAGTACAATAAATACTGACCTGGAGAGCGCAATAAATACTGACCTGGAGTGTACTATAAATAGTGACATGGAGAGGGTAATAAATACTGACCTGGAGAGTACAAGAAATACTGACCTGGAGAGTACAATAAATACGGAACTGGAGAGTACAATAAATACTGACCTGAAGAGCTCAAGAAATACTGACCTGGAGTGTACAATAAATACTGACCTGGACAGGGTAATAAATACTGACCTGGAGAGTACAATAAATACCGACCTGGAGAGTACAATAAATACTGACCTGGAGCGGGTAATAAATACTGACCTGGAGAGTGCAATAAATACTGGCATGGAGAGTGCAATAAATACTGCGCTGGAGAGTACAATAAATACTGACCTGGAGAGCACAATAAATACTGACCTGGAGAGTACATTAAATACTGACCTGGAGAGGGTAATAAATACTGACCTGCAGAGAACAATAAATATTGACCTGGAGAGGGTAATAAATACTTAACTGGAGAGGGCAATAAATTCTCACCTGGAAAGTACAATAAATACTGACCTGGAGAGGGTAATAAATACTGACCTGGAGAGTGCAATAAATACTGACCTGGAGAGTGCAATAAATACTGCGCTGGAGAGTACAATAAATACTGACCTGAAGAGTACAATAAATAGTGACCTCGATAGTACAATAAATACTGAGCTGGAGAGGGTGATAAATACTGACCTGGAGAGTACAATAAATAGTGAACTGATGAGTACAATAAATAGTGAGCTGGAGAGGGTAATAAATACTGACCTGCAGAGAACAATAAATATTGACCTGGAGAGGGTAATAAATACTTAACTGGAGAGGGCAATAAATTCTGACCTAGAAAGTACAATATACTCTGACCTGGAGCGTACGATAAATACTGACCTGGAGAGTACAATAAATACTGACCTGGAATGCACAATAAATATTGTCCTGGAGTGTACAATAAATACTGACCTGGAGAGTACAATAAATACTGACCCGGAGACTACAATAAATACAGATCTGGAGAGTACAATAAATACTGAACTGGAGAGTACAATAAATACTAACCTGGAGTGTACAATAAATACTGACCTGGAGAGTTCAATAAATACTGACCTGGAGAGTACAATAAATACTGACCTGGAGTGTACACTAAATACTGACCTGGGGAGTACAATAAATACTGACCAGGAGAGTAAAATAAATACTGACCTGGATTGGGCAATAAATACTGACCTGGAAAGTACAATAAATACTGACCTGGAGAGTTCATTAAATACTGACCTGGAGAGGGTAATAAATACTGACCTGCAGAGAACAATAAATATTGACCTGGAGAGGGTAATAAATACTTAACTGGAGAGGGCAATAAATTCTCACCTGGAAAGTACAATAAATACTGACCTGGAGAGGGTAATAAATACTGACCTGGAGAGTGCAATAAATACTGACCTGGAGAGTGCAATAAATACTGCGCTGGAGAGTACAATAAATACTGACCTGGAGAGCACAATAAATACTGACCTGGAGAGTACAATAAATACTGACCTGGAGAGGGTAATAAATACTGACCTGGAGAGTATAAAAATACTGACCTGAAGAGTGCAATAAATAGTGACCTCGATAGTACAATAAATACTGAGCTGGAGAGGGTGATAAATACTGACCTGGAGAGTACAATAAATAGTGAACTGATGAGTACAATAAATAGTGACCTGGAGAGGGTAATAAATACTGACCTGCAGAGAACAATAAATATTGACCTGGAGAGCGTAATAAATACTTAACTGGAGAGGGCAATAAATTCTGACCTAGAAAGTACAATATACTCTGACCTGGAGCGTACGATAAATACTGACCTGGAGAGTACAATAAATACTGACCTGGAATGCACAATAAATATTGTCCTGGAGTGTACAATAAATACTGACCTGGAGAGTACAATAAATACTGACCCGGAGACTACAATAAATACAGATCTGGAGAGTACAATAAATACTGAACTGGAGAGTACAATAAATACTAACCTGGAGTGTACAATAAATACTGACCTGGAGAGTTCAATAAATACTGACCTGGAGAGTACAATAAATACTGACCTGGAGTGTACACTAAATACTGACCTGGGGAGTATAATAAATACTGACCAGGAGAGTAAAATAAATACTGACCTGGATTGGGCAATAAATACTGACCTGGAAAGTACAATAAATACTGACCTGGAGAGTTCATTAAATACTGACCTGGAGAGTGCAATAAATATTGACCTGGAGAGTACAATAAATACAATAAATACCGACCTGGAGAGTACAATAAATACTGACCTGGAGAGTACAATAAAAATGACCTGGAGAGGGTAAAAAATACTGACCTGGAGAGTACAATAAACACTGGCCTGGAGAGTACAAAAATACTGACCTGGAGAGTAAAATAAATACTGACCTGAAGAGTGTAATAAATACTGACCTGGAGAGTACAATAAAAACTGAAATGGAAAGTACAATAATCACTCACCTGGAGAGGGCAATAAATACTGACCTGGAGAGGGCAATAAATATTGACCAGGAGATTGCAATAAATACTGACCTGGAGAGTACAATAAATAATGATCTGGCGAGTAGAATAAATACTGACCTGGAGAGTACAATAAATACTGACGAGGAGAGTACAATAAATACTGACCTGCAGAGTACAATAAATAAAAACCTGGAGAGTATAATAAATACTGACCTAGAGAGGGCAATAAATACTGACCAGGAGTGGGTAATAAATACTGACCTGGAGCGTATAATAATTACTGACCTGGAGAGCACAATAAATATTGACCTGGAGAGTACAATAAATAGTGACCTGGAGAGTACAATAAATACTGACCTGGAGAGGGTAATAAATACTGACCTGGAGAGTGCAATAAATACTGACCTGGAGAGAACAATAAATACTGTCCTGTAGATCACAATAAATACTGACCTGGCGAGTCCAATAAATACTGACTTGGAGAGGGTAATAAATACTGACCTGGAGAGTACAACAAATACTGACCTGGAGAGTACAATAAATACTGACCTGGAGAGCACAAAAAATACTGTCCTGGAGTGTACAATAAATACAGACCTGGAGAGTACAATAAATACTGACCGGGAGACTACAATAAATACTGACCTGGAGAGTACAATAAATACTGACCTGGAGAGTACAATAAATAGTGACCTGGACAGTACAATAAATAGTGACCTGGAGAGTAAAATAATTACTGACCTGGAGCGGGTAATAAATACTGACCTGGAGAGTGCAATAAATACTGACCTGTAGAGTGCAATAAATACTGCGCTGGAGAGTATAATAAATACTGACCTGGAGATCACAATAAATACTGACCTGGAGAGTACAATAAATACTGACCTGGAGAGGGTAATAAATATTGACCTGCAGAGAACAATAAATATTGACCTGGAGAGGGTAATAAATACTTAACTGGAGAGGGCAATAAATTCTCACCTGGAAAGTACAATAAATACTGACCTGGAGAGGGTAATAAATACTGACCTGGAGAGTGCAATAAATACTGACCTGGAGAGTGCAATAAATACTGCGCTGGAGAGTACAATAAATACTGACCTGGAGAGCACAATAAATACTGACCTGGAGAGTACAATAAATACTGACCTGGAGAGGGTAATAAATACTGACCTGGAGAGTATAAAAATACTGACCTGAAGAGTACAATAAATAGTGACCTCGAGAGTACAATAAATACTGAGCTGGAGAGGGTGATAAATACTGACCTGGAGAGTACAATAAATAGTGAACTGATGAGTACAATAAATAGTGACCTGGAGAGGGTAATAAATACTGACCTGCAGAGAACAATAAATATTGACCTGGAGAGGGTAATAAATACTTAACTGGAGAGGGCAATAAATTCTGACCTGGAAAGTACAATATACTCTGACCTGGAGCGTACGATAAATACTGACCTGGAGAGTACAATAAATACTGACCTGGAATGCACAATAAATATTGTCCTGGAGTGTACAATAAATACCGACCTGGAGAGTACAATAAATACTGACCTGGAATGCACAATAAATATTGTCCTGGAGTGTACAATAAATACCGACCTGGAGAGTACAATAAATACTGACCTGGAATGCACAATAAATATTGTCCTGGAGTGTACAATAAATACTGACCTGGAGAGTACAATAAATACTGACCCGGAGACTACAATAAATACAGATCTGGAGAGTACAATAAATACTGAACTGGAGAGTACAATAAATACTAACCTGGAGTGTACAATAAATACTGACCTGGAGAGTTCAATAAATACTGACCTGGAGAGTACAATAAATACTGACCTGGATTGGGCAATAAATACTGACCTGGAAAGTACAATAAATACTGACCTGGAGAGTTCATTAAATACTGACCTGGAGAGTGCAATAAATATTGACCTGGAGAGTACAATAAATACAATAAATACCGACCTGGAGAGTACAATAAATACTGACCTGGAGAGTACAATAAAAATGACCTGGAGAGGGTAAAAAATACTGACCTGGAGAGTACAATAAACACTGGCCTGGAGAGTACAAAAATACTGACCTGGAGAGTAAAATAAATACTGACCTGAAGAGTGTAATAAATACTGACCTGGAGAGTACAATAAAAACTGAAATGGAAAGTACAATAATCACTCACCTGGAGAGGGCATTACATACTGACCTGGAGAGGGCAATAAATATTGACCAGGAGATTGCAATAAATACTGACCTGGAGAGTACAATAAATAATGATCTGGCGAGTAGAATAAATACTGACCTGGAGAGTACAGTAAATACTGACCAGGAGAGTACAATAAATACTGACCTGCAGAGTACAATAAATAAAAACCTGGAGAGTATAATAAATACTGACCTAGAGAGGGCAATAAATACTGACCAGGAGTGGGTAATAAATACTGACCTGGAGCGTATAATAAATACTGACCTGGAGAGCACAATAAATATTGACCTGGAGAGTACAATAAATAGTGACCTGGAGAGTACAATAAATACTGACCTGGAGAGGGTAATAAATACTGACCTGGAGAGTGCAATAAATACTGACCTGGAGAGAACAATAAATACTGACCTGGAGATCACAATAAATACTGACCTGGCGAGTCCAATAAATACTGACTTGGAGAGGGTAATAAATACTGACCTGGAGAGTACAACAAATACTGACCTGGAGAGTACAATAAATACTGACCTGGAGAGCACAAAAAATACTGTCCTGGAGTGTACAATAAATACAGACCTGGAGAGTACAATAAATACTGACCGGGAGACTACAATAAATACTGACCTGGAGAGTACAATAAATACTGACCTGGAGAGTACAATAAATAGTGACCTGGACAGTACAATAAATAGTGACCTGGAGAGTACAATAAATACTGACCTGGAGCGGGTAATAAATACTGACCTGGAGAGTGCAATAAATACTGACCTGTAGAGTGCAATAAATACTGCGCTGGAGAGTACAATAAATACTGACCTGGAGATCACAATAAATACTGACCTGGAGAGTACAATAAATACTGACCTGGAGAGGGTAATAAATATTGACCTGCAGAGAACAATAAATATTGACCTGGAGAGGGTAATAAATACTTAACTGGAGAGGGCAATAAATTCTAACCTGGAAAGTACAATAAATACTGACCTGGAGAGGGTAATAAATACTGACCTGGAGAGTGCAATAAATACTGACCTGGAGAGTGCAATAAATACTGCGCTGGAGAGTACAATAAATACTGACCTGGAGAGCACAATAAATACTGACCTGGAGAGTACAATAAATACTGACCTGGAGAGAGTAATAAATACTGACCTGGAGAGTATAAAAATACTGACCTGAAGAGTACAATAAATAGTGACCTCGAGAGTACAATAAATACTGACCTGGAGAGGGTGATAAATACTGACCTGGAGAGTACAATAAATAGTGAACTGATGAGTATAATAAATAGTGACCTGGAGAGGGTAATAAATACTGACCTGCAGAGAACATAAATATTGACCTGGAGAGGGTAATAAATACTTAACTTGAGAGGGCAATAAATTCTGACCTGGAAAGTACAATAAACTCTGACCTGGAGAGTACGATAAATACTGACCTGGAGAGTACAATAAATATTGACCTGGAGAGCACAATAAATACTGTACTGGAGTGTACAATTAATACTGACCTGGAGAATACAATAAATACTGACCTGGAGAGCACAATAAATACTGTCCTGGAGGGTACAATAAATACTGACCTGGAGAGTACACTAAATACTGATCTGGAGAGTACAATAAATACTGATCTATAGAGTACAATAAATACTGACCTGGAGAGGGCAATAAATACTGACCTGGAGAATACAATAAATACTGACCACGAAGGTGTAATAAATATGGACCTGGAGAGTGCAATAAATATTGACCTGGATGAGTACAATAAATACTGACCTGGAGAGTACAATAAATACTGACCTGGATAGCGCAATAAATACTGACCTGGAGAGTGCAATACATACTGACCTGGGGAGGGTAATAAATACTGACCTGGGGAGTACATTCAATACTGACCTGGAGAGTACAATAAATACTGACCTGGAGAGTACAATAAATAGTGACCTGGAGAGTATACTAAATACTGACCTGGAGAGGGTAATAAATACTGACCTGGAGAGTGCAATAAATACTGACCTGTAGAGTACAATAAATACTGACATGGAGAGCACAATAAATACTGACCTGGAGAGTACAATAAATACTGACCTTGACAGAACAATAAATACTGACCTGGAGAGGGTAATAAATAGAGACATGGAGAGTGCAATAAATACTGACCTGGATAGGACAATAAATACTGACCTGGAAAGTACAATAAACATTGAGCTGGAGAGGGCAATAAATACTGAGCTGGATAGTACAATAAATACTGACCTGGAGAGGACAATAAATATAGACCTGGTGAGTACAATAAATACTCACCTGGATAGTACATTAAATACTGACCTGGAGAGTACAATAAATACTGACCTGGAGAGTAAAATAAATACTGATCTGGAGAGGGCAATAAATACTGACCTGGAGAGTATAATAAATACTGACCTGGAGAGCACAAGAAATATAGACCTGGTGAGTACAATAAATACTGACCTGGAGAGTACATTAAATATTGACCTGGAGAGTACAATAAAAACTGACCTGGAGAGGACAATAAATACTGTCCTGGAGAGAGCAATAAAGACTGACCTGGAAGTACATTAAATACTGACATGGACAGTACAATAAATACTGACCTGGAGAGTACAATATATACTAACCTGGAGAATACAATAAATACTGACCTGGAGTGTACAATAAATACTGACATGTAGAGTACAATAAATACTGACCTGGAGAGTACAATAAATACTGACCTGGAGTGTACACTAAATACTGACCTAGGGAGTACAATAAATACTGACCTGGAGAGTACAATAAACACTGACCTGGAGAGTACAAAAATACTGACCTGGAGAGTAAAATAAATACTGACCTGAAGAAGGTAATAAATATTGACCTGGAGAGTACAATAAAAACTGAAATGGAGAGTACAATAAATACTCACCTCAAGAGGGCATAAATACTGACCTGGAGAGGGCAATTAATATTGACCAGGAGATTGCAATAAATACTGACCAGGAGAGTACAATAAATAATGATCTTGAGAGTACAATAAATACTGACCTAGAGAGCACAATAAATATTGACCTGGAGAGTACAATAAATACTGACCTGGAGAGTACAATAAATACAGACCTGGAGAGTACAATAAATACTGACCTGGAGAGAGTAATAAATACTGACCAAGGGAGTACAATAAATACTGACCAGGAGAGCACAATAAATACTGACCTGGAGAGTACAATAAATACTGACCTGAAGAGTACAATAAATAGTGACCTGGAGATTACAATAAATAGTGACCTGGAGAATACAATAAATACTGACCTGGAGAGTGCAATAAATACTGACCTGACGAGTACAATAAATACTGAACTGGAGAGTACAATAAATACTGACCTTGACAGAACAATAAATACTGACCTGGAGAGGGTAATAAATAGAGACATGGAGAGTACAATAAATACTGACCTGGATAGGACAATAAATTCTGACCTGGAAAGTACAATAAACATTGAGCTGGAGAGGGCAATAAATACTGACCTGGATAGTACAATAAATACAGACCTGGAGAGGACAATAAATATAGACCTGGTGAGTACAATAAATACTCACCTGGATAGTACATTAAATAATGACCTGGAGAGTACAATAAATACTGACCTGGAGAGTAAAATAAATACTGACCTGGAGAGGGCAATAAATACTGACCTGGGGAGTATAATAAATACTCACCTGGAGAGTGCAATAAATACAGACCAGGTGAGTACAATAAATACTGACCTGGAGAGTACATTAAATATTGACCTGGAGAGTACAATAAAAACTGACCTGGAGAGGACAATAAATACTGTCCTGGAGAGAGCAATAAAGACTTACCTGGAGAGTACATTAAATACTGACATGGACAGTACAATAAATACTGACCTGGAGATTACAATATATACGAACCTGGAGAATACAATAAATACTGACCTGGAGAGTACAATAAATACTGATCTGGAGAGTACAATAAATACTGACCTGGCGAGGGTAATAAATACTGACCTGGAGAGGGTAATAAATACAGACCTGGAGAGTACAATCAATACTGACATGGTGAGGATAATAAATATTGACCTGGACTGTACAATAAACACTGAGCTGGAGAGTATCATAAATAATGACCTGGAGAGTACAATAAATACTGACCTGGAGAGTACAATAAATACTGACATGGAGTGTACAATAAGTAATAACCTGGAGAGTCCAATAAATACGAATCTGTAGAGTATAATAAATACTGACCTGTAGAGTACAATTAATACTGAACTGGAGAGTGCAATAAATACTGACCAGGAGAGTACAATAAATACTGACCTGGAGTGTACAATAAATACTGACCTGGAGAGTTCAATAAATACTGACCTGGAGAGTACAATAAATACTGACCAGGAGTATACTCTAAATACTGTCCTGGGGAGTACAATAAATACTGACCTGGAGAGTAAAATAAATACTGACCTGGAGAGTACAATAAATACTGACCTGGAGTGTACAATAAGTAATAACCTGGAGAGTACAATAAATACGAATCTGTAGAGTATAATAAATACTGACCTGTAGAGTACAATATATACTGAACTGGAGAGTGCAATAAATACTGACTCGGAGTCTACAATAAATACAGACCTGGAGAGTACAATAAATACTGACCAGGAGAGTACAATAAATACTGACCTGGAGTGTACAATAAATACTGACCTGGAGAGTTCAATAAATACTGACCTGGAGAGTACAATAAATACTGACCTGGAGTATACTCTAAATACTGACCTGGAGAGTTCAATAAATACTGTCCTGGAGAGTACAATAAATACTGACCTGGAGTATACTCTAAATACTGACCTGTAGAGTACAATAAATACTAAACTGGAGAGTGCAATAAATACTGACTCGGAGTCTACAATAAATACTGAACTGGAGAGTGCAATAAATACTGACTCGGAGTCTACAATAAATACAGACCTGGAGAGTACAATAAATACTGACCTAGAGAGGGCAATAAATACTTCCAGAGAGAGGGCAATTAATACTGACCTGGAGAGTACAATAAATACTTTCCTGGAGAGAGCATTAAATACTGACCTGGAGTGTACGATAAATACTGACCTGGAGAGTACAATAAATACTGACCTGGAGTGTACGATAAATACTGACCTGGAGAGGACAGTAAATACTGACCTGGACAGTACAATAAACACTGACCTCGAGAGTACAATAAATACTGACCTGGAGTGTACAATAAATACTGACCTGGAGAGGGTAATAAATACTGACCTGGAGAGTGCAATAAATACTGACCTGGAGAGTGCAATAAATACTGACCTTGAGAGCACAATAAATACTGACAGGAGAGTACAATAAATACTGACCTGAAGAGTACAATAAATACTGACCTGGACAGTACAATAAATACTGACCTGGAGAGGGTAATAAATACTGACCTGGAGAGGGTAATAAATACTGACCTGCAGAGAACAATAAATATTGACCTGGAGAGGGTAATAAATACTTAACTGGAGAGGACAATAAATACTGACCTGGAAAGTACAATAAACTCTGAACTGGAGAGTACAATAAATACTGACATGGAGTGTACAATAAATACTGACCTGCAGAGTACAATAAATACTGATCTGGAGAGTACAATAAATACTGACCTGGAGTGTACACTAAATACACACCTAGGGAGTACAATAGATACTGACCTGGAGAGTAAAATAAATACTGACCTGGAGACGGCAATAAATAGTGACCTGGAAAGTACAATAAATACTGACCTGGAGAGTACATTAAATACTGACCTGGAGAGGGTAATAAATACTGACCTGCAGAGAACAATAAATATTGACCTGGAGAGGGTAATAAATACTTAACTGGAGAGGACAATAAATACTGACCTGGAAAGTACAATAAACTCTGACCTGGAGAGTACAATAAATACTGACCTGGAGTGTACAATAAATACTGACTGCAGAGTACAATAAATACTGACCTGGAGAGTACAATAAATACTGACCTGGAGTGTACACTAAATACACACCTAGGGAGTACAATAGATACTGACCTGGAGAGTAAAATAAATACTGACCTGGAGACGGCAATAAATAGTGACCTGGAAAGTACAATAAATACTGACCTGGAGAGTACATTAAATACTGACCTGGAGAGTACAATAAATACTGACCTTTGAGATTACAATAAATACAATAAATACTGACCTGGAGAGTACAATAAATACTGACCTGGAGAGTACAATAAACACTGACCTGGAGAGTACAAAAATACTGACCTGGAGAGTAAAATAAATACTGACCTGGAGATTACAATAAATACTGACCTGGAGAATACAATAAAATACTGACCTGGAGAGTACAATAAATACTGACCTGGACTGTACAATAAACACTGAGCTGGAGTGTATCATAAATACTGACATGGAGAGTACAATCAATACTGACCTGGAGAGTACAATAAATACTGACCTGGAGTGTACAATAAGTAATGACCTGGAGAGTACAATAAATACTAATGTGTAGAGTACAATAAATACTGACCTGTAGAGTACAATAAATACTGACCTGGAGAGGTCAATAAATACTGACCTGAAGAGTACAATAAATACTGACCAGGAGAGTACATTAAATACTGACCTGGAGAGTACAATAAATACTGACCTGGCGAGCACAATAAATACTGACCTGGAGAGTAAAATAAATGCTGACCTGGAGAGAGCAATAAATACTGACCTGGAGTGTACAATAAATACTGACTTGGAGAGCACAATAAATACTGCCCTGGAGAGTACAATAAATACTGACCTGGAGAGTACAATATTTTCTGACCTGGAGTGTACAATAAATATTGACCGGGAGACTACAATACATATTGACCTGGAGTGTACAATAAATACTGACCTGGAGAGTTCAATAAATACTGACCTGGAGAGTACAATAAATACTGACCAGGAGTATACTCTAAATACTGTCCTGGGGAGTACAATAAATACTGACCTGGAGAGTACAATAAATACTGACCTGGAGTGTACAATAAGTAATAACCTGGAGAGTACAATAAATACGAATCTGTAGAGTATAATAAATACTGACCTGTAGAGTACAATAAATACTGAACTGGAGAGTGCAATAAATACTGACTCGGAGTCTACAATAAATACTGAACTGGAGAGTGCAATAAATACTGACTCGGAGTCTACAATAAATACAGACCTGGAGAGTACAATGAATACTGACCAGGAGAGTACAATAAATACTGACCTGGAGTGTACAATAAATACTGACCTGGAGAGTACCATAAAAATGACCTGGAGAGGGTAATACATACTGACCTGGAGAATACAATAAACACTGACCTGGAGAGTACAAAAATACTGAACTGGAGAGTAAAATAAATACTGACCTGAAGAGGGTAATCAATACTGACCTGGAGAGTACAATAAAAACTGAAATGGAGAGTACAATAAATAATGACCTGGAGAGTATAATAAATACTGACCTAGAGAGGGCAATAAATACTGCCAGATAGAGGGCAATAAATACTGACCTGGAGAGTACAATAAATACTTTCCTGGAGAGAGCATTAAATACTGACCTGGAGTGTACGATAAATACTGACCTGGAGAGTACAATAAATACTGACCTGGAGTGTACGATAAATACTGACCTGGAGAGGACAGTAAATACTGACCTGGACAGTACAATAAACACTGACCTCGAGAGTACAATAAATACTGCCCTGGAGTGTACAATAAATACTGACCTGGAGAGGGTAATAAATACTGACCTGGAGAGTGCAATAAATACTGACCTGGAGAGTGCAATAAATACTGACCTTGAGAGCACAATAAATACTGACAGGAGAGTACAATAAATACTGACCTGAAGAGTACAATAAATACTGACCTGGACAGTACAATAAATACTGACCTGGAGAGGGTAATAAATACTGACCTGGAGAGGGTAATAAATACTGACCTGCAGAGAACAATAAATATTGACCTGGAGAGGGTAATAAATACTTAACTGGAGAGGACAATAAATACTGACCTGGAAAGTACAATAAACTCTGACCTGGAGAGTACAATAAATACTGACGTGGAGTGTACAATAAATACTGACCTGCAGAGTACAATAAATACTGATCTGGAGAGTACAATAAATACTGACCTGGAGTGTACACTAAATACACACCTAGGGAGTACAATAGATACTGACCTGGAGAGTAAAATAAATACTGACCTGGAAACGGCAATAAATAGTGACCTGGAAAGTTCAATAAATACTGACCTGGAGAGTACATTATATACTGACCTGGAGAGGGTAATAAATACTGACCTGCAGAGAACAATAAATATTGACCTGGAGAGGGTAATAAATACTTAACTGGAGAGGACAATAAATACTGACCTGGAAAGTACAATAAACTCTGACCAGGAGAGTACATTAAATACTGACCTGGAGAGTACAATAAATACTGACCTGGCGAGCACAATAAATACTGACCTGGAGAGTAAAATAAATGCTGACCTGGAGAGAGCAATAAATACTGACCTGGAGTGTACAATAAATACTGACTTGGAGAGCACAATAAATACTGACCTGGAGAGTACAATAAATACTGACCTGGAGAGTACAATATATACTGACCTGGAGTGTACAATAAATATTGACCGGGAGACTACAATACATATTGACCTGGAGTGTACAATAAATACTGACCTGGAGAGTTCAATAAATACTGACCTGGAGAGTACAATAAATACTGACCAGGAGTATACTCTAAATACTGTCCTGGGGAGTACAATAAATACTGACCTGGAGAGTAAAATAAATACTGACCTGGAGAGTACAATAAATACTGACCTGGAGTGTACAATAAGTAATAACCTGGAGAGTACAATAAATACGAATCTGTAGAGTATAATAAATACTGACCTGTAGAGTACAATAAATACTGAACTGGAGAGTGCAATAAATACTGACTCGGAGTCTACAATAAATACAGACCTGGAGAGTACAATAAATACTGACCAGGAGAGTACAATAAATACTGACCTGGAGTGTACAATAAATACTGACCTGGAGAGTTCTTAAATACTGACCTGGAGAGTACAATAAATACTGACCTGGAGTATACTATAAATACTGACCTGGAGAGTTCAATAAATACTGACCTGGAGAGTACAATAAATACTGACCTGGAGTATACTCTAAATACTGACCTGTAGAGTACAATAAATACTGAACTGGAGAGTGCAATAAATACTGACTCGGAGTCTACAATAAATACTGAACTGGAGAGTGCAATAAATACTGACTCGGAGTCTACAATAAATACAGACCTGGAGAGTACAATGAATACTGACCAGGAGAGTACAATAAATACTGACCTGGAGTGTACAATAAATACTGACCTGGAGAGTACCATAAAAATGACCTGGAGAGGGTAATACATACTGACCTGGAGAATACAATAAACACTGACCTGGAGAGTACAAAAATACTGAACTGGAGAGTAAAATAAATACTGACCTGAAGAGGGTAATCAATACTGACCTGGAGAGTACAATAAAAACTGAAATGGAGAGTACAATAAATAATGACCTGGAGAGTATAATAAATACTGACCTAGAGAGGGCAATAAATACTGCCAGAGAGAGGGCAATAAATACTGACCTGGAGAGTACAATAAATACTTTCCTGGAGAGAGCATTAAATACTGACCTGGAGTGTACGATAAATACTGACCTGGAGAGTACAATAAATACTGACCTGGAGTGTACGATAAATACTGACCTGGAGAGGACAGTAAATACTGACCTGGACAGTACAATAAACACTGACCTCGAGAGTACAATAAATACTGCCCTGGAGTGTACAATAAATACTGACCTGGAGAGGGTAATAAATACTGACCTGGAGAGTGCAATAAATACTGACCTGGAGAGTGCAATAAATACTGACCTTGAGAGCACAATAAATACTGACAGGAGAGTACAATAAATACTGACCTGAAGAGTACAATAAATACTGACCTGGACAGTACAATAAATACTGACCTGGAGAGGGTAATAAATACTGACCTGGAGAGGGTAATAAATACTGACCTGCAGAGAACAATAAATATTGACCTGGAGAGGGTAATAAATACTTAACTGGAGAGGACAATAAATACTGACCTGGAAAGTACAATAAACTCTGACCTGGAGAGTACAATAAATACTGACGTGGAGTGTACAATAAATACTGACCTGCAGAGTACAATAAATACTGATCTGGAGAGTACAATAAATACTGACCTGGAGTGTACACTAAATACACACCTAGGGAGTACAATAGATACTGACCTGGAGAGTAAAATAAATACTGACCTGGAAACGGCAATAAATAGTGACCTGGAAAGTTCAATAAATACTGACCTGGAGAGTACATTATATACTGACCTGGAGAGGGTAATAAATACTGACCTGCAGAGAACAATAAATATTGACCTGGAGAGGGTAATAAATACTTAACTGGAGAGGACAATAAATACTGACCTGGAAAGTACAATAAACTCTGACCTGGAGAGTACAATAAATACTGACCTGGAGTGTACAATAAATACTGACCTGCAGAGTACAATAAATACTGACCTGGAGAGTACAATAAATACTGACCTGGAGTGTACACTAAATACACACCTAGGGAGTACAATAGATACTGACCTGGAGAGTAAAATAAATACTGACCTGGAGACAGCAATAAATAGTGACCTGGAAAGTACAATAAATACTGACCTGGAGAGTACATTAAATACTGACCTGGAGAGTACAATAAATACTGACCTGGAGATTACAATAAATACAATAAATACTGACCTGGAGAGTACAATAAATACTGACCTGGAGAGTACAATAAACACTGACCTGGAGAGTACAAAAATACTGACCTGGAGAGTAAAATAAATACTGACCTGGAGATTACAATAAATACTGACCTGGAGAATACAATAAAATACTGACCTGGAGAGTACAATAAATACTGACCTGGACTGTACAATAAACACTGAGCTGGAGTGTATCATAAATACTGACATGGAGAGTACAATAAATACTGACCTGGAGAGTACAATAAATACTGACCTGGAGAGGTTAAAAAATACTGACCTGAAGAGTACAATAAATACTGACCAGGAGAGTACATTAAATACTGACCTGGAGAGTACAATAAATACTGACCTGGAATGTACAATAAACTCTGACCTGGAGAGTACAATAAATACTGACCTGGAGTGTACAATAAATACTGACCTGCAGAGTACAATAAATACTGACCTGGAGAGTACAATAAATACTGACCTGGAGTGTACACTAAATACACACCTAGGGAGTACAATAGATACTGACCTGGAGAGTAAAATAAATACTGACCTGGAGACGGCAATAAATAGTGACCTGGAAAGTACAATAAATACTGACCTGGAGAGTACATTAAATACTGACCTGGAGATTACAATAAATACTGACCTGGAGATTACAATAAATACAATAAATACTGACCTGGAGAGTACAATAAATACTGACCTGGAGAGTACAATAAACACTGACCTGGAGAGTACAAAAATACTGACCTGGAGAGTAAAATAAATACTGACCTGGAGATTACAATAAATACTGACCTGGCGAATACAATAAAATACTGACCTGGAGAGTACAATAAATACTGACATGGACTGTACAATAAACACTGAGCTGGAGTGTATCATAAATACTGACATGGAGAGTACAATAAATACTGACCTGGAGAGTACAATAAATACTGACCTGGAGAGGTCAATAAATACTGACCTGAAGAGTACAATAAATACTGACCAGGAGAGTACATTAAATAATGACCTGGAGAGTACAATAAATACTGATATGGCGAGCACAATAAACACTGACCTGGAGAGTAAAATAAATGCTGACCTGGAGAGAGCAATAAATACTGACCTGGAGTGTACAATAAATACTGACTTGGAGAGCACAATAAATACTGACCTGGAGAGTACAATAAATACTGACCTGGAGAGTACAATATATACTGACCTGAAGTGTACAATAAATACTGACCGGGAGACTACAATAAATACTGACCTGGAGAGTACAATAAATACTGAGCTGGAGTGTACGATAAATACTGACCTTGAGAGGGCAGTAAATACTAACCTGGATAGTACAATAAACTCTGACCTGGAGAGTACAATAAATACTGACCTGGAGAGGGTAATAAATACTGACCTGGAGAGCGCAATAAATACTGACCTGCAGAGTACAATAAATACTGACTTGGAGATACAATAAATACTGACCTGGAGTGTACACTAAATAATGACCTGAAGAGTACAATAAATACTAACCTGGAGAGTACAATAAATACTGACCTGTCGAGTACAATAAATACTGACCTGGAGAGGGCAATAAATATTGACCTGGATAGTACAATAAATACTGACCTGGAGAGTACAATAAAGACGGACCTGGAGAGTGCAATAAATACTGACCTGGAGAGGACAATAAATACTGACCGGGAGACTACAATAAATACTGACCTGGAGAGTACAATAAATACTGACCTGAAGAGTACAATACATACTGAGCTGAGTGTACAATAAATACTGACCTGGAGAGGACAATAAATACTGACCTGGACAGTACAATAAACACTGACCTGGAGAGTACAATAAATACTGACCTGGAGAGTACAATAAATACTGACCTGCAGAATACAATAAATACTGACCTGGAGTGTACAATAAATACTGACCTGGAGAGCACATTAAATAATGACCTGGAGAGTACAATAAATACTGACCTGGAGAGTACACTAAATACTGATCTGAAGAGGATAATATATACTGACCTGGAGAGAACTATAAATTGTGACCTGGAGAGGGTAATAAATACTAACCTCTTGAGGGCAATAAATACTGACCTGGAAAGTACAATGAACTCTGGCCTGGAGAGTACAATAAATACTGACCTGGAGAGTAAAATAAATACTGACCTGGAGAGCACAATAAATTCTAACCTGGAGTGTACAATAAATACTGACCTGCAGAGTACAATACATACTGACCTGGAGAGTACAATAAATACTGACCTGGTGTGTACAATAAATACTGACCTGGAGAGTACAATAAATACTGACCTGGATAGGACAATAAATACCGACCAGGACAGTACAATAAATACTGACCTGTAGAGGGTAATAAATACTGATCTGGAGAGGGTGATAAATATAGACCTGGAGAGTACAATAAATACTGACCTGGAGAGGACAATAAATACAGACCTGGACAGTACAATAAAGACTGAGCTGGAGAGTATAATAAATAATGACCTGGAGAGTACAATAAATACTGACCTGGAGAGTACAATATATACTGACCTGGAGAGGGTAATAAATACTGACCTGGAGAGTACAATAAATAGTGAACAAAAGAGTAAAATAAAGAGTGACCTGGAGAGGGTAATAAATACTGACGTGCAGAGAACAATAAATAGTGACATGGAGAGGGTAATAAATATTTAACTGGAGAGGGCAATAAATACTGGCCTGGAAAGTACAATAAACTCTGACCTGGAGAGTACAATAAATACAGATTTGGACAGTACATTAAAGACGGACCTGGAGAGTGCAATAAATACTGACCTGGAGAGTACAATAAATACTGACCGGTAGACTACAATAAATACTTACCTGGAGAGTACAATAAATACTTACCTGGAGAGTACAATAAATACTGACATGGAGTGTACGATAAATACTGAACTGTAGAGGACATTAAATACTGACCTGGAAAGTACAATAAACACTGACCTGGAGAGTACAATAAATACTGACCTGGAGAGTAAAATAAATACTGACCTGGAGAGGGTAATAAATACTGACCAGGAGAATGCAATAAATACTGACCTGGAGAGTACAATAAATACTGACCTGGAGAGCACAATAAATACTGACCTGGAGAGTACAATAAATACTGACCTGGAGAGTACAATAAGTACTAACCTGGACAGTACAATAAATACTGACCTGGAGAGGGTAATAAATACTGACCTGGAGTGTACGATATATAGTGACCTGGAGAGGACAGTAAATACTGACCTGGATAGTACAATAAACACTGAACTGCAGAGTACAATAAATACTGACCTGGAGAGTACAATAAATACTGACCTGGAGAGGGTAATACATACTAACCAGGAGAGTACAATAAATGCTGGCCTGGAGAGCACAATAAATACTGAGCTGGAGAGTACAATAAATACTGACCTGGAGAGTACAATAAATACTGACCTGGAGAGGGTAATAAATACTGACCGGGAGTGTACAATAAATACTGACCTGGAGTGTACATTAAATACTGACCTGGAGAGTACAATAAATACTGACCTGGAGAGGACAATAAATAGTGACCTGGACTGCACAATAAACACGGAGCTGGAGACTATAATAAATAATGACCTAGAGAGTACAATAAGTATTGACTTGGAGAGTACAATAAATACTGACCTGGAGTGTACAATAAATAATGACCTGGAGAGTACAATAAATACTGACCTGGAGAGTACAATAAATACTGACCGGGAGACTACAATAAATACTGACCTGGAGTGTACAATAAATACTGACCTGGAGTGTACAATAAATACTGACCTGGAGAGTACAATAAATACTGACCTGGAGAGCACAATAAATAAAGACCTGGAGAGTACAATAAATACTGTCCTGGAGAGTACAATAAATACTGACCTGGAGAGTACAATAAATACTGACCTGGAGTGTACAATAAATACTGACCTGGGGAGTACAATAAATACCACCTGGAGAGTATAATATATACTGACATGGAGAGGGCAGTAAATACTGACCTGGAGAGTACAATAAATATTGACTTGGAGAGCACATTAAATACTGACCTAGAGAGTACAATAAATACTGACCTGGAGAGTACAATAAATACAATAAATACTGACCTTGAGAGTATAATAAATACTGACCTGGAGAGCACGATAAAAATGAACTATAGAGGGTAATAAATACTGACCTGGAGAGTGCAATAAACACTGACTTGGAGAGTACAAATATAATGACCTGGAGAGCACAATAAATATTGACCTGGAGAGGGATATAAATACTGATCTGGAGAGTACACTAAATACTGATCTGAAGAGTATAATAAATACTGACCTGGAGAGAACCATAAATTGTGACCTGGAGAGAGTAATAAATACTTACCTGGAGAGGGCAATAAATACTGACATGGAAAGTACAATAAATACTGACCGGGAGTGTACAATAAATACTGACCTGGAGTGTACAATAAATACTGACCTGGAGTGGACTATAAATACTGACCTGGACAGTACAATAAACACTGGTCTGGAGAGTACAATAAATACTGACCTGGAGAGTACAATATATACTGACCTGGAGAGTACAATAAATACTGACCTGGAGTGTACAATAAATACTGAGCTGCGGAGCACAATAAATACCACCTGGAGAGTACATTATATACTGACATGGAGAGGCAGTAAATACTGACCTGGAGATTCCAATAACTACGGACCTGTAGAGCACATTAAATACTGACCTGGAGAGTACAATAAATACTGACCTGGAGAGTACAATAAATACAATAAATACTGAACTTGAGAGTACAATAAATTCTGACCTGGAGAGGGTAATAAATTCTGACCTGGAGAATACAATAAATAGTGAACTGAAGAGTACAATAAATAGTGACCTGGAGAGGGTAATAAATACTGACCTGCAGAGAACAATAAATAGTGACCTGGAGAGGGTAATCAATACATAACTGGAGAGTGCAATAAATACTGGCCTGGAAAGTACAATAAACTCTGACCTGGAGAGTACAATAAATACTGACCTGGAGAGTACAATAAATACTGACCTGGAGAGCACAATAAATATTGTCCTGGAGTGTACAATAAATACTGACCTGGAGAGTACAATAAATACTGACCGGAAGAGGGTAATCAATACATAACTGGAGAGTGCAATAAATACTGACCTGGAGAGCACATTAAATACTGACCTGAAGAGTACAATAAATACTGACCTGGAGAGTACAATAAATACAATAAATACTGACCTGGAGAGCACCATAAAAATGAACTATAGAGGGAAATAAATACTGACCTGGAGAGTGCAATAAACACTGACCTGGAAAGTACAATGAATTCTGACCTGGAGAGTACAATAAATACTGACCTGGAGATTACAATAAATACTGACCTGGAGAGCGCAATAGATACTGATCTGGAGTGTACATACATACTGACCTGCAGAGTACAATAAATACTGATCTGGAGACTACAATAAATACTGACCTGAAGAGTACAAGACATACTGACCTGGAGAGTACAATAAATACTGACCTGGAGTGTACAATAAATACTGACCTGAAGAGTACAATAAATACTGACCTGGATAGGACAATAAATACCGACCAGGACAGTACAATAAATACTGACCTGTAGAGGGTAATAAATACTGATCTGGAGAGGGTAATAAATACAGACCTGCAGAGTACAATAAATACTGACCTGGAGAACACAATAAATACTGACTTGGACAGTACAATAAAGACTGAGCTGGAGCGTATAATAAATCCTGACCTGGTGAGTACAATAAATACTGAACTGGAGAGTACAATAAATACTGACCTGGAGTGTACCTTAAATAATGACCTGGAGAGTACAATAAATACTAACCTGGAGAGTACAATAAATACTGACCTGTAGAGTACAATAAATACTGACCAGGAGAGGCAATAAATACTGACCTGGAGAGTACAATAAATACTGACCTGGAGAGTTCAATAAATACGGAACTGGAGAGTGCAATAAATGCCGACCTGGAGAGTACAATAAATACTGACCTGGAGAGTACAATAAATACTGACCTGGAGAGCACAATAAATACTGACCTGAAGAGTACAATAAATACTGACCTGGAGTGGGGAATAAATACTGACCTGGAGAGTACAAAAAATACTGACCTGGAGAGTACAATAAATAGTGACCTGGGGAGTACAATAAATACCACCTGGAGAGTATAATATATACTGACCTGGAGAGCACCATAAAAATGAACTATAGAGGGAAATAAATACTGACCTGGAGAATGCAATAAACACTGACCTGGAAAGTACAATGAACGCTGACCTGGAGAGTACAATAAATACTGACCTGGAGATTACAATAAATACTGACCTGGAGAGCGCAATAGATGCTGATCTGGAGTGTACAATACATACTGACCTGCAGAGTACAATAAATACTGATCTGGAGACTACAATAAATACTGACCTGAAGAGTACAAGACATACTGACCTGGAGAGTACAATAAATACTGGACTGGAGTGTACAATAAATACTGACCTGGAGAGTACAATAAATACTGACCTGGATAGGACAATAAATACCGACCAGGAAAGTACAATAAATACTGACCTGTAGAGGGTAATAAATACTGATCTGGAGAGGATAATAAATACAGACCTGCAGAGTACAATAAATACTGACCTGGAGAACACAATAAATACTGACTTGGACAGTACAATAAAGACTGAGCTGGAGCGTATAATAAATCCTGACCTGGAGAGTACAATAAATACTGACCTGGAGAGTACAATAAATACTGACCTGGAGTGCACCTTAAATAATGACCTGGAGAGTACAATAAATACTAACCTGGAGAGTACAATAAATACTGACCTGTAGAGTACAATAAATACTGACCAGGAGAGGCAATAAATACTGACCTGGAGAATACAATAAATACTGACTTGGAGAGTTCAATAAATACGGAACTGGAGAGTGCAATAAATACCGACCTGGAGAGTACAATAAATACTGACCTGGAGAGTACAATAAATACTGACCTGGAGAGCACAATAAATACTGACCTGAAGAGTACAATAAATACTGACCTGGAGTGCGGAATAAATACTGACCTGGAGAGTACAAAAAATACTGACCTGGAGAGTACAATAAATAGTGACCTGGGGAGTACAATAAATACCACCTGGAGAGTATAATATATACTGACATGGAGAGGGCAGTAAATACTGACCTGGAGAGTACAATAAATACTGACTTGGAGAGCACATTAAATACTGACCTAGAGAGTACAATAAATACTGACCTGGAGAGTACAATAAATACAATAAATACTGACCTTGAGAGTATAATAAATACTGACCTAGAGAGCACGATAAAAATGAACTATAGAGGGTAATAAATACTGACCTGGAGAGTGCAATAAACACTGACTTGGAGAGTACAAATATAATGACCTGGAGAGCACAATAAATATTGACCTGGAGAGGGATATAAATACTGATCTGGAGAGTACACTAAATACTGATCTGAAGAGTATAATAAATACTGACCTGGAGAGAACCATAAATTGTGACCTGGAGAGAGTAATAAATACTTACCTGGAGAGGGCAATAAATACTGACATGGAAAGTACAATAAATACTGACCGGGAGTGTACAATAAATACTGACCTGGAGAGGACTATAAATACTGACCTGGATAGTACAATAAACACTGGTCTGGAGAGTACAATAAATACTGACCTGGAGAGTACAATATATACTGACCTGGAGAGTACAATAAATACTGACCTGGAGTGTACAATAAATACTGACCTGCGGAGCACAATAAATACCACCTGGAGAGTACATTATATACTGACATGGAGAGGGCAGTAAATACTAACCTGGAGATTCCAATAACTACGGACCTGTAGAGCACATTAAATACTGACCTGGAGAGTACAATAAATACTGACCTGGACAGTACAATAAACACTGGTCTGGAGAGTACAATAAATACTGACCTGGAGAGTACAATATATACTGACCTGGAGAGTACAATAAATACTGACCTGGAGTGTACCATAAATAATGACCTGGAGAGTACAATAAATACTAACCTGGAGAGTACAATAAATACTGACCTTGAGAGTACAATAAATTCTGACCTGTAGAGGGTAATAAATTCTGACCTGGAGAATACAATAAATACTGGCCTGGAAAGTATAATAAACTCTGACCTGGAGAGTACAATAAATACTGACCTGGAGAGTACAATAAATACTGACCTGGAGAGCACAATAAATATTGTCCTGGAGTGTACAATAAATACTGACCTGGAGAGTAAAATAAATACTGACCGGGAGACTACAATATATACTGACCTGGAGAGTACAATAAATACTGACCTGGAGAGTACAATAAATACTGACCTGGAGTGTACAATAAATACTGACCTGGAGAGTACAATAAATACTGACCTGGAGAGCACATTAAATACTGACCTGAAGAGTACAATAAATACTGACCTGGAGAGTACAATAAATACAATAAATACTGACCTTGAGAGTACAATAAATACTGACCTGGAGAGCACCATAAAAATGAACTATAGAGGGAAATAAATACTGACCTGGAGAGTGCAATAAACACTGACCTGGAAAGTACAATGAACTCTGACCTGGAGAGTACAATAAATACTGACCTGGAGATTACAATAAATACTGACCGGAGAGCGCCATAGATACTGATCTGGAGTGTACAATACATACTGACCTGCAGAGTACAATAAATACTGATCTGGAGACTACAATAAACTCTGACCTGAAGAGTACAATACATACTGACCTGGAGAGTACAATAAATACTGACCTGGAGTGTACAATAAATACTGACCTGGAGAGTACAATAAATACTGACCTGGATAGGACAATAAATACCGACCAGGACAGTACAATAAATACTGACCTGTAGAGGGTAATAAATACTGATCTGGAGAGGGTAATAAATACAGACCTGCAGAGTACAATAAATACTGACCTGGAGAGCACAATAAACACTGACTTGGACAGTGCAATAAAGACTGAGCTGGAGAGTATAATAAATCCTGACCTGGAGAGTACAATAAATACTGACCTGGAGAGTACAATCAATACTGACCTGGAGTGTACCATAAATAATGACCTGGAGAGTACAATAAATACTAACCTGGAGAGTACAATAAATACTGACCTGTAGAGTACAATAAATACTGACCAGGAGAGGCAATAAATACTGACCTGGAGAGTACAATAAATACTGACCTGGAGAGTTCAATAAATACGGAACTGGAGAGTGCAATAAATACCGACCTGGAGAGTACAATAAATACTGACCTGTAGAGTACAATAAATACTGACCTGGAGAGCACAATAAATACTGACCTGAAGAGTACAATAAATACTGACCTGGAGTGGGGAATAAATACTGACCTGGAGAGTGCAAAAAATACTGACCTGGAGAGTACAATAAATAGTGACATCGAGAGTAACATAAATACTCACTGGAGAGGGAAATAAATACTGATCTGGAGAGTACACTAAATACTGGTCTGAAGAGTATAATAAATACTGACCTGGAGAGAACCATAAATTGTGACCTGGAGAGGGTAATACTTACCTGGAGAGGGCAATAAATACTGACCTGGAAAGTACAATGAACTCTCACCTGGAGAGTACAATATATACTGACCTGGACAGTACAATAAATACTGACCAGGAGAGCACAATAAATACTGATCTGGAGACTACAATAAATACTGACCTGAAGAGTACAATACATACTGACCTGGAGAGTACAATAAATACTGACCTGGAGTGTACAATAAATACTGCCCTGGTGAGTACAATAAATACTGACCTGGATAGGACAATAAATACCGACCAGGACAGAATAATAAATTCTGACCTGTAGAGGGTAATAAATACTGATCTGGACAGCACAATAAAGACTGAGATGGAGAGTATAATAAATCCTGACCTGGAGAATACAATAAATACTGACCTGGAGAGTACAATAGATACGGAACTGGAGAGTGCAATAAATACTGACCTGGAGAATACAATAAATTCAGTCCTGGAGAGTACAATAAATACTGACCTGGAGAGCACAATAAATACTGACCTGGAGAGTACAATAAATACTGACCTGTTGTGGATAATAAATACTGACCTGGAGAGTCCAAAAAATACTGACTTGGAGAGTTCAATAAATAGTGACCTCGAGAGTACAATAAATACTGACCTGGAGAGGGTAATAAATTCTGACCTGGAGAATACAATAAATAGTGAACTGAAGAGTACAATAAATAGTGACCTGGAGAGGGTAATAAATATTGATCTGCAGAGAACAATAAATAGTGACCTGGAGAGGGTAATAAATACTGATCTGCAGAGAACAATAAATAGTGACCTGGAGAGGGTAATCAATACATAACTGGAGAGTGCAATAAATACTGGCCTGGAAAGTACAATAAACTCTGACCTGGACAGTACAATAAATACTGACCTGGAGAGTACAATAAATACTGACCTGGAGAGCACAATAAATATTGTCCTGGAGTGTACAATAAATTCTGACCTGGAGAGTACAATAAATACTGACCGGGAGACTACAATATATACTGACCTGGAGAGAACAATAAAGACTGACCTGGAGAGTACAATAAATACTGACCTGAAGTGTACAATAAACACTGACCTGGAGAGTACAATAAATAATGACCTGGAGAGGACAATAAATACTGACCTGGACAGTGCAATAAACACTGACCTGGAGAGTACAATAAATACAGACTTGGAGAGTACAATAAATACTGAACTGGAGTGTACACTAAATACTGACCTGGGTAGTACAATAAATACTGACATGGAGAGTAAAATAAATACTGACATGGAGAGGGCAATAAATACTGACCTGGACAGTACAATAAATACTGACCTGGAGAGTACTTTAAATACTGACCTGGAGAGTACAATTAATACTGAACTGGAGAGTACAATAAATACAATAAATACCGACCTGGAGATCACAATAAATACTGACCTGGAGAATACCATAAAAAATGACCTGGAGAGGGTAATAAATACTGACCTGGAGAGTACAATAGACACTGACCTGGAGAGTACAAAAATACTGACCTGGAGATTAAAATAAATACTGACCTGAAGAGGTTAATAAATACTGACCTGGAGAGTACAATAAAAACAGAAATGAAGAGTGCAATAAATACTCACCTGGAGAGGGCAATAAATACTGACCTGGAGAAGGCAATAAATATTGACCAGGAGATTGCAATAAATACTGAACTGGAGAGTACAATAAATACTGATCTGGTGAGTACAATAAATATTGACCTGGAGAGTACAGGAACTACTGAACTGGTGACTACAATACATACTGACCTGCAGAGTACAATATATAAAGACCTGGAGAGTATAATAAATACTGACCTGGAGAGGGCAATAAATACTGCCCGAGAGAGGGCAATAAATACATACCTGGAGAGTACAAGAAATACTGACATGAAGAGTACAATAAATACTGACCTGGTGAGTAAAATAAATACTGACCTGGAGAGTACATTAAATACTGACCTGGAGAGTACAATAAATACTGACCTGGAGAGGGCAATAAATACTGTCCTGGATAGAGCAATAAAGACTGGCCTGGAGTGTACAATAAATACTGACCTGGAGATTACAATAATTACATACCTGGTGAGTACAATAAATACTGACCTGGAGAGTACAAAAAATACTGACCTGGAGAGTACAATAAATACTGAACTGGAGAGTACAATAAATACTGACCTGGAGGTTACAATAATTACTGACCTGGAGAATACAATAAATACTGACCTGGAGAGTACAATATATAAGAACCTGGAGAGTGCAATAAATACTGACCTGGAGATTACAATAAATACTGACCTGGAGAATACAATATATACTGAACTGGAGAGTACAATATGCAGAACTTGGAGAGGGCAATAAATACTGACCTGGAGAGTGTAATGAATACTGACCTGGAGAGTGCAATAAATACTGACCTGGAGATTACAATAAATACTGCCCCGGAGAGCACAATAAATACTGACCTGGAGAGTACAATAAATACTGACCAGACGAGTACAATAAATAGTGACCTGGAGGGAACAATAAAAAGTGACCTGGAGAGGGTAATAAATACATACCTGGAGAGGGCAATAAATACTGACCTGGAAAGTACAATAAACTCTGACCTGGAGAGTAGAATATATACTGACCTCGACAGTACAATAAATACTGACCTGGAGAGGGTAATAAATACAGACATGGAGAGGGTAATAAATACAGACCAGCAGAGTACAATAAATACTGACCTGGAGAGGGTAATAAATACTGATCTGGACAGTACAATAAAGACTGAGATGGAGAGTATAATAAATACTGACCTGGAGAATACAATAAATATTGACCTGGAGAGTACAATAGATACAGACCTGGAGAGTACAATAAATACTGACCTGGAGAGCACAGAAAATACTGACCTGGAGAGTACAATAAATACTGACCTGGTGTGGATAATAAATACTGACCTTGAGAGTCCAAAAAATACTGACCTGGAGATTACAATAAATAGTGACCTCGAGAGTACAATAAATACTGACCTGGAGAGGGTAATAAATTCTGACCTGGAGAATACAATAAATATTGAACTGAAGAGTACAATAAATAGTGCCCTGGAGAGGGTAATAAACACTGACCTGCAGAGAACAATAAATAATGAACTGGAGAGGGTAATCAATACCTAACTGGAGAGTGCAATAAATACTGGCCTGGAACGTACAATAAACTCTGACCTGGAGAGTACAATAAATACTGACCTGGAGAGTACAATAAATACTGACCTGGAGAGCACAATAAATATTGTCCTGGAGTGTACAATAAATACTGACCTGGAGACTACAATATATACTGACCTGGAGAGTACAATAAATACTGACCTGGAGAGTACAATAAATACTGACCTGGAGTGTACAATAAATTCTGACCTGGAAAGTACAATAAATACTGACCTGGAGAGGACAATAAATACTGACCTGGACAGTGCAATAAACACTGACCTGGAGAGTACAATAAATACAGTCCTGGTGAGTACAATAAATACTGACATGGAGAGTAAAATAAATACTGACATGGAGAGGGCAATAAACACTGACCGGGACAGTACAATAAATACTGACCTGGAGAGTACATTAAATACTGACCTCGAGAGTACAATTAATACTGAACTGGAGAGTACAATAAATACTAACCTGGTGAATACCATACAAAATGCCCTGGAGAGGGTAATAAATACTGACCTGGAGAGTACAATAAACACTGACCTGGAGAGTACAAAAATACTGACCTGGAGATTAAAATAAATACTGACCTGAAGAGATTAGTAAATACTGATCTGGAGAGTACAATAAAAACATAAATGGAGAGTGCAATAAATACTCACCTGGAGAGGGCAATAAATACTGACCTGGAGAAGGCAATAAATATTGACCAGGAGTTTGCAATAAATACTGAACTGGAGAGTACAGGAACTACTGACCTGGAGACTACAATACATACTGACCTGCAGAGTACAACAAATAAAGACCTGGAGAGTATAATAAATACTGACCTGGAGAGTACCATAAATACTGACCTGGAGTGGGCAATAAATACTGACCTGGAGAGTAGAATAGATACTGATCTGGAGAGTGCAATAAATACTGACCTGGAGAGTACAATAAATACTGACCGTGTGACTACAATAAATACTGACCTGAAGAGTACAATAAATATTGACCTGGAGAGTACAATAAATACTGACCTGGAGTGTACAATAAATACTGACCTGGAGAGGACAGTAAATACTGACCTGGACAGTACAATAAACACTGACCTGGAGAATACAATAAATACAAACCTGGAGAGTACAATAAATACTGACCTGGAGAGGGCAATAAATACTGACCTGGAGAGTACAATAAATGCTGACCTGGAGAGGGCAATAAATACGGACCTGGACAGTACAATAAACACTGAGCTGGAGAGTATGATAAATACTGACCTGGAGAGTACAATAAATACTGACCTGGAGAGTACAATAAATACTGACCTGGAGTGTACAATAAATAATGAAATGGAGAGTACAATAAATACTGAGCTGGAGAGTATGATAAATACTGACGTGGAGAGTACAATAAATACTGACCTGTCGAGTACCATAAATACTGACCTGGAGTGGGCAATAAATACTGACCTGGAGAGTACAATAGATACGGACCTGGAGAGTGCAATAAATACTGACCTGGAGAGTACAATAAATACTGACCGTGAGACTACAATAAATACTGACCTGAAGAGTACAATAAATATTGACCTGGAGAGTACAATAAATACTGACGTGGAGTGTACAATAAATACTGACCTGGAGAGGACAGTAAATACTGACCTGGACAGTACAATTAACACTGACCTGGAGAGTACAATAAATACAGACCTGGAGAGTACAATAAATACTGACCTGGAGAGGGTAATAAATACTGACCTGCAGAGGGCAATAAATACTGACCTGGAGAGTACAATAAATACTGACCTGGAGAGCACAGTAAAGACTGACCTGGAGAGGTTAATAAATACTGACCTGGAGAGTACAATAAATACTAACCTGGAGAGTACAATAAATAGTGACCTGGAAGAGTACAATAAATACTGACCTGGAGAGTGTAATAAATACTGACCTGGAGAGTGCAATCAATACTGCCCTGGAGAGCACAATAAATACTGACCTGGAGAGTACAATAAATACTGACCTGACGAGTACAATGAATACTGACCTGGAGGGAACAATAAAAAGTGACCTGGAGAGCGTAAGAAATACTTACCTGGAGAGGGCAATAAATACTGACCTGGACAGTACAACAAACTCTGACCTGGAGAGTACAAAAAATACTGACCTGGACAGTACAATAAATGCTGACCTGGAGAGGGTAATAAATACTGATCTGGAAAGGGTGATGAATACAGACAAGGAGAGTACAACAAATACTGACCTGGAGAGGACGATAAATACTGATCTAAACAGTACAATAAACACTGAGGTGGAGAGTACCATAAATACTGACCTGGCGTGAAGAATAAATAATGACCTGGAGAGTACAATAAATACTAACCTGGAGAGTACAATAAATACTGACCTGTCGAGTACAATAAATACTGACCTGCAGAGGGCAATAAATACTGACCTGGAGCGTACAATAAATACGGACCTGGAGAGTACAATTAATACTGACCTGGAGATAATAAAGACGGACCTGGAGAGTGCAATAAATACTGACCTGGACAGTACAATACATTCTGACCTGGAGAGGGTAATAAATACGGATATGGAGAGTACAATAAATGCTGACCTGGAGAGGACAATAAATACGGACCTGGACAGTACAATAAACACTGAGCTGGAGAGTATGATAAATACTGACCTGGAGAGTACAATAAATACTGACCTGGAGAGTACAATAAATACTGACCTGGAGTGTACAATAAATAATGCCCTGGAGAGTACAATAAATACTAACGTGGAGTGTACAATAAATACTAACGTGGAGTGTACAATAAATAATGACCTGGAGAGTACAATAAATACTAACGTGGAGAGTACAATAAATAGTGACCTGTCGAGTTCCATAAATACTGACCTGGAGCGTACAATAAATGCTGACCTGGAGAGGACAATAAATACGGACCTGGACAGTACAATAAACACTGAGCTGGAGTGTATGATAAATACTGACCTGGAGAGTACAATAAATACTGACCTGGAGAGTACAATAAATACTGACCTGGAGTGTACAATAAATAATGACCTGGAGAGAACAGTAAATACTAACGTGGAGAGTACAATAAATACTGACCTGTCGAGTACCATAAATAATGACCTGGAGAGGGCAATAAATACTGACCTGGAGAGTACAATAGATACGGACCTGGAGAGTGCAATAAATACTGACCTGGAGAGTACAATAAATATTGACCTGGAGAGTACAATAAATACTGACCTGGAGTGTACAATAAACACTGACCTGGAGAGTACAATAAATACAAACCTGGAGAGTACAATAAATACTGACCTGGAGAGGGTAATAAATATTGCACTGGAGAATACAATAAATACTAACCTGGAGAGCACAATAAATACTTACCTGGAGAGTACAATAAATATTGACCTGGAGAGAGTAATAAATACTTACCTGGAGAGTACAATAAATACTGACCTGGAGAGTACAATAAATAGTGACCTGGAGAGTACAATAAATACTGACCTGGAGAGTGTAATAAATACTGACCAGGAGAGTGCAATAAATACTGACCTGGAAAGCACAATAAATACAGACCTGGAGAGTACAATAAAAACTGACCTGACGAGTACAATAAATACTGAACTGGAGGGAACAATAAAAAGTGTCCTGGAGAGCGTAATAAATACTTACCTGGACAGTACAATAAATGCTGACCTGGAGAGGGTAATAAACACTGATCTGGAAAGGATAATGAATACAGACATGGAGAGTGCAATAAATACTGACCTGGAGAGGACAATAAAAACTGACCTGGACAGTACAATAAACACTGACATGGAGAGTATGATAAATACTGACCTGGAGAGTACAATAAATACTGACCTGGAGAGTACAATAAATACTGACCTGGCGTGAATAATAAATAATGACCTGGAGAGTACAATAAATACTAACCTGGAGAGTACAATAAATACTGACCTGTGGAGTACAATAAATACTGACCTGCAGAGGGCAATAAATACTGACCTGGAGAGTACAAGAAATACTGACCTGGAGAGTACAATAAACAGTGACCTGGAGAGTACAATAAATACAAACCTGGAGAGTACAATAAATACTGACCTGGATAGGGTAATAAATACTGACCTGCAGAGTGCAATAAATACTGACCTGGAGAGTACAATAAATACTGACCTGGAGAGCACAATAAATACTGATGTGCAGAGTACAATAAAGACTGACCTGGAGAGGGTAATAAATACTGACCTGGAGAATACAATAAATACTAACCTGGAGAACACAATAAATACTGACCTGGAGAGTACAATAAACACTGACCTGGAGAGGCTAATAAATACTTACCTGGAGAGTACAATAAATACTGACCTGCAGAGTACAATAAATAATGACCTGGAGAGTACAATAAATACTGACCTGGAGAGGGTAATAAATACTGATCTGGAAAGGGTAATGAATACAGACATGGAGAGTACAATAAATACTGACCTGGAGAGCACAATAAATACTGACCTGGACAGTACAATAAACACTGAGCTGGAGAGTATAATAAATACTGACCTGGTGAGTACAATAAATACGGACCTGGAGAGTACAATAAATACTGATCTGGCGTGAAGAATAAATAATGACCTGGAGAGTACAATAAATACTAACATGGAGAGTACAATAAATACTGACCTGTCGAGTACAATAAATACTGACCTGCAGAGGAAAATAAATACTGACCTGGTGAGTACAATAAATACGAACCTGGAGAGTAAATAAATACTGACCTGGAGAACAATAAAGACGGACCTGGAGATTGCAATAAATACTGACCTGGACAGCACCATACACACTGACCTGGAGAGGGTAATAAATACAGACATGGAGAGTACAATAAATGCTGACCTGGAGAGGACAATAAATACGGACCTGGACAGTACAATAAAAACTGAGCTGGAGAGTATGATAAATACTGACCTGGAGAGTACAATAAATACTGACCTGGAGAGTACAATAAATTCTAACGTGGAGAGTACAATAAATACTGACCTGTCGAGTACAATAAATACTGACCTGGAGAGGGCAATAAATACTGACCTGGAGAGTACAATAAATGCTGAACTGGGGAGGACAATAAATACGGACCTGGACAGTACAATAAACACTGAGCTGGAGAGTATGAAAAATACTGACCTGGAGAGTACAATAAATACTGACCTGGAGAGTACAATAAATACTGACCTGGAGTGTACAATAAATAATGACCTGGAGAGTACAATAAATACTAACGTGGAGATTACAATAAATACTGACCTGTCGAGTACCATAAATACTGACCTGGAGAGGGCAATAAATACTGACCTGGAGAGTACAATAGATACGGACCTGGAGAGTGCAATAAATACTGACCTGGAGAGTACAATAAATACTGACCGTGAGACTACAATAAATACTGACCTGGAGAGGACAGTAAATACTGGCCTGGACAGTACAATAAGCACTGACCTGGAGAGTACAATAAATACTGACCTGGAGAGCACAATATATACTGACCTGCAGAGTACAATAAAGACTGACCTGGAGAGGGTAATAAATACTGACCTGGAGAATACAATAAATACTAACCTGGAGAGCACAATAAATACTGACCTGGAGAGTACAATAAATACTGACCTGGAGAGGGTAATAAATATTTACCTGGAGAGTACAATAAATACTGACCTGCAGAGTACAATAAATAGTGACCTGGAGAGTACAATAAATACTGACCTGGAGAGTGTAATAAATACTGACCTGTAGAGCGCAGTAAATACTGACCTGGAGAGCACAATAAATACAGACCTGGAGAGTACAATAAATACTGACCTGACGAGTACAATAAAAACTGACCAGGAGGGAACAATAAAAAGTGACCTCGTGAGCGTAATAAATACTTACCTGTACAGTACAATAAATGCTGACCTGGAGAGGGTAATAAATACTGATCTGGAAAGGGTAATGAATACAGACATGGAGAGTACAATAAATACTGACCTGGAGAGGACAATAAATACTGACCTGGACAGTACAATAAACACTGAGCTGGAGAGTATAATAAACACTGACCTGGTGAGTACAATAAATACGGACCTGGAGAGTACAATAAATATTGATCTAGCGTGAAGAATAAATAATGTCCTGGAGAGTACTATAAATACTAACATGGAGAGTACAATAAATACTGACCTGTCGAGTACAATAAATACTGACCTGCAAGGACAATAAATACTGACCTGGTGAGTACAATAAATACGGACCTGGAGTGTACAATAAATACTGACCTGGAGAACAATAAACACGTACCTGGAGATTGCAATAAATACTGACCTGGACAGCACCATACATACTGACCAGGAGAGGGTAATAAATACAGACATGGAGAGTACAATAAAAGCTGACCTGGAGAGAACAATAAATACAGACCTGGACAGTACAATAAACACTGAGCTGGAGAGTATGATAAATATTGACCTGGAGAGTACAATAAATACTGATCTGGAGAGTACAATAAATACTGACCTGGAGTGTACAATAAATAATGAGCTGGAGAGTACAATAAATACGAACGTGGAGAGTAAAATAAATACTGACCTGTCGAGTACCATAAATACTGACCTGGAGAGGGCAATAAATACTGACCTTGAGAGTACAATAAATGCTGACCTGGAGAGGACAATAAATACGGACCTGGACAGTACAATAAACACTGAGCTGGAGAGTATTAAAAACACTGACCTGGAGAGTACAATAAATACTGACCTGGAGAGTACAATAAATAATGTCCTGGAGTGTACAATAAATAATGACCTGGAGAGTACAATAAATACTAACGTGGAGATTACAATAAATACTGACCTGTCGAGTACCATAAATACTGACCTGGAGAGGGCAATAAATACTGACCTGGAGAGTACAATAGATACGGACCTGGAGAGTGCAATAAATACTGAACTGGAGAGTACAATAAATACTGACCGTGAGACTACAATAAATACTGACCTGGAGAGGACAGTAAATACTGACCTGGACAGTACAATAAACACTGACCTGGAGAGTACAATAAATACAAACCTGGAGAGCACAATAAATACTGACCTGGAGAGGGTAATAAATACTGACCTGGAGAGTGCAATAAATACTGACCTGGAGAGTACAATAAATACTGACCTGGAGAGCACAATAAATACTGACCTGGAGAGTACAATAAAGACTGACCTGGAGAGGGTAATAAATACTGACCTGGAGAGTACAATAAATACTAACAAGGAGAGCACAATATATACTGACCTGGAGAGTACAATAAATACTGACGTGGAGAGGGTAATAAATACTGACCTGGAGAGTATAATAAATACTGACCTGACGATTACAATAAATACTGACCTGGAGGGAACAATAAAAAGTGACCTGGAGAGTGTAATAAATGCTGACCTGGAGAGGACAATAAATACGGACCTGGACAGTACAATAAACACTGAGCTGGAGAGTATGATAAATACTGACCTGGAGAGTACAATAAATACTAACCAGGAGAGCACAATATATACTGACCTGGAGCGTACAATAAATACTGACCTGGAGAGGGTAATAAATACTGACCTGGAGAGTACAATAAATACTGACCTGGAGAGTACAATAAATAGTGACCTGGAGAGTACAATAAACACTCACCTGGAGAGTGTAAGAAATACTTACTGGAGAGGGCAATAAATACTGACCTGGACAGTACAATAAACTCTGACCTGGAGAGTACAATCAAAACTCACCTGGACAGTACAATAAATGCTGACCTGGAGAGGGTAATAAATACTGATCTGGAAAGGGTAATGAATACAGACATGGAGAGTACAATAAATACTGACCTGTCGAGTACAATAAATACTGACCTGCAGAGGGCAATAAATACTGACCTGGAGAGTAAAATAAATACGGACCTGGAGAGTACAATAAATACTGACCTGGACAGTACAATACATACTGACCTGGAGAGGGTAATAAATACAGACATGGAGAGTACAATAAATGCTGACCTGGAGAAGACAATAAATACGGACCTGGACAGTACAATAAACACTGAGCTGGAGAGTATGATAAATACTGAACTGGAGTGTACAATAAATAATGAACTGGAGATTACAATAAATACTAACGTGGAGAGTACAATAAATACTGACCTGTCGAGTACCATAAATACTGACCTGGAGAGGGCAATAAATACTGACCTGGAGAGTACAATAAATGCTGACCTGGAGAGGACAGTAAATACGGACCTCGACAGTACAATAAACACTGAGCTGGAGAGTATGATAAATACTGACCTGGAGAGTACAATAAATACTGACCTGGAGAGTACAATATATACTGACCTGGAGTGTACAATAAATGCTGACCTGGAGAGTACAATAAATACAAACGTGGAGAGTACTATAAATACTGACCAGTCGAGTAACATAAATACTGACCCGGAGAGGGCAATCCATACTGACCTGGAGAGTACAATAGATACGGACCTGGAGAGTGCAATAAATACTGACCTGGAGAGTACAATAAATACTGACCGTGAGACTACAATAAATACTGACCTGGAGAGTACAATAAATATTGACCTGGAGAGTACAATAAATACTGACCTGCAGAGTACAATAAATAGTGACCTGGAGAGTACAATAAATACTGACCTGGAGAGTGTAATAAATACTGACCTGTAGAGTGCAGTAAATACTGACCTGGAGAGCACAATAAATACAGACCTGGAGAGTACAATAAATACTGACCTGACGAGTACAATAAAAACTGACCTGGAGGGAACAATAAAAAGTGACCTCGTGAGCGTAATAAATACTTACCTGTACAGTACAATAAATGCTGACCTGGAGAGGGTAATAAATACTGATCTGGAAAGGGTAATGAATACAGACATGGAGAGTACAATAAATACTGACCTGGAGAGGACAATAAATACTGACCTGGACAGTACAATAAACACTGAGCTGGAGAGTATAATAAACACTGACCTGGTGAGTACAATAAATACGGACCTGGAGAGTACAATAAATATTGATCTAGCGTGAAGAATAAATAATGTCCTGGAGAGTACTATAAATACTAACATGGAGAGTACAATAAATACTGACCTGTCGAGTACAATAAATACTGACCTGCAAGGACAATAAATACTGACCTGGTGAGTACAATAAATACGGACCTGGAGTGTACAATAAATACTGACCTGGAGAACAATAAACACGTACCTGGAGATTGCAATAAATACTGACCTGGACAGCACCATACATACTGACCAGGAGAGGGTAATAAATACAGACATGGAGAGTACAATAAAAGCTGACCTGGAGAGAACAATAAATACAGACCTGGACAGTACAATAAACACTGAGCTGGAGAGTATGATAAATATTGACCTGGAGAGTACAATAAATACTGATCTGGAGAGTACAATAAATACTGACCTGGAGTGTACAATAAATAATGAGCTGGAGAGTACAATAAATACGAACGTGGAGAGTAAAATAAATACTGACCTGTCGAGTACCATAAATACTGACCTGGAGAGGGCAATAAATACTGACCTTGAGAGTACAATAAATGCTGACCTGGAGAGGACAATAAATACGGACCTGGACAGTACAATAAACACTGAGCTGGAGAGTATTAAAAACACTGACCTGGAGAGTACAATAAATACTGACCTGGAGAGTACAATAAATAATGTCCTGGAGTGTACAATAAATAATGACCTGGAGAGTACAATAAATACTAACGTGGAGATTACAATAAATACTGACCTGTCGAGTACCATAAATACTGACCTGGAGAGGGCAATAAATACTGACCTGGAGAGTACAATAGATACGGACCTGGAGAGTGCAATAAATACTGAACTGGAGAGTACAATAAATACTGACCGTGAGACTACAATAAATACTGACCTGGAGAGGACAGTAAATACTGACCTGGACAGTACAATAAACACTGACCTGGAGAGTACAATAAATACAAACCTGGAGAGCACAATAAATACTGACCTGGAGAGGGTAATAAATACTGACCTGGAGAGTGCAATAAATACTGACCTGGAGAGTACAATAAATACTGACCTGGAGAGCACAATAAATACTGACCTGGAGAGTACAATAAAGACTGACCTGGAGAGGGTAATAAATACTGACCTGGAGAGTACAATAAATACTAACAAGGAGAGCACAATATATACTGACCTGGAGAGTACAATAAATACTGACGTGGAGAGGGTAATAAATACTGACCTGGAGAGTATAATAAATACTGACCTGACGATTACAATAAATACTGACCTGGAGGGAACAATAAAAAGTGACCTGGAGAGTGTAATAAATGCTGACCTGGAGAGGACAATAAATACGGACCTGGACAGTACAATAAACACTGAGCTGGAGAGTATGATAAATACTGACCTGGAGAGTACAATAAATACTAACCAGGAGAGCACAATATATACTGACCTGGAGCGTACAATAAATACTGACCTGAAGAGGGTAATAAATACTGACCTGGAGAGTACAATAAATACTGACCTGGAGAGTACAATAAATAGTGACCTGGAGAGTACAATAAACACTCACCTGGAGAGTGTAAGAAATACTTACTGGAGAGGGCAATAAATACTGACCTGGACAGTACAATAAACTCTGACCTGGAGAGTACAATCAAAACTCACCTGGACAGTACAATAAATGCTGACCTGGAGAGGGTAATAAATACTGATCTGGAAAGGGTAATGAATACAGACATGGAGAGTACAATAAATACTGACCTGTCGAGTACAATAAATACTGACCTGCAGAGGGCAATAAATACTGACCTGGAGAGTAAAATAAATACGGACCTGGAGAGTACAATAAATACTGACCTGGACAGTACAATACATACTGACCTGGAGAGGGTAATAAATACAGACATGGAGAGTACAATAAATGCTGACCTGGAGAAGACAATAAATACGGACCTGGACAGTACAATAAACACTGAGCTGGAGAGTATGATAAATACTGAACTGGAGTGTACAATAAATAATGAACTGGAGATTACAATAAATACTAACGTGGAGAGTACAATAAATACTGACCTGTCGAGTACCATAAATACTGACCTGGAGAGGGCAATAAATACTGACCTGGAGAGTACAATAAATGCTGACCTGGAGAGGACAGTAAATACGGACCTCGACAGTACAATAAACACTGAGCTGGAGAGTATGATAAATACTGACCTGGAGAGTACAATAAATACTGACCTGGAGAGTACAATATATACTGACCTGGAGTGTACAATAAATGCTGACCTGGAGAGTACAATAAATACAAACGTGGAGAGAACTATAAATACTGACCAGTCGAGTAACATAAATACTGACCCGGAGAGGGCAATCCATACTGACCTGGAGAGTACAATAGATACGGACCTGGAGAGTGCAATAAATACTGACCTGGAGAGTACAATAAATACTGACCGTGAGACTACAATAAATACTGACCTGGAGAGTACAATAAATATTGACCTGGAGAGTACAATAAATACTGACCTGGAGTGTACAATAAATACTGACCTGGAGAGGACAGTAAATACTGACCTGGACAGTACAATAAACACTGACCTGGAGAGTACAATAAATACAAACCTGGAGAGTACAATAAATACCGACCATGAGGGTAATAAATACTGACCTGGAGAGTGCAATAAATACTACCCTGGAGAGCACAATAAATAATGAACTGGAGAGTACAATAAATACTGACCTGGAGAGTACAATAAATAGTGACCTGGAGAGTACAATGAATACTGACCTGGAGATTGTAATAAATACTGACCTGGAGAGTACAATAAATACTGGCCTGTCGAGTACAATAAATACCGACCTGTGGAGGGCAATAAATACTGACCTGGAGAGGGCAATAAATACTGACCTGGACAGTACAATAAACTCTGACCTGGAGAGTACAAGAAATACTCACCTGGACAGTACAATAAGTGCTGACCTGGAGAGGGTAATAAATACTGATCTGGAAAGGGTAATGAATACAGAAATGGAGAGTACAATAAATACTGACCTGGAGAGGACAATAAATACTGACCTGGACAGTACAATAAACACTGAGCTGGAGAGTATAATAAATACTGACCTGGAGAGTACAATAAACACTGAGCTGGAGAGTATAATAAATACTGACCTGGAGAGTACAATAAATACTGACCTGTCGAGTACAATAAATACCGACCTGTAGAGGGCAATAAATACTGACCTGGAGAGTACAATAAATACGGACCTGGAGAGTACAATAAATAATGACCTGGAGAACAATAAAGACGGACCTGGAGAGTGCAATAAATACTGACGTGGAGAGTAAAATATATGCTGACCGGGAGACTACAATAAATACTGACCAGGAGAGTACAATAAATGCTGACCTGGAGAGTAAAATAAATACTGACATTGAGTGTACAATAAATACTGATCTGGAGAGCACAATAAATACTGACCTGGAGAGTACAATAAATACTGACCTGGAGAGCACAATAAATACTGTCCTGGAGTGTACAATAAATACTGACCTGGAGAGTACCATAAATACTGACCGGGAGACTACAATAAATACTGACTTGGAGAGTACAATAAATACTGACCTGGAGAGTATGATAAATACTGACCTGGAGTGTACAATAAATACTGACCTGGAGAGTACAATAAATACTGACCTGGAGAGGATAATAAATATTGAACTGGACATTGCAATAAACACTGACCTGGAGAGTACAATAAATACTGACCTGGAGAGTACAATAAATACTGAACTGGAATGTACACTAAATACTGACCTGTGTCGTACAATAAATACTGACCTGGAGAGTAAAATAAATACTGACGTGGAGAGGGCAATAAATACTGACCTGGACAGTACAATAAATACTGACCTGGAGAGTACATTAAATACTGACCTGGAGAGTACAATAAATACTGAACTGGAGAGTACAATAAATACAATAAATACTGACCTGGAGAGTACAATAAATACTGACCTGGAGAACACCATAAAAAATGACCTGGAGAGGGTAATAAATACTGACGTGGAGAGTACAATAAACACTGACCTGGAGAGTAAAATAAATACTGACCTGAAGAGGGTAATAAATACTGACCTGGAGAGTACAATAAAAACAGATATGGAGAGTGCAATAAATACTGACCTGGAGAGGGCAATAAATACTGACTTGGAGAGGGCAATAAATATTGACCAGGAGATTGCAATAAATACTGAACTGGAGAGTACAATAAATACTGATCTGGTGAGTACAATAAATACTGACCTGGAGAGTACAGTAACTACAGACCTGGAGATTACAATACATACTGATCTGCAGAGTACAATAAATAAAGACCTGGAGAGTTTAATAAATACTGACCTAGAGAGGGCAATAAATACTGCCCGAGAGAGGGCAATAAATACTGACCTGGAGAGTACAATAAATACTGACCTTAAGAGTACAATAAATACTGACCTGGGTATTACAATAAATACTGAACTGGAGAATACAATAAATACTGATCTGGAGAGTACAATATATAAGAAGCTGGAGAGGGCAATAAATACTGACCTGGAGATTACAATAAATACTGACCTGGAGAATACAATAAATACTGACCTGGAGAGTACAATATAGAAGAACCTGGAGAGGGCAATAAATACTGACCTGGAGAGTGTATTGAATACAGACCTGAAGAGTACAATAAATACTGACCTGGGGAGTACAATAAATACTGACCTGGAGATTACAATATATACTGACCTGGAGAATAAAATAAATACTGACCTGCAGAGTACAATATATAAGAACCTGGAGAGGGCATTAAATACTGACCTGGAGATTACAATAAATACTGACCTGGAGAACACAATAAATACTGACCTGGAGAGTACAATATATAAGAACCTGGAGAGGGCAATAAATACTGACCTGGAGAGTGTAATGAATACTGACCTGGAGAGTGCAATAAATACTGACCTGGAGAGTACAATAAATACTGACCTGGAGAGCACAATAAATACTGACCTGGAGAGGACAATAAATACTGACATGACGAGTACAATAAAAAGTGACCTGTAGAAGGTAATAAATACTTACCTGGAGCGGGCAATAAATACTGACCTGGAGAGTACAATAAACTCTGACCTGGAGAGCACAATAAATACTGACCTGCACAGTACAATAAATACTGACCCGGTGAGTGTAATAAATACAGACATGGAGAGTACAATAAATGCTGACCTGCAGAGGACAATAATTACGGACCTGGACAGTACAATAAACACTGAGCTGGAGAGTATTATAAATACTGACCTGAAGAGGACAATAAATACTGACCTGGAGAGTGCAATAAATACTGACCTGGAGTGTACAAAAAATAATGAGCTGGAAAGTACAATAAATACTAACGTGGAGAGTACAATAAATACTGACCTGTCGAGTACCATAGATACTGACCTGGAGAGGGCAATAAATACTGACCTGGAGAGTACAATAGATACGGACCTGGAGAGTGCAATGAATACTGACCTGGAGAGTACAATAAATACTGACCGTGAGACTACAATTAATACTGACCTGGAGAGTACAATAAATATTGACCTGGAGATTACAATAAATACTGACCTGGAGTGTACAATAAATACTTACCTGGAGAGTACAATAAATACTGACCTGGAGAGTGCAATAAATACTGACCTGGAGATTACAATAAATACTGACCTGGAGAATACAATAAATACTGACCTGGAGAGTACAATAAATACTGACATAGAGTGTACAATAAATAGTGACCTGGAGAGGACAATAAATACTGACCGGGACAGTACAATAAACACTGACCTGGAGAGTACAATAAATACTGACCTAGAGAGTACAATAAATACTGACCTGGAGAGTACATTAAATACTGACCTGCAGTATACAATACATACAGAGCTGGGGAGTACAATAAATACTGACCTGGAGAGTACAATAAATACTGACCTGGAGAGTACAATAAATACTGACCTGGAGAGTACATTAAATACTGACCTGGAGAGTACAATAAATACTGACCTGGAGAATACAATAAATACTGACCTGGAGAGTACAATAAATACTGACATAGAGTGTACAATAAATAGTGACCTGGAGAGGACAATAAATACTGACCGGGACAGTACAATAAACACTGACCTGGAGAGTACAATAAATACTGACCTAGAGAGTACAATAAATACTGACCTGGAGAGTACATTAAATACTGACCTGCAGTATACAATAAATACAGAGCTGGGGAGTACAATAAATACTGACCTGGAGAGTACAATAAATACTGACCTGGAGAGTACAATAAATACTGACCTGGAGAGTACATTAAATACTGACCTGGAGAGTACAATAAATACTGACCTGGAAAGTACAATAAATACAATAAGTACTGACCTTGAGAGTACAATAAATACTGACCTGGAGAGTACCATAAAGATGACCTGGAGAGGGCAATGAATATTGACCAGGAGAGTGCAATAAATACTGACCTGGAGAGTACAATAAATGCGGATCAGGAGAGTACAACAAATAGTTAACTGGAGAGTACAGTAAATGCTGACCTGGAGAGTGCAATAAATACTGACCTGCAGAGTACAATAAATACTGACCTGGAGAGTACATTAAATACTGACCTGTAGAGTACAATAAATACTGACCTGCAAAGTACAATAAATACAATAAATACTGACCTTGAGAGTACAATAAATACTGACCTGGAGAGTACCATAAAGATGACCTGGAGAGGGCAATGAATATTGACCAGGAGAGTGCAATAAATACTGACCTGGAGAGTACAATAAATATTGAACTGGAGAGTACAGTAAATACTGACTTGGAGAGTTCAATAAATACTGACCTGCTGAGTACAATAAATAATGACCTGGAGAGTATAATAAATACTGACCTGGAGAGGGCAATAAATACTGCACTGTAGAGTGCAATAAATACTGACCCAGAGTGTACAATAAATACTGACCGAGAGAGTACAATAAATACTGACCTGGAGAGTACATTAAATACTGACCTGCAGTATACAATACATACAGAGCTGGGGAGTACAATAAATACTGACCTGGAGAGTACAATAAATACTGACCTGGAGAGTACAATAAATACTGACCTGGAGAGTACATTAAAAACTGACCTGGAGAGTACAATAAATACTGACCTGGAAAGTACAATAAATACAATAAGTACTGACCTTGAGAGTACAATAAATACTGACCTGGAGAGTACCATAAAGATGACCTGGAGAGGGCAATGAATATTGACCAGGAGAGTGCAATAAATACTGACCTGGAGAGTACAATAAATGCGGATCAGGAGAGTACAACAAATAGTGAACTGGAGAGTACAGTAAATGCTGACCTGGAAAGTACAATAAATACCGACCTGCAGAGTACAATAAATACTGACCTGGAGATTACATTAAATACTGACCTGTAGAGTACAATAAATACTGACCTGGAAAGTACAATAAATACAATAAATACTGACCTTGAGAGTACAAGAAATACTGACCTGGAGAGTACCATAAAGATGACCTGGAGAGGGCAATGAATATTGACCAGGTGAGTGCAATAAATACTGACCTGGAGAGTACAATAAATACGGATCTGGAGAGTACAACAAATAGTGAACTGGAGAGTACAGTAAATACTGACTTGGAGAGTTCAATAAATACTGACCTGCTGAGTACAATAAATAATGACCTGGAGAGTATAATAAATACTGACCTGGAGAGGGCAATAAATACTGCACTGTAGAGTGCAATAAATACTGACCCAGAGTGTACAATAAATAATGACCTGGAGAGAACAATAAGTACTAACCTGGAGAGTACAATAAATACTGACCTGTCGAGTACAATAAATACTGACCTGGAGAGGGCAATAAATACTGACCTGGAGAGTACAATGTATACGGACCTGGAGAGTACAATAAATACTGACCTGGAGAGTACAATAAAGACGGACCTGGAGAGTGCAATAAATACTGACCTGGAGAGTGCAATAAATACTGACCAGGAGACTACAATAAATACTGACCTGGAAAGCACAATAAATACTGACCTGGAGAGTACAATATATACTGACCTGGAGTGTACAATAAATGCTGACCTGGAGAGGACAATAAATACTGACATGGACAGTACAATAAACACTGACCTCGAGAGTACAATACATATTGATCTAGAAAGTACAATAAATACTAACCTGGAGAGTACAATAAATACTGACCTGCAGTGTAGAATAAATACTGACCTGGGGAGTACAATAAATACTGACCTGGAGAGTACAATAAACACTGACCTGGAGAGTACAATATATACTGACCTGGAGAGTACATTAAATACTGACCTGTAGCGTACAATAAATACAATAAATACTGTCCTTGAGAGTCAAATAGATACTGACCTGGAGAGCACCATCAAAATGACGGAGAGGGCATAGAATATTGACCAGGAGAGTGCAATAAATACTGACCATGAGAGTACAATAAATAGTGATCTGGAGAGTACAATAAATATTGACCTGGAGAGTACAGTAAATACTGACCTGGAGAGTACAATAAATACTGACCTGCAGAGTACAATAAATAATGACCTGGAGAGTATAATAAATACTGACCTGGAGAGGGCAATAAGTACTGCCCTGGAGAGGGCAATAAATACTGACCTGGAGAGTACAATAAATACTGACCTGTAGAGTACAATAAATACTGACCTGGTTAGTACAATAAATACTGACCTGAAGAGTACATTAAATACTGACCTGGAGTGTACAATAAATACTGACCTGGAGAGGGAAATAAAAACAGCCCTGGAGAGAGCAATAAATACTGACCTGGAGTGTACAGTAAATACTGAGCTGGAGAGTACAATAAATACTGACCTGGTGAGTACAATAAATACTGACCTGGGGAGTACAATAAATACTGACCTGGAGAGGGTAATAAATATGGTCTGGACAGTACAAAAAATACTGACCTGGAGAGTACAATAAATATTGACCTGGAGATTACAATAAATACTGACCTGGAGAGTACAATAAATACTCACCTGCAGTGTACAATACATACAGAGCTGGGAAGTGCAATAAATACTGACCTGGAGAGTACAATAAATACTGAGCTGGAGAGTACAATAAATACTGACCTGGAGAGTACATTAATACTGACCTGTAGAGTACAATAAATACTGACCTGGAGAGTACAATAAATACAATAAATACTGACCTTGAGAGTACAATAAATACTGACCTGGAGAATACCATAAAAATGACCTGGAGAGGGCAATGAATATTGACCAGGAGAGTGCAATAAATACTGACCTGGAGAGCACAATAAATACGGATCTGGAGAATACAACAAATAGTGAACTGGAGAGTACAGTAAATACTGACCTGGAGAGTTCAATAAATACTGACCCGCAGAGTACAATAAATAATGACCTGGAGAGTAAAATAAATACTGACCTGGAGAGGACAATACATACTGCACTGGAGAGGGCAATAAATACTGACCTGGTGAGTACAATAAATACTGAAATGTAGAGTACAATAAATACTGACCCAGAGTGTACAATAAATAATGACCTGGAGAGTACAATAAATACTAACCTGGAGAGTACAATAAATACTGACCTGTCGAGTACAATAAATACTGACCTGGAGAGGGCAATAAATACTGAACTGGAGAGTACAATATATACGGACCTGGAGAGTACAATAAATACTGACATGGAGAGGACAATAAATACTGACCGGGAGACTACAATAAATACTGACCTGGAGAGTACAGTAAATACTGACCTGGAGAGTACAATAAATACTGACCTGGAGTGTACAATAAATGCTGACCTGGAGAGGACAATAAATACTGACCTGGACAGTACAATTAACACTGACCTGGAGAGTACAATAAATACTGACCTGCAGAGTACAATATATACTGACCTGGAGAGTACATTAAATACTGACCTGTAGAGTACAATAAATACAATAAATACTGACCTTGAGAGTACAATAGATATTGACCTGGAGAGTACCATCAAAATGACCTGGAGAGGGCAAAGAATATTGACCAGGAGAGTGCAATAAATACTGACCTGGAGAGTACAATTAATACTGATCTGGAGAGTACAATAAATATTGAACTGGAGAGTACAGTAAATACTGACCTGGAGAGTACAATAAATACTGACCTGCAGAGTACAATAAATACTGACCTGGAGAGTACATTAAATACTGACCTGTAGAGTACAATAAATACTGACCTGGAGAGTGCAATAAATACAATAAATACTGACCTTGAGAGTACAATAAATACTGACCTGTAGAATACCATAAAAATGAACTGGAGAGGGCAATGTACATTGACCAGGAGAGTGCAATAAATACTGACCTGGAGAGTACAACCAATACGGTTCTGCAGAGTACAATAAATAGTGAACAGGAGAATACACTAAATACTGACCTGGAGAGTACAATAAATACTGACCTGGAGAGGGCACTAAATACTGCACTGGAGAGGGCAATAAATACTGACCTGGAGAGTACAATAAATACTGACCTGGTGAGTACAATAAATACTGACCTGGAGAGTACATTAAATACTGACCTGGAGAGTACAATAAATACTGACCTGGAGAGGGAAATAAAAACTGCCCTGGAGAGAGCAATAAATACTGACCTGGAGTGTACAGTAAATACTGACCTGGAAAGTACAATAAATACTGACCTGGAGAGTACAATAAATACTGACCTGGGTAAGTACAATAAATACTGACCTGGAGAGGGTAATAAATATGGCCTAACAGTCCAATAAATACTGACCTGGAGAGTACAATAAATACTGACCAGGAGAGTACAATAAATACAGACCTGGAGATTGCAATAAATACTGACCTGGAGGTTACAATAAATACTGACCTGAAGAATACAATAAATACTGACCTGGAGAGTACAATAAATACTGACGTGGAGAATGTAATAAATCCTGACCTGGAGAGGGCCATAAATACAGACCTGCAGTGTACAATAAATACTGACATGGAGAGGACTATAAATACTGACCTGGACAGTACAATAAACACTGAGCTGGAGAGTATAATAAATACTGACCTGGAGAGTACAATAAATACTGACCTGGAAAGGGAAATAAAAACTGCCCTGGATAGAGCAATAAATACTGACCAGGAGTGTACAGTAAATACTGACCTGGAGAGTGCAATAAATACTGACTTGGTGAGTACAATAAATACTGACCTGGAGAGGGCAATAAATATTGACCTTGAGAGTGCGAGATATACTGAACTGGAGAGTACAATAAATACTGAACTGGAGAGTACAATAAATATTGACCTGGAAAGTACAATAAATACTGACCTGGAGAGGGCACTAAATACTGACCTGGAGGGTTCAATAAATTCTGAACAGGAGGAACAATAATTACGGACCTGGAAAGTGCAATATATACTGACCTGGAGAGTACAATAAATACTGACCTGTCGAGTACAATAAATACTGACCTGGAGAGGGCAATAAATACTGAACTGGAGAGTACAATATATACGGACCTGGAGAGTACAATAAATACTGACATGGAGAGGACAATAAATACTGACCGGGAGACTACAATAAATACTGACCTGGAGAGTACAGTAAATACTGACCTGGAGAGTACAATAAATACTGACCTGGAGTGTACAATAAATGCTGACCTGGAGAGGACAATAAATACTGACCTGGACAGTACAATTAACACTGACCTGGAGAGTACAATAAATACTGACCTGCAGAGTACAATATATACTGACCTGGAGAGTACATTAAATACTGACCTGTAGAGTACAATAAATACAATAAATACTGACCTTGAGAGTACAATAGATATTGACCTGGAGAGTACCATCAAAATGACCTGGAGAGGGCAAAGAATATTGACCAGGAGAGTGCAATAAATACTGACCTGGAGAGTACAATAAATACTGATCTGGAGAGTACAATACATATTGACCTGGAGAGTACAGTAAATACTGACCTGGAGAGTACAATAAATACTGACCTGCAGAGTACAATAAATACTGACCTGGAGAGTACATTAAATACTGACCTGTAGAGTACAATAAATACTGACCTGGAGAGTGCAATAAATACAATAAATACTGACCTTGAGAGTACAATAAATACTGACCTGTAGAATACCATAAAAATGAACTGGAGAGGGCAATGTACATTGACCAGGAGAGTGCAATAAATACTGACCTGGAGAGTACAACCAATACGGTTCTGGAGAGTACAATAAATAGTGAACAGGAGAATACACTAAATACTGACCTGGAGAGTACAATAAATACTGACCTGGAGAGGGCACTAAATACTGCACTGGAGAGGGCAATAAATACTGACCTGGAGAGTACAATAAATACTGACCTGGTGAGTACAATAAATACTGACCTGGAGAGTACATTAAATACTGACCTGGAGAGTACAATAAATACTGACCTGGAGAGGGAAATAAAAACTGCCCTGGAGAGAGCAATAAATACTGACCTGGAGTGTACAGTAAATACTGACCTGGAAAGTACAATAAATACTGAGCTGGAGAGTACAATAAATACTGACCTGGGTAAGTACAATAAATACTGACCTGGAGAGGGTAATAAATATGGCCTAACAGTCCAATAAATACTGACCTGGAGAGTACAATAAATACTGACCAGGAGAGTACAATAAATACAGACCTGGAGAGTGCAATAAATACTGACCTGGAGGTTACAATAAATACTGACCTGAAGAATACAATAAATACTGACCTGGAGAGTACAATAAATACTGACGTGTAGAATGTAATAAATCCTGACCTGGAGAGGGCCATAAATACAGACCTGCAGTGTACAATAAATACTGACATGGAGAGGACTATAAATACTGACCTGGACAGTACAATAAACACTGAGCTGGAGAGTATAATAAATACTGACCTGGAGAGTACAATAAATACTGACCTGGAAAGGGAAATAAAAACTGCCCTGGATAGAGCAATAAATACTGACCAGGAGTGTACAGTAAATACTGACCTGGAGAGTGCAATAAATACTGACCTGGTGAGTACAATAAATACTGACCTGGGGAGTAGAATAAATATTGACCTGGAGAGGGGAATAAATATGGGCTGGACAGTACAATAAATACTGACCTGGAGAGTAAAATAAATACTGACCTGGAGAATACAATAAATACTGACCTGGAGAGTACAATAAATACTGACCTGGAGAGTACATTAAATACTGACCTGTAGAGTACAATAAATACTGACCTGGAAAGTACAATAAATACAATAAATACTGACCTTGAGAGTACAATAAATACTGACCTGGAGAGTACCATAAAGATGACCTGGAGAGGGCAATGAATATTGACCAGGAGAGTGCAATAAATACTGACCTGGAGAGTACAATAAATACGGATCTGGAGAGTACAACAAATAGTGAACTGGAGAGTACAGTAAATACTGACCTGGAGAGTTCAATAAATACTGACCAGCTGAGTACAATAAATAATGACCTGGAGAGTATAATAAATACTGACCTGGAGAGGGCAATAAATACTGCACTGTAGAGTGCAATAAATACTGACCCAGAGTGTACAATAAATAATGACCTGGAAAGAACAATAAATACTAACCTGGAGAGTACAATAAATACTGACCTGTCGAGTACAATAAATACTGACCTGGAGAGGGCAATAAATACTGACCTGGAGAGTACAATGTATACGGACCTGGAGAGTACAATAAATACTGACCTGGAGAGTACAATAAATACTGACCTGGAGAGTGCAATAAATACTGACCTGGAGAGTACAATAAATACTGACCGGGAGACAACAATAAATACTGACCTGGAAAGCACAATAAATACTGACCTGCAGAGTACAATATATACTGACCTGGAGTGTACAATAAATGCTGACCTGGAGAGGACAATAAATACTGACCTGGACAGTACTATAAACACTGACCTGGAGAGTACAATAAATATTGATCTAGAAAGTACAATAAATACTAACCTGGAGAGTACAATAAATACTGACCTGCAGTGTAGAATAAATACTGACCTGCTGAGTACAATAAATACTGACCTGGAGAGTACAATAAACACTGACCTGGAGAGTACAATATATACTGACGTGGAGAGTACATTAAATACTGACCTGTAGAGTACAATAAATACAATAAATACTGACCTTGAGAGTAAAATAGATACTGACCTGGAGAGTACCATCAAAATGATGGAGAGGGCAAAGAATATTGACCAGGAGAGTGCAATAAATACTGACCTGGAGAGTACAATAAATAATGACCTGCAGAGTATAATAAATACTGACCTGGAGAGGGCAATAAGTACTGCCCTGGAGAGGGCAATAAATACTGACCTGGAGAGTACAATAAATACTGACCTGTAGAGTACAATAAATACTGACCTGGTGAATACAATAAATACTGACCTGAAGAGTACATTAAATACTGACCTGGAGTGTACAATAAATACTGACCTGGAGAGGGAAATAAAAACTGCCCTGGAGAGAGCAATAAATACTGACCTGGAGTGTACAGTAAATACTGAGCTGGAGAGTACAATAAATACTGACCTGGTGAGTACAATAAATACTGACCTGGGGAGTACAATAAATACTGACCTGGAGAGGGTAATAAATATGGTCTGGACAGTACAAAAAATACTGACCTGGAGAGTACAATAAATATTGACCTGGAGATTACAATAAATACTGACCTGGAGAGTACAATAAATACTCACCTGCAGTGTACAATACATACAGAGCTGGGAAGTACAATAAATACTGACCTGGAGAGTACAGTAAATACTGAGCTGGAGAGTACAATAAATACTGACCTGCTGAGTACAATAAATAATGACCTGGAGAGTATAATAAATACTGACCTGGAGAGGGCAATAAATACTGCACTGTAGAGTGCAATAAATACTGACCCAGAGTGTACAATAAATAATGACCTGGAAAGAACAATAAATACTAACCTGGAGAGTACAATAAATACTGACCTGTCGAGTACAATAAATACTGACCTGGAGAGGGCAATAAATACTGACCTGGAGAGTACAATGTATACGGACCTGGAGAGTACAATAAATACTGACCTGGAGAGTACAATAAATACTGACCTGGAGAGTGCAATAAATACTGACCTGGAGAGTACAATAAATACTGACCGGGAGACAACAAGAAATACTGACCTGGAAAGCACAATAAATACTGACCTGCAGAGTACAATATATACTGACCTGGAGTGTACAATAAATGCTGACCTGGAGAGGACAATAAATACTGACCTGGACAGTACAATAAACACTGACCTGGAGAGTACAATAAATATTGATCTAGAAAGTACAATAAATACTAACCTGGAGAGTACAATAAATACTGACCTGCAGTGTAGAATAAATACTGACCTGCTGAGTACAATAAATACTGACCTGGAGAGTACAATAAACACTGACCTGGAGAGTACAATATATAATGACGTGGAGAGTACATTAAATACTGACCTGTAGAGTACAATAAATACAATAAATACTGACCTTGAGAGTAAAATAGATACTGACCTGGAGAGTACCATCAAAATGATGGAGATTGCAAAGAATATTGACCAGGAGAGTGCAATAAATACTGACCTGGAGAGTACAATAAATACTGATCTGGAGAGTACAATAAATATTGACCTGGAGAGTACAGTAAATACTGACCTGGAGAGTACAATAAATACTGACCTGCAGAGTACAATAAATAATGACCTGCAGAGTATAATAAATACTGCCCTGGAGAGGGCAATAAGTACTGCCCTGGAGAGGGCAACAAATACTGACCTGGAGAGTAGAATAAATACTGACTTGGAGAGTACAGTAAATACTGACCTGGTGAATACAATAAATACTGACCTGAAGAGTACATTAAATACTGACCTGGAGTGTACAATAAATACTGACCTGGAGAGGGAAATAAAAACTGCCCTGGAGAGAGCAATAAATACTGACCTGGAGTGTACAGTAAATACTGACCTGGAGAATACAATAAATACTGACCTGGTGAGTACAAGAAATACTGACCTGGGTAAGTACAATAAATACTGACCTGGAGAGGGTAATAAATATGGCCTGGACAGTACAATAAATACTGACCTAGAGAGTACAATAAATACTGACCTGGAGAGTACAATAAATACTGACCTGGAAAGTGCAATAAATACTGACCTGGAGAATACAATAAATACTGACCTGGAGAGTACAATAAATACTTTGCTGGAGAGGGCAATAAATACTGACCTAGAGAGGGCAATATATATTGATGTTGAGAGTGCAATATATACTGACCTGGAGAGTACAATAAATACTGACCTGGAGAGTACAATAAATACTGACCTGGTGTGTACAATAAATGCTGACCTGGAGAGGACAATAAATACAGACCTGGACAGTACAATAAACACAGACCTGGAGAGTACAATAAATATTGACCTAGAAAGTACAATAAATACTGACCTGGAGAGTACAATAAATACTGACCTGCAGTGTAGAATAAACACTGACCTGGGGAGTACAATAAATACTGACCTGGAGAGTACAATAAATACTGACCTGGAGAGTACAAAATATAATGTCTTGGAGAGTACATTAAATACTGACCTGGAGAGTAGAATAAATAATGACCTGGAGAGTACAATAAATACTGACCTGGAGAGAACAATAAATACTGATCTGGAGAGTACAATAAATACTGACCTGGAGAGTAAAATAAATACTAACCTGGAGAGGGTAATAAATACTGACCTGGAGAGTACAATTAAAAAAGACTTGGAGAGGGTAATAAATACTGACCTGGAGATTACAATAAATACACACCGGGAGAGGGCAATAAATAGTAACATGGAGATTACAATAAATACTGACCTGGAGAGTACAATAAATACTGACCAGGATAGGGCAATAAATACTGACCTGGAGAGTACATTAAATACTGACCTGAAGAGTACAATAAATACTGACCTGGAGAGTGCAATAAATACTGACCTGGAGAGTACAATAAATACTGACCTGGAGGGGGTAATAAATTCTGACCTGGAGAGAGTAATAAATACAGACCTGGAGAGTACAATAAATACTGACCTGGAGAGGGTAATAAATACTGACCTGGAGAGGGCAATAAATACTGACCTGGAGAGGACAATAAATACTGACCTGGCGAGTACAATAAATAATGACCTGGAGTGTACAATAAATACTGACTGAGAGAGGGTAATAAATACTGACCTGCAGAGTACATTAAATACTGACCTGAAGAGTACAATAAATACTGATCTGGAGAGTACAATAAATATTGACCTTGAGAGTACAAATAAATACTGCCCTGGAGTCGACAATAAATACTGACCTGGAGTGTACAATAAATACTGACCTAGAGGGTACAATAAATACTGAACTGGAGAGGGCAATAAATACTGACATGGAGAGTACAATAAATACTGACCTGGAGAGTACTATAAATAATGACCTGGAGAGGGTAATAAACACTGACCTGGAGATTACAATAAATACTGACCTGGGAGTACAATAAATACACACCGGGAGAGGGCAATAAATACTGACGTGGAGAGTACAATAAATACTTACCTGGAGAGCAAAATTAATACTGACCTGGAGAGTACTATAAATACTGATCTGGAGCGTACATTAAATACTGACCAGGAGAGGGTAACAAATACTGACCTGGAGAGTACAATAAATACTCACCGAGAGAGTACAATAAATACTGACCTGGAAAGTACAATAAATATTGACCTTTGGAGTACAATAAATATTGAACTGGAGAGTACAATAAATACTGACCCAGAGAATAAAATAAATACTGACCTGGGAGTAAAATATATACACACCGGAGGAGGGCAATAAATACTAACATGGAGATTACAATAAATACTGACCTGGAGAGTACATTAAATACTGACCTGAAGAGTACAATAAATACTGACCTGGAGAGGACAATAAATATTGACCTGGAGAGTACAATAAATACTGCCCTGGAGTCTACAAAAAATACTGACATGGATTGTACAATAAATACTGACCTAGAGGGTACAATAAATACTGACCTGGAGTGGGCAATAAATACTGACATGGAGAGTACAATAAATACTGACCTGGAGAGTACAATAAATAATGACCTGGAGTGTACAATATATACTGACCGAGAGAGGGTAATAAATACTGACCTGCAGAGAACCATAAATACTGATCTGGAGAGTACAATAAATACTGACCTGGAGAGGGTAATAAACACTGACCTGGAGATTACAATAAATCTGACCTGGGAGTACAATAAGTACACACCGGGAAAGGGCAATAAATACTAACATGGAGATTACAATAAATACTGACCTGGAGAGTACATTAAATACTGACCTGGAGAATACATTCAATACTGACCTGAAGAGTACAATAAATACTGACCTGGAGAGTATATTAAATACTGACCTGGAGAGGGTAATAAATACTGACCTGGAGAGTACAATAAATAATGACCTGGAGTGTACAATAAATACTGCCCTGGAGAGTAGAATAAATAATGACCTGGAGAGTACAATAAATACTGACCTGGAGAGAACAATTAAAACAGACTTGGAGAGGGTAATAAATACTGACCTGGAGATTACAATAAATACTGACCAGGAGAGTACAATTAATAGTGAGTTGGAGAGTACAATAAATACTGACATGGAGAGTACAATAAATACAGACCTGGAGAGTACAATTAATACTGACCTGGAGATTACAATAAATACTGAACTGGAGAGTACAATAAGTATTGAACTGGAGAGTACAATAAATAATGACCTGGAGAGTACAATAAATACTGCACTGGAGAGTAGAATAAATAATGACCTGGAGAGTAAAATAAATACTGACCTGGAGAGAACAATAAATACTGATCTGGAGAGTACAATAAATACTGACCTGGAGAGTACAATAAATACTAACCTGGAGAGTACAATAAGTATTGAACTGGAGAGTACAATAAATACTGACAAGGAGAGTACAATTAATAGTGAGTTTGAGAGTACAATAAATACTGACATGGAGAGAACAATAATTACAGACCTGGAGAGTACAATAAATACTGACCTGGAGATTACAATAATGCTGACCTGGAGAGGGTAATAAATGCTGACCTGGAGAGTACAACAAATACTGATCTGGAGAGTACAATAAATACTGACCTGGGAGTACAATAAATACACACCGGGAGAGGGAAATAAATACTAACATGGAGATTACAATAAATACTGACCTGGAGAGTACAATAAATACTGACCTGGAGAGTACATTCAATACTGACCTGAAGAGTACAATAAATACTGACCTGGAGAGTATAATAAATACTGACCTGGAGAGGGTAATAAATACTGACCTGGAGAGTGCAATAAATAATGACCTGGAGAGTACAATAAATGATGACCTGGAGAGTACAATAAATACTGCCCTGTAGAGTAGAATAAATAATGACCTGGAGAGTACAATAAATACTGACCTGGAGAGTACTATAAATACTAACCTGTAGAGGGTAATAAATACTGACCTGGAGAGTACAATTAAAACAGACTTGGAGAGGGTAATAAAAACTGACCTGGAGATTACAATAAATACTGAGCAGGAGAGTACAATTAATAGTGAGTTGGAGAGTACTGTAAATACTGACATGGAGAGTACAATAAATACAGACCTGGAGAGTACAATAAATACTGACCTGGAGATTACAATAAACACTGACCTGGAGTGTACAATAAGTATTGAACTGGAGAGTACAATAAATACTGACCCAGAGAGTACAATAAATACTGACTGGGAGTACAATAAATACACACCGGGAGAGGGCAATAAATACTAACATGGAGATTACAATAAATACTGACCTGGAGAGTACAATAAATACTGACCAGGATAGGGCAATAAATACTGACCTGGAGAGTACAATAAATAATGACCTGGAGAGTACAATAAATACTGCCCTGGAGAAAACAATAAATACTGATCTGGAGAGTACAATAAACACTGACCTGGAGAGTACAATAAATACTAACCTGGAGAGTACAATAAGTATTGAACTGGAGAGTACAATAAATACTGACCAGGAGAGTACAATTAATAGTGAGTTCGAGAGTACAATAAAAACTGACATGGAGAGTACAATAATTACAGACCTGGAGAGTACAATAAATACTGACCTGGAGATTACAATAATGCTGACCTGGAGAGGGTAATAAATGCTGACCTGGAGAGTACAACAAATACTGATCTGGGAGTACAATAAATACTGACCTGGAGAGGGTAATCAACACTGACCTGGAGATTACAATAAATACTGACCTTGGAGTACAATAAATACACACCGGGAGAGGGCAATAAATACTGACCTGGAGAGTACAATAAATAATGACCTGGAGAGTACAATAAATACTGACCTGGAGAGTACATTCAATACTGACCTGAAGAGTACAATAAATACTGACCTGGAGAGTATAATAAATACTGACCTGGAGAGGGTAATAAATACTGACCTGGAGAGTGCAATAAATACTGACCTGGAGAGTACAATAAATAATGACCTGGAGAGTACAATAAATACTGCCCTGTAGAGTAGAATATATAATGACCTGGAGAGTACAATAAATACTGACCTGGAGAGTACAATAAATACTGGGCTGGAGAGGGCAATAAATACTGACCTAGAGAGGGCAATATATATTGATGTTGAGAGTGCAATATATACTGACTTGGAGAGTACAATAAATACTGACCTGGAGAGTACAATAAATACTGACCTGGTGTGTACAATAAATGGTGACCTGGAGAGGACAATAAATACAGACCTGGACAGTACAATAAACACTGAACTGGAGAGTACAATAAATATTGACCTAGAAAGTACAATAAATACTGACCTGGAGAGTACAATAAATACTGACCTGCAGTGTAGAATAAACACTGACCTGGGGAGTACAATAAATACTGACCTGGAGAGTACAATAAATACTGACCTGGAGAGTACAAAATATACTGTCTTGGAGAGTACATTAAATACTGACCTGGAGAGTAGAATAAATAATGACCTGGAGAGTACAATAAATACTGACCTGGAGAGTACAATAAATACAGACCTGGAGACTACAATTAATACTGACCTGGAGATTACAATAAATACTGAACTGGAGAGTACAATAAGTATTGAACTGGAGAGTACAATAAATAATGACCTGGAGAGTACAATAAATACTGCACTGGAGAGTAGAATAAATAATGACCTGGAGAGTAAAATAAATACTGATCTGGAGAGAACAATAAATACTGATCTGGAGAGTACAATAAATACTGACCTGGAGAGTACAATAAATACTAACCTGGAGAGTACAATAAGTATTGAACTGGAGAGTACAATAAATACTGACAAGGAGAGTACAATTAATAGTGAGTTCGAGAGTACAATAAATACTGACATGGAGAGAACAATAATTACAGACCTGGAGAGTACAATAAATACTGACCTGGAGATTACAATAATGCTGACCTGGAGAGGGTAATAAATGCTGACCTGGAGAGTACAACAAATACTGATCTGGAGAGTACAATAAATACTGACCTGGGAGTACAATAAATACACACCGGGAGAGGGCAATAAATACTAACATGGAGATTACAATAAAAACTGACCTGGAGAGTACAATAAATACTGACCTGGAGAGTACATTCAATACTTACCTGAAGAGTACAATAAATACTGACCTGGAGAGTATAATAAATACTGACCTGGAGAGGGTAATAAATACTGACCTGGAGAGTGCAATAAATACTGACCTGGAGAGTACAATAAAGAATGACCTGGAGAGTACAATAAATACTGCCCTGTAGAGTAGAATAAATAATGACCTGGAGAGTACAATAAATACTGACCTGGAGAGAACAATAAATACTGATCTGGAGAGTACAATATATACTGACCTGGAGAGTACTATAAATACTAACCTGTAGAGGGTAATAAATACTGACCTGGAGAGTACAATTAAAACAGACTTGGAGAGGGTAATAAAAACTGACCTGGAGATTACAATAAATACTGACCAGGAGAGTACAATTAATAGTGAGTTGGAGAGTACTATAAATACTGACATGGAGAGTACAATAAATACAGACCTGGAGAGTACAATAAGTATTGAACTGGAGAGTACAATAAATACTGACCCAGAGAGGACAATAAATACTGACTGGGAGTACAATAAATACACACCGGGAGAGGGCAATAAATACTAACATGGAGATTACAATAAATACTGACCTGGAGAATACAATAAATACTGACCAGGATTGGGCAATAAATACTGACCTGGAGAGTACATTAAATACTGACCTGAAGAGTACAATAAATACTGTCCTGGAGAGTGCAATAAATACTGACCTGGAGAGTACAATAAATAATGACCTGGAGAGTACAATAAATACTGCCCTGGAGAGTAGAATAAATAATGACCTGGAGAGTACAATAAATACTGACCTGGAGAGAACAATAAATACTGATCTGGAGAGTACAATAAACACTGACCTGGGGAGTACAATAAATACTAACCTGGAGAGTACAATAAGTATTGAACTGGAGAGTACAATAAATACTGACCAGGAGAGTACAATTAATAGTGAGTTCGAGAGTACAATAAAAACTGACATGGAGAGTACAATAATTACAGACCTGGAGAGTACAATAAATACTGACCTGGAGATTACAATAATGTTGACCTGGAGAGGGTAATAAATGGTGACCTGGAGAGTACAACAAATACTGATCTGGGAGTACAATAAATACTGACCTGGAGAGGGTAATAATCACTGACCTGGAGATTACAATAAATACTGACCTGGGAGTACAAGAAATACACACCGGGAGAGGGCAATAAATACTGACCTGGAGAGTACAATAAATAATGACCTGGAGAGTACAATAAATACTGACCTGGAGAGTACATTCAATACTGACCTGAAGAGTACAATAAATACTGACCTGGAGAGTATAATAAATACTGACCTGGAGAGGGTAATAAATACTGACCTGGAGAGTGCAATAAATACTGACCTGGAGAGTACAATAAATAATGACCTGGAGAGTACAATAAATACTGCCCTGTAGAGTAGAATAAATAATGACCTGGAGAGTACAATAAATACTGACCTGGAGAGAACAATAAATACTGATCTGGAGAGTACAATAAATACTGACCTGGAGAGTACTATAAATACTAACCTGTAGAGGGTAATAAATACTGACCTGGAGAGTACAATTAAAACAGACTTGGAGAGGGTAATAAAAACTGACCTGGAGATTACAATAAATACTGACCAGGAGAGTACAATTAATAGTGAGTTGGAGAGTACTATAAATACTGACATGGAGAGTACAATAAATACAGACCTGGAGAGTACAATAAATACTGACTTGGAGATTACAATAAACACTGACCTGGAGAGTACAATAAGTATTGAACTGGAGAGTACAATAAATACTGACCCAGAGAGTACAATAAATACTGACTGGGAGTACAATAAATACACACCGGGAGAGGGCAATAAATACTAACATGGAGATTACAATAAATACTGACCTGGAGAGTACAATAAATACTGACCAGGATAGGGCAATAAATACTGACCTGGAGAGTACATTAAATACTGACCTGAAGAGTACAATAAATACTGACCTGGAGAGTGCAATAAATACTGACCTGGAGAGTACAATAAATAATGACCTGCAGAGTACAATAAATACTGCCCTGGAGAGTAGAATAAATAATGACCTGGAGAGTACAATAAATACTGACCTGGAGAGAACAATAAATACTGATCTGGAGAGTACAATAAATACTGACCTGGAGAGTACAATAAATACTAACCTGGAGAGTACAATAAGTATTGAACTGGAGAGTACAATAAATACTGACCAGGAGAGTACAATTAATAGTGAGTTCGAGAGTACAATAAAAACTGACATGGAGAGTACAATAATTACAGACCTGGAGAGTACAATAAATACTGACCTGCAGATTACAATAATGCTGACCTGGAGAGGGTAATAAATGCTGACCTGGAGATTACAATAAATACTGACCTGGGAGTACAATAAATACTGACATGGAGAGAACAATAAATACTAACCTGGAGAGGGTAATAAATACTGACCTGGAGAGTACAATTAGAACAGACTTGGAGAGGTTAATAAATACTGACCTGGAGATTACAATAAATACTGACCTGGAGAGTACAATAAATATTGACCTGAAGAGTACAATAAATACTGACCTGGAGAGTATAATAAATACTGACCTGGAGAGGGTAATAAATACAGACCTGGAGAGTGCAATAAATACTGACCTGGAGAGTGCAATAAATACTGACCTGGAGAGTACAATAAATAATGACCTGGAGAGTACAATAAATACAGCCCTGGAGAGTCGAATAAATAATGACCTGGAGAGTGCAATAAATACTGACCTAGAGAGTACAATAAATACTGACCTGGGAGTACAATAAATACACTCCGGGAGAGGGCAATAAATACTAACATGGTGATTACAATAAATACTGACCTGGAGAGTACAATAAATACTGACCTGGATAGGGCAATAAATACTGAACTGGAGAGTACATTAAATACTGACCTGAAGAGTACAATAAATACTGACCAGGAGAGCGCAATAAATACTGACCTGGAGAGTACAATAAATAATGACCTGGAGAGGGTAGTAAATACTGACCTGGAGAGTACAATAAATAGTGATCTGGCGAGTACAAGAAATACTGACCTGGAGAGTACAATAAATACTGACCTGGAGAGTACAATAAATACTGACATGGGGAGTACAATAAATACTGACCTGGAGAGGGTAATAAATTCTGACCTGGAGAGAGTAATAAATACAGACCTGGAGAGTACAATAAATACTGACCTGGAGAGGGTAATAACTACAGACCTGGAGAGCAGAAAAAATACTGACATGGGGAGTACAATTAATACTGACCTGGAGAGGGTAATAAATACTGACCTGGAGAGAGTAACAAATACAGACCTGGAGAGTACAATAAATACTGACCTGGAGAGGGTAATAAATACAGACCTGGAGAGTAGAAAAAATACTGACTTGGAGAGTACAATAAATACTGACCTGGAGAGTACAATAAATACTGACCTGGAGAGGGTAATAAATACTGACCTGGAGAGTACAATAAATAGTGACCTGGAGAGTACAAGAAATACTGACCTGGAGAGTACAATAAATACTGACCTGGAGAGTACAATAAATACTGGCCTGGAGAGGACAATAAATACTAACCTGGAGAGGGTAGTAAATACTGACCTGGAGAGTACAATAAATGCAGACCTGGAGAGCACAATAAATACTGACCTGGAGAGGGTAATAAATACTGACCTGGAGAGTACAATAAGTACTGACCTGGAGAGTACAATAAATAGTGACATGGAGAGTACAATAAATAAAGACATGGAGAGTACAATAAAAACTGACCTGGAGAGTACAATAAAAACTGACCTGGAGAGTACAATAAATACTGACCTGGAGAGTACAATAAATACTGATTTGGGGAGTACAATAAATACTGACCTGGAGAGGGTAATAAATACTGACCTGGAGAGTATAATAAATACTGACCTGGAGAGGGCAATAAATACTAACCCGGAGAGTAAAATAAATACTGACCTGGAGAGTACAATAAATACTGACCGGGAGAGTACGATAAATACTGACCTGGATAGTACAATAAATAATAACCTGGAGTGTACAATAAATACTGACCTGCAGAGAACAATAAATACTGATCTGGAGAATACAATAAATACTGACCTGGGAGTACAATAAATAAACACCGGGAGAGGGCAATAAATACTAACATGGAGATTACAATAAATACTTACCTGGAGAGTACAATAAATACTAACCTGGAGAGGGTAATAAATACTGACCTGGAGAGTACAATTAAAACAGACTTGGAGAGGGTAATAAATACTGACCTGGAGATTACAATAAATACTGACCTGGAGAGTACAATAAGTATTGAACTGGAGAGTACAATAAATACTGACCCAGAGAGTACAATAAATACTGACCTAGAGAGTACAATAAATACTGACCTGGAGAGGGTAATAAATACTAACCTGGAGAGGGTAATAAATACAGACGTGGATAGTATAATAAACACTGATCTGGAGAGTGCAATAAATACTGATCTGGAGAGTACAATAAATACTGACCTAGAGAGTACAATGAATACTGACATGGAGAATACAATAAATACTGACCAGGAGAGTACAATTAATAGTGACTTGGATAGTGCAATAAATACTGACCTGGAGAGTACCATAAATACAGACCTGCAGCGGGTAATAAATACTGACCTGGAGAGGACAATAAATACTGACCTAGAGAGTACAATACATACTGACATGGAGAGAGTAATAAATACTGACGTGGAGAGCACAATAAATGCTTTCCAGGTCAGTATTTATTGTACTCTCCAGGTCAGTATTTATTACCCTCTACAGGTCAGTGTTTATTGTAGAGTACAATAAGTACTGACCTGGAGAGTACAATAAATACAGACCTGGAGAGTACAATAAATATTGACCTGGAAAGGGTAATAAATAATGACATGGAGAAAATAGTGACCTGGAGAGTAAAAGAAATACTGACCTGGAGAGTACAATAAATAGTGACCTGGAGACTACAATAAAAACTGACCTGGAGAGTACAATAAATACTGACATGGGGAGTACAATTAATACTGACCTGGAGAGGGTAATAAATACTGACCTGGAGAGAGTAATAAATACAGACCTGGAGAGTACAATAAATACTGACCTGGAGAGGGTAATAAATACAGACCTGGAGAGTAGAAAAAATACTGACTTGGAGGACAATAAATACTGACCTGGAGAATACAATAAATACTGACCTGGAGAGAACAATAAATCGTGACCTGGAGAGTACAAGAAATACTGACCTGGAGAGTACCATAAATACAGACCTGCAGCGGGTAATAAATACTGACCCGGAGAGGACAATAAATACTGACCTAGAGAGTACAATACATACTGACATGGAGAGAGTAATAAATACTGACGTGGAGAGCACAATAAATGCTTTCCAGGTCAGTATTTATTGTACTCTCCAGGTCAGTATTTATTACCCTCTACAGGTCAGTGTTTATCGTAGAGTACAATAAGTACTGACCTGGAGAGTACAATAAATACAGACCTGGAGAGTACAATAAATATTGACCTGGAGAGGGTAATAAATAATGACTTGGAGAAAATAGTGACCTGGAGAGTACAAGAAATACTGACCTGGAGATTACAATAAATACTGTCCTGGAGAGTACAATAAAAACTGACCTGGAGAGTACAATAAATACTGACATGGGGAGTACAATTAATACTGACCTGGAGAGGGTAATAAATACTGACCTGGAGAGAGTAATAAATACAGACCTGGAGAGTACAATAAATACTGACCTGGAGAGGGTAATAAATACAGACCTGGAGAGTAGAAAAAATACTAACTTGGAGGACAATAAATACTGACCTGGAGAGTACAATAAATACTGACCTGGAGAGTACAATAAATAGTGACCTGGAGAGTACAAGAAATACTGACCTGGAGAGTACAATAAATACTGACCTGGAGAGTACAATAAATATTGGCCTGGAGAGTACAATAAATACTGACATGGGGAGTACAATTAATACTGACCTGGAGAGGGTAATAAATACTGACCTGGAGAGAGTAATAAATACAGACCTGGAGAGTACAATAAATACTGACCTGGAGAGGGTAATAAATACAGACCTGGAGAGCAGACAAAATACTGAACTGGAGAGTACAATAAATACTGACCTGGAGAGTGTAATAAATACTGACCTGGAGATGGCAATAAATACTAAACAGGAGAGGGTAATAAATACTGACCTGGAGAGTACAATCAATATTGACCTGGCGAGTACAATAAATACTGACCTGGGGAGTAAAGTAAACACTGACCTGGAGAGGGAAATAAATACTGACCTGGAGAGAGTAATAAATACTGACATGGAGATTACAATAAATACTGACCTGGAGAGCACATTAAATACTGACCTGGATAGGGCAATAAATACTGACCTGGAGAGTACATTAAATACTGACCTGAAGAGTACAATAAATACTGACCTGGAGAGTATAATAAATACTGACCTGGAGAGGGTAATAAATACTGACCTGGAGAGTGCAATAAATACTGACCTGGAGAGTACAATAAATAATGACCTGGAGAGTACAATAAATACTGACCTGGAGAGAACAATAAATACTGATCTGGAGAGTACAATAAATACTGACCTGGAGAGTACAATAAATACTAAACTGGAGAGGGTAATAAATACTGACCTGGAGTCTACAATATATACTGACCAGGAGAGTACAATTAATAGTGTGTTGGAGTGTACAATAAATACAGACCTGGAGAGTACAATAAATACTGACCTGGAGAGTGCAATAAATACTGACCTGGAGAGTAAAATAAATAATGACCTGGAGAGTACAATAAATACTGCCCTGGAGAGTAGAATAAATAATGACCTGGAGAGTACAATAAATACTGACATGGAGAGTAAAATAAATACAGACCTGGAGAGCACAATAAATACTGACCTGGAGATTACAATAAATAATGACCTGGGAGTACAATAAATACACACCGGGAGAGGGCAATAAATACTAACATGGAGATTACAATAATTACTGACCTGGAGAGTACAATAAATACTGACCTGGATAGGGCAATAAATACTGACCTGGAGAGTACATTAAATACTGACCTGAAGAGTACAATAAATACTGACCTGGAGAGTGCAATAAATACTGACCTGGAGAGTACAATAAGTATTGAACTGGAGAGTACAATAAATACTGATCAGGAGAGTACAATTAATAGTGAGTTGGAGAGTACAATAAATACTGACATGGAGAGTACAATAAACACTGACCTTGAGAGTACAATAAATATGGACCTGGAGAGTAAAATAAATACTGCCCTGGTGACTGCAATAAATACTGACCTGGAGAGTACAATAAACACTGACCAGGAGAGAACAATAAATACTGACCTGTGGAGTACCATAAATACAGACCTGCAGCGGGTAATAAATACTGACCTGGAGACGACAATAAATACTGACATAGAGAGTACAATAAATACTGACCTGGAGAGAGTAATAAATACTGACATGGAGAGTACAATAAATACTGACCAGGAGATTACAATAAATAATGCCCTGGAGACTGCAATAAATACTGACCTGGAGAGTACAATAAATACTAACCTGGAGAGGGTAATAAATACTGACCTGGAGTCTACAATATATAATGACCAGGAGAGTACAATTAATAGTGAGTTGGAGAGTACAATAAATACAGACCTGGAGAGTACAATAAATACTGACCTGGAGAGTGCAATAAATAATGACCTGGAGAGTAAAATAAATAATGGCCTGGAGAGTACAATAAATACTGCCCTGGAGAGTAGAATAAATAATGACCTGGAGAGTACAATAAATACTGACATGGAGAGTACAATAAATACAGCCCTGGAGAGTACAATAAATACTGACCTGGAGATTACAATAAATAATGACCTGGGAGTACAATAAATACACACCGGGAGAGGGCAATAAATACTAACATGGAGATTACAATAATTACTGACCTGGAGAGTACAATAAATACTGACCTGGATAGGGCAATAAATACTGACCTGGAGAGTACATTAAATACTGACCTGAAGAGTACAATAAATACTGACATGGAGAGTGCAATAAATACTGACCTGGAGAGTACAATAAATAATGACCTGGTGAGTACAATAAATACTGCCCTGGAGAGTAGAATAAATACTGACCTGGAGAGTACAATTAAAACAGACTTGGAGAGGGTAATAAATACTGACCTGGAGATTACAATAAATACTGACCTGGAGAGTACAATAAGTATTGAACTGGAGAGTACAATAAATACTGACAAGGAGAGTACAATTAATAGTGAGTTGGAGAGTACAGTAAATACTGACATGGAGAGTACAATAAACACTGACCAGGAGAGAACAATAAATACTGACCTGTGGAGTACCATAAATACAGACCTGCAGCGGGTAATAAATACTGACCTGGAGAGGACAATAAATACTGACATAGAGAGTACAATAAATACTGACCTGGAGAGAGTAATAAATACTGACATGGAGAGTACAATAAATACTGACCAGGAGATTACAATAAATAATGCCCTGGAGACTGCAATAAATACTGACCTGGAGAGCACAATAAATACTGTCCTGGAGAGTACAATAAATACTGACCTGGAGAGTACAATAAACACTGACCTGGAGAGAACAATAAATACTGACCTGTGGAGTACCACAAATACAGACCTGCAGCGGGTAATAAATACTGACCTGGAGACGACAATAAATAATGACATAGAGAGAACAATAAATACTGAACTGGAGAGAGCAATAAATACTGACATGGAGAGCACAATAAATACAGACCTGGAGAGTACAATAAGTATTGAACTGGAGAGTACAATAAATACTGACCCGGAGAGTACAATTAATAGTGAGTTGGAGAGTACAATAAATACTGACATGGAGAGTACAATAAATACAGACCTGGAGAGTACAATAAATACTGACCTGGAGAGTACAATAAATACTGACCAGGAGAGTACAATTAATAGTGAGTTGGAGAGAACAATAAATATTGACCTGGAGAGCACAATAAATACTGACGTGGAGAGTACAATAAATATTTACCTGTAGAGTACAAAAAATACTGCCCTGGAGACTGCAATAAATACTGACCTGGAGAGTACAATAAATACTGACCTGGAGAGTACAATAAATGCTGACCTGGAGAGTACAACAAATACTGACTTGGAGAGTTCAATAAATACTCACCGAGAGAGTACAATAAACACTGACCTGGAGAGTACAATAAATATTGACCTGGAGAGTACAATAAATACTGCCCTGGAGACTGCAATAAATACTGACCTGGAGAGTACAATAAATACTGACCTGGAGAGTACAATACATACTGACCTGGAGAGAGTAATAAATACTGACATGGAGAGTACAATAAATACAGACCTGGAGAGTACTTTAAATACTGACCTGGAGATTACAATAAATACTAACGTGGAGAGGGTAATAAATACTGACCTGGAGTGTACAATAAATACTGACAGAGAGAGGGTAATAAATACTGACCTGCAGAGAACAATAAATACTGATCTGGAGAGTACAATAAATACTGACCTGGAGAGGGTAATAAACACTGAACTGGAGATTACAATAAATACTGACCTGGGAGTACAATAAATACACACCGGGATGAGGCCAATAAATACTGACCTGGAAATGGTAATAAATACTGACCTGGAGAGCACAATAAATACTGACCTGGAGAGTACAATAAATACTGACCTGGAGAGAACAATAAATACAGACCTGTGGAGTACCATAAATACAGACCTGCAGCGGGTAATAAATACTGACCTGGAGTGGACAACAAATACTGACTTGGAGAGTTCAATAAATACTCACCGAGAGAGTACAATAAACACTGACCTGGAGAGTACAATAAATATTGACCAGGATAGGGCAATAAATACTGACCTGGAGAGTACATTAAATACTGACCTGAAGAGTACAATAAATACTGACCTGGAGAGTGCAATAAATACTGACCTGGAGAGTACAATAAATCGTGACCTGGAGAGTACAAGAAATACTGACCTGGAGAGTACCATAAATACAGACCTGCAGCGGGTAATAAATACTGACCTGGAGAGGACAATAAATACTGACCTAGAGAGTACAATACATACTGACATGGAGAGAGTAATAAATACTGACGTGGAGAGCACAATAAATGCTTTCCAGGTCAGTATTTATTGTACTCTCCAGGTCAGTATTTATTACCCTCGACAGGTCAGTGTTTATTGTAGAGTACAATAAGTACTGACCTGGAGAGTACAATAAATACAGACCTGGAGAGTACAATAAATATTGACCTGGAGAGGGTAATAAATCATGACTTGGAGAAAATAGTGACCTGGAGAGTACAAGAAATACTGACCTGGAGATTACAATAAATACTGACCTGGAGAGTACAATAAAAACTGACCTGGAGAGTACAATAAATACTGACATGGGGAGTACAATTAATACTGACCTGGAGAGGGTAATAAATACTGACCTGGAGAGAGTAATAAATACAGACCTGGAGAGTACAATAAATACTGACCTGGAGAGGGTAATAAATACAGACCTGGAGAGTAGAAAAAATACTGACTTGGAGGACAATAAATACTGACCTGGAGAGTACAATAAATACTGACCTGGAGAGTACAATAAATAGTGACCTGGAGAGTACAAGAAATACTGACCTGGAGAGTACAATAAATACTGACCTGGAGAGTACAATAAATATTGGCCTGGAGAGTACAATAAATACTGACATGGGGAGTACAATTAATACTGACCTGGAGAGGGTAATAAATACTGACCTGGAGAGAGTAATGAATACAGACCTGGAGAGTACAATAAATACTGACCTGGAGAGGGTAATAAATACAGACCTGGAGAGCAGAAAAAATACTGACCTGGAGAGTACAATAAATACTGACCTGGAGAGTGTAATAAATACTGACCTGAGATGGCAATAAATACTAAACAGGAGAGGGTAATAAATACTGACCTGGAGAGTACAATCAATATTGACCTGGCGAGTACAATAAATACTGACCTGGGGAGTAAAGTAAACACTGACCTGGAGAGGGAAATAAATACTGACCTGGAGAGGGTAATAAATACTGACCTGGAGAGGGTAATAAATTCTGACCTAGAGAGTACAATACATACTGACCTGGAGAGAGTAATAAATACTGACATGGAGATTACAATAAATACTGACCTGGAGAGCACATTAAATACTGACCTGGATAGGGCAATAAATACTGACCTGGAGAGTACATTAAATACTGACCTGAAGAGTACAATAAATACTGACCTGGAGAGTATAATAAATACTGACCTGGAGAGGGTAATAAATACTGACCTGGAGAGTGCAATAAATACTGACCTGGAGAGTACAATAAATAATGACCTGGAGAGTACAATAAATACTGACCTGGAGAGAACAATAAATACTGATCTGGAGAGTACAATAAATACTGACCTGGAGAGTACAATAAATACTAACCTGGAGAGGGTAATAAATACTGACCTGGAGTCTACAATATATACTGACCAGGAGAGTACAATTAATAGTGAGTTGGAGTGTACAATAAATACAGACCTGGAGAGTACAATAAATACTGACCTGGAGAGTGCAATAAATACTGACCTGGAGAGTAAAATAAATAATGACCTGGAGAGTACAATAAATACTGCCCTGGAGAGTAGAATAAATAATGACCTGGAGAGTACAATAAATACTGACATGGAGAGTACAATAAATGCAGACCTGGAGAGCACAATAAATACTGACCTGGAGATTACAATAAATAATGACCTGGGAGTACAATAAATACACACCGGGAGAGGGCAATAAATACTAACATGGAGATTACAATAATTACTGACCTGGATGGGCAATGGCAGACATTTAGAGACCGCATGGATGAAGTACAACAATTGTACATTCCTGTCTGGCGTAAAAATAAAAAGGGGAAGGTGGCTCAACCGTGGCTATCTAGGGAAATCAGGGATAGTATTAAAGCCAAGGAAGTGGCATACAAATTGGCCAGAAATAGCAGCGAACCTGGGGACTGGGAGAAATTTAGAACTCAGCAGAGGAGGACAAAGGGTTTGATTAGGACAGGGAAAATGGAGTACGAGAAGAAGCTTGCAGGGAACATTAAGGCGGATTGCAAAAGTTTCTATAGGTATGTAAAGAGAAAAAGGTTGGTGAAGACAAACGTAGGTCGCCTGCAGTCAGAATCAGGGGAAGTCATAACGGGGAACAAAGAAATGGCGGATCAATTGAACAAGTACTTTGGTTCGGTATTCACTAAGGAGGATACAAACAACCTTCCGGATATAAAAGGGGTCAGAGGGTCTAGTAAGGAAGAGGAACTGAGGGAAATCTTTATTAGTCGGGAAATTGTGTTGGGGAAATTGATGGGATTGAAGGCCGATAAATCCCCAGGGCCTGATGGACTGCTTCCTAGAGTACTTAAGGAGGTGGTCTTGGAAATAGCGGATGCATTGACAGTCATTTTCCAACATTCCATTGACTCTGGATCAGTTCCTATGGAGTGGAGGGTAGCCAATGTAACCCCACTTTTTAAAAAAGGAGGGAGAGAGAAAACAGGGAATTATAGACCGGTCAGCCTGACCTCAGTAGTGGGTAAAGTGATGGAATCAATTATTAAGGATGTCATAGCAGTGCATCTGGAAAATGGTGACATGATAGGTCCAAGTCAGCATGGATTTGTGAAAGGGAAATCATGCTTGACAAATCTTCTGGAATTTTTTGAGGATGTTTCCAGTAAAGTGGACAAGGGAGAACCAGTTGATGTGGTATATTTGGACTTTCAGAAGGCTTTCGACAAGGTCCCACACAAGAGATTAATGTGCAAAGTTAAAGCACATGGGATTGGGGGTAGTGTGCTGACGTGGATTGAGAACTGGTTGTCAGACAGGAAGCAAAGAGTAGGAGTAAACGGGTACTTTTCAGAATGGCAGGCAGTGACTAGTGGAGTGCCGCAAGGTTCTGTGCTGGGGCCCCAGCTGTTTACATTGTACATTAATGATTTAGACGAGGGGATTAAATGCAGTATCTCCAAATTTGCGGATGATACTAAGTTGGGTGGCAGTGTGAGCTGCGAGGAGGATGCTATTAGGCTGCAGAGTGACTTGGATAGGTTAGGTGAGTGGGCAAATGCATGGCAGATGAAGTATAATGTGGATAAATGTGAGGTTATCCACTTTGGTGGTAAAAACAGAGAGACAGACTATTATCTGAATGGTGACAGATTAGGAAAAGGGAAGGTGCAACGAGACCTGTGTGTCATGGTACATCAGTCATTGAAGGTTGGCATGCAGGTACAGCAGGCGGTTAAGAAAGCAAATGGCATGTTGGCCTTCATAGCGAGGGGATTTGAATACAGGGGCAGGGAGGTGTTGCTACAGTTGTACAGGGCCTTGGTGAGGCCACACCTGGAGTATTGTGTACAGTTTTGGTCTCCTAACTTGAGGAAGGACATTCTTGCTATTGAGGGAGTGCAGCGAAGGTTCACCAGACTGATTCCCGGGATGGCGGGACTGACCTATCAAGAAAGATTGGATCAATTGGGATTGTATTCACTGGAGTTCAGAAGAATGAGAGGGGACCTCATAGAAACGTTTAAAATTCTGACGGGTTTAGACAGGTTAGATGCAGAAAGAATGTTCCCAATGTTGGGGAAGTCCAGAACCAGGGGTCACAGTCTGAGGATAAGGGGTAAGCCATTTAGTACCGAGATGAGGAGAAACTTCTTCACCCAGAGAGTGGTGAACCTGTGGAATTCTCTACCACAGAAAGTAGTTGAGGCCAATTCACTAAATATATTCAAAAGGGAGTTAGATGAAGTCCTTACTACTCGGGGGATCAAGGGTTATGGCGAGAAAGCAGGAAGGGGGTACTGAAGTTTCATGTTCAGCCATGAACTCATTGAATGGCGGTGCAGGCTAGAAGGGCTGAATGGCCTGCTCCTGCACCTATTTTCTATGTTTCTATGTAATAAATACTGACCTGGATAGGGCAATAAATACTGACCTGGAGAGTACATTAAATACTGACCTGAAGAGTACAATAAATACTGACCTGGAGAGTGCAATAAATACTGACCTGGAGAGTACAATAAGTATTGAACTGGAGAGTACAATAAATACTGATCAGGAGAGTACAATTAATAGTGAGTTGGAGAGTACAATAAATACTGACATGGAGAGTACAATAAACACTGACCTTGAGAGTACAATAAATATTGACCTGGAGAGTAAAATAAATACTGCCCTGGTGACTGCAATAAATACTGACCTGGAGAGTACAATAAACACTGACCAGGAGAGAAGAATAAATACTGACCTGTGGAGTACCATAAATACAGACCTGCAGCGGGTAATAAATACTGACCTGGAGACGACAATAAATACTGACATAGAGAGTACAATAAATACTGACCTGGAGAGAGTAATAAATACTGACATGGAGAGTACAATAAATACTGACCAGGAGATTACAATAAATAATGCCCTGGAGACTGCAATAAATACTGACCTGGAGAGTACAATAAATACTAACCTGGAGAGGGTAATAAATACTGACCTGGAGTCTACAATATATAATGACCAGGAGAGTACAATTAATAGTGAGTTGGAGAGTACAATAAATACAGACCTGGAGAGTACAATAAATACTGACCTGGAGAGTGCAATAAATAATGACCTGGAGAGTAAAATAAATAATGACCTGGAGAGTACAATAAATACTGCCCTGGAGAGTAGAATAAATACTGCCCTGGAGAGTACAATAAATACTGACATGGAGAGTACAATAAATACAGCCCTGGAGAGTACAATAAATACTGACCTGGAGATTACAATAAATAATGACCTGGGAGTACAATAAATACACACCGGGAGTGGGCAATAAATACTAACATGGAGATTACAATAATTACTGACCTGGAGAGTACAATAAATACTGACCTGGATAGGGCAATAAATACTGACCTGGAGAGTACATTAAATACTGACCTGAAGAGTACAATAAATACTGACATGGAGAGTGCAATAAATACTGACCTGGAGAGTACAATAAATAATGACCTGGTGAGTACAATAAATACTGCCCTGGAGAGTAGAATAAATACTGACCTGGAGAGTACAATTAAAACAGACTTGGAGAGGGTAATAAATACTGACCTGGAGATTACAATAAATACTGACCTGGAGAGTACAATAAGTATTGAACCGGAGAGTACAATAAATACTGACCAGGAGAGTACAATTAATAGTGAGTTGGAGAGTACAGTAAATACTGACATGGAGAGTACAATAAACACTGACCTTGAGAGTACAATAAATATTGACCTGGAGAGTACAATAAATACTGCACTGGTGACTGCAATAAATACTGACCTGGAGAGTACAATAAACACTGACCAGGAGAGAACAATAAATACTGACCTGTGGAGTACCATAAATACAGACCTGCAGCGGGTAATAAATACTGACCTGGAGACGACAATAAATACTGACATAGAGAGTACAATAAATACTGACCTGGAGAGAGTAATAAATACTGACATGGAGAGTACAATAAATACTGACCAGGAGATTACAATAAATAATGCCCTGGAGACTGCAATAAATACTGACCTGGAGAGCACAATAAATACTGTCCTGGAGAGTACAATAAATACTGACCTGGAGAGTACAATAAACACTGACCTGGAGAGAACAATAAATACTGACCTGTGGAGTACCACAAATACAGACCTGCAGCGGGTAATAAATACTGACCTGGAGACGACAATAAATAATGACATAGAGAGAACAATAAATACTGAACTGGAGAGAGCAATAAATACTGACATGGAGAGCACAATAAATACAGACCTGGAGAGTACAATAAGTATTGAACTGGAGAGTACAATAAATACTGACCCGGAGAGTACAATTAATAGTGAGTTGGAGAGTACAATAAATACTGACATGGAGAGTACAATAAATACAGACCTGGAGAGTACAATAAATACTGACCTGGAGAGTACAATAAATACTGACCAGGAGAGTACAATTAATAGTGAGTTGGAGAGAACAATAAATATTGACCTGGAGAGCACAATAAATACTGACGTGGAGAGTACAATAAATATTTACCTGTAGAGTACAAAAAATACTGCCCTGGAGACTGCAATAAATACTGACCTGGAGAGTACAATAAATACTGACCTGGAGAGTACAATAAATGCTGACCTGGAGAGTACAACAAATACTGACTTGGAGAGTTCAATAAATACTCACCGAGAGAGTACAATAAACACTGACCTGGAGAGTACAATAAATATTGACCTGGAGAGTACAATAAATACTGCCCTGGAGACTGCAATAAATACTGACCTGGAGAGTACAATAAATACTGACCTGGAGAGTACAATACATACTGACCTGGAGAGAGTAATAAATACTGACATGGAGAGTACAATAAATACAGACCTGGAGAGTACTTTAAATACTGACCTGGAGATTACAATAAATACTAACGTGGAGAGGGTAATAAATACTGACCTGGAGTGTACAATAAATACTGACAGAGAGAGGGTAATAAATACTGACCTGCAGAGAACAATAAATACTGATCTGGAGAGTACAATAAATACTGACCTGGAGAGGGTAATAAACACTGAACTGGAGATTACAATAAATACTGACCTGGGAATACAATAAATACACACCGGGATGAGGCCAATAAATACTGACCTGGAGAGTACAATAAATATAGACATGGAGAGTACAATAAATACTGACCTGGAGAGAACAATAAATACTGACCTGGAAATGGTAATAAATACTGACCTGGAGAGCACAATAAATACTGACCTGGAGAGTACAATAAATACTGACCTGGAGAGAACAATAAATACAGACCTGTGGAGTACCATAAATACAGACCTGCAGCGGGTAATAAATACTGACCTGGAGAGGACAACAAATACTGACTTGGAGAGTTCAATAAATACTCACCGAGAGAGTACAATAAACACTGACCTGGAGAGTACAATAAATATTGACCAGGATAGGGCAATAAATACTGACCTGGAGAGTACATTAAATACTGACCTGAAGAGTACAATAAATACTGACCTGGAGAGTGCAATAAATACTGACCTGGAGAGTACAATAAATAATGACATGGAGAGTACAATAAATACTGCCCTGGAGAGTAAAATAAATAATGACCTGGAGAGTACAATAAATACTGACCTGGAGAGAACAATAAATACTGATCTGGAGAGTACAATAAATACTGACCTGGAGAGTACAATAAATACTAACCTGGAGAGGGTAATAAATACTGACCTGGAGAGTACAATTAACACAGACTTGGAGAGGGTAATAAATACTGACCTGGAGATTACAATAAATACTGACCTGGAGAGTACAATAATTATTGAACTGGAGTGTACAATAAATACTGACCAGGAGAGTACAATTAATAGTGAGTTGGAGAGTACAATAAATACTGACATGGAGAGTACAATAATTACTGACAGAGAGAGGGTAATAAATACTGACCTGCAGAGAACAATAAATACTGATGTGGAGAGTACAATAAATACTGACCTGGAGAGAACAATAAATACTAACCTGGAGAGGGTAATAAATACTGACTTGGAGAGTACAACTAAAACAGACTTGGAGAGGGCAATAAATACTAACATGGAGATTACAATAAATACTGACCTGGAGAGTACAATAAATACTGACCTGGATAGGGCAATAAATACTGACCTGGAGAGTACATTCAATACTGACCTGAAGAGTACAATAAATACTGACCTGGAGAGCATAATAAATACTGACCTGGAGAGGGTAATAAATACTGACCTGGAGAGTGCAATAAATACTGACCTGGAGAGTACAATAAATAATGACCTGGAGAGTACAATAAATACCGCCCTGGAGAGTAGAATAAATAATGACCTGGAGAGTACAATAAATACTGACCTGGAGAGAACAATAAATACTGATCTGGAGAGTACAATAAATTCTGACCTGGAGAGTAAAATAAATACTAACCTGGAGAGGGTAATAATTACTGACCTGGTGAGTACAATTAAAACAGACTTGGAGAGGGCAATAAATACTGACCTGGAGATTACAATAAATACTGACCAGGAGAGTACATTTAATAGTGAGTTGGAGAGTACAATAAATACTGACATGGAGAGTACAATAAATACAGACCAGGAGAGTACAATAAATACTGACCTGGAGATTACAATAAATACTGACCTGGAGAGTACAATAAGTATTGAACTGGAAAGTACAATAAATACTGACCCAGAGAGTACAATAAATACTGACCTGGGAGTACAATAAATTCACACCGGGAGAGGGCAATAAATACTAACATGGAGATTACAATAAATACTGACCTGGAGAGTACAATAAATACTGACCAGGATAGGGCAATAAATACTGACCTGGAGAGTACATTAAATACTGACCTGAAGAGTACAATAAATACTGACCTGGAGAGTGCAATAAATACTGACCTGGAGAGTACAATAAATAATGACATGGAGAGTACAATAAATACTGCCCTGGAGAGTAGAATAAATAATGACCTGGAGAGTGCAATAAATACTGACCTGGAGAGAACAATAAATACTGGTCTGGAGAGTACAATAAATACTGACCTGGAGAGTACAATAAATACTAACCTGGAGAGGGTAATAAATACTGACCTGGAGAGTACAATTAAAACAGACTTGGAGAGGGTAATAAATACTGACCTGGAGATTACAATAAATACTGACCTGGAGAGTACAATAATTATTGAACTGGAGAGTACAATAAATACTGACCAGGAGAGTACAATTAATAGTGAGTTGGAGAGTACAATAAATACTGACATGGAGAGTACAATAATTACAGACCTGGAGAGTACAATAAATACTGACCTGGAGATTACAATAATGCTGACCTGGAGAGGGTAATAAATGCTGACCTGGAGAGTACAACAAATACTAATCTGGAGAGTACAATAAATACTGACCTGGAGAGGGTAATAAACACTGACCTTGAAATTTTCAATAAATACTGACCTGGGAGTATAATAAATACACACCGGGAGAGGTCAATAAATACTGACCTGGAGAGAACAATAAATAATGACCTGGAGAGTGCAATAAATACTGACCTGGAGAGAACAATGAATACTAACCTGGAGAGGGTAATAAATACTGACCTGGAGAGTACAACTAAAACAGACTTGGAGAGGGTAATAAATACTGACCTGGAGATTACAATAAATACTGACCTGGAGATTACAATAATGCTGACCTGGAGAGGGTAATAAATGCTGACCCGGAGAGTACAACAAATACTAATCTGGAGAGTACAATAAATACTGACCTGGAGAGGGTAATAAACACTGACCTTGAGATTGCAATAAATACTGACCTGGGAGTATAATAAATACACACCGGGAGAGGGCAATAAATACTGACCTGGAGAGAACAATAAATAATGACCTGGAGAGTGCAATAAATACTGACCTGGAGAGAACAATGAATACTAACCTGGAGAGGGTAATAAATACTGACCTGGAGAGTACAACTAAAACAGACTTGGAGAGGGTAATAAATACTGACCTGGAGATTACAATAAATACTGACCTGGAGTGAACAATAAGTATTGAACTGGAGAGTACAATGAATACTGACCGAGAGAGGGTAATAAATACTGACCTACAGTGAACAATAAATACTGACCTGGAGAGAACAATAAATACTGACCTGGAAATGGTAATAAATACTGACCTGGAGAGCACAATAAATACTGACCTGGAGAGTACAATAAATACTGACCTGGAGAGAACAATAAATACAGACCTGTGGAGTACCATAAATACAGACCTGCAGCGGGTAATAAATACTGACCTGGAGAGGACAACAAATACTGACTTGGAGAGTTCAATAAATACTCACCGAGAGAGTACAATAAACACTGACCTGGAGAGTACAATAAATATTGACCAGGATAGGGCAATAAATACTGACCTGGAGAGTACATTAAATACTGACCTGAAGAGTACAATAAATACTGACCTGGAGAGTGCAATAAATACTGACCTGGAGAGTACAATAAATAATGACATGGAGAGTACAATAAATACTGCCCTGGAGAGTAAAATAAATAATGACCTGGAGAGTACAATAAATACTGACCTGGAGAGAACAATAAATACTGATCTGGAGAGTACAATAAATACTGACCTGGAGAGTACAATAAATACTAACCTGGAGAGGGTAATAAATACTGACCTGGAGAGTACAATTAACACAGACTTGGAGAGGGTAATAAATACTGACCTGGAGATTACAATAAATACTGACCTGGAGAGTACAATAATTATTGAACTGGAGTGTACAATAAATACTGACCAGGAGAGTACAATTAATAGTGAGTTGGAGAGTACAATAAATACTGACATGGAGAGTACAATAATTACTGACAGAGAGAGGGTAATAAATACTGACCTGCAGAGAACAATAAATACTGATGTGGAGAGTACAATAAATACTGACCTGGAGAGAACAATAAATACTAACCTGGAGAGGGTAATAAATACTGACTTGGAGAGTACAACTAAAACAGACTTGGAGAGGGCAATAAATACTAACATGGAGATTACAATAAATACTGACCTGGAGAGTACAATAAATACTGACCTGGATAGGGCAATAAATACTGACCTGGAGAGTACATTCAATACTGACCTGAAGAGTACAATAAATACTGACCTGGAGAGCATAATAAATACTGACCTGGAGAGGGTAATAAATACTGACCTGGAGAGTGCAATAAATACTGACCTGGAGAGTACAATAAATAATGACCTGGAGAGTACAATAAATACCGCCCTGGAGAGTAGAATAAATAATGACCTGGAGAGTACAATAAATACTGACCTGGAGAGAACAATAAATACTGATCTGGAGAGTACAATAAATTCTGACCTGGAGAGTAAAATAAATACTAATCTGGAGAGGGTAATAATTACTGACCTGGTGAGTACAATTAAAACAGACTTGGAGAGGGCAATAAATACTGACCTGGAGATTACAATAAATACTGACCAGGAGAGTACATTTAATAGTGAGTTGGAGAGTACAATAAATACTGACATGGAGAGTACAATAAATACAGACCAGGAGAGTACAATAAATACTGACCTGGAGATTACAATAAATACTGACCTGGAGAGTACAATAAGTATTGAACTGGAAAGTACAATAAATACTGACCCAGAGAGTACAATAAATACTGACCTGGGAGTACAATAAATTCACACCGGGAGAGGGCAATAAATACTAACATGGAGATTACAATAAATACTGACCTGGAGAGTACAATAAATACTGACCAGGATAGGGCAATAAATACTGACCTGGAGAGTACATTAAATACTGACCTGAAGAGTACAATAAATACTGACCTGGAGAGTGCAATAAATACTGACCTGGAGAGTACAATAAATAATGACATGGAGAGTACAATAAATACTGCCCTGGAGAGTAGAATAAATAATGACCTGGAGAGTGCAATAAATACTGACCTGGAGAGAACAATAAATACTGGTCTGGAGAGTACAATAAATACTGACCTGGAGAGTACAATAAATACTAACCTGGAGAGGGTAACAAATACTGACCTGGAGAGTACAATTAAAACAGACTTGGAGAGGGTAATAAATACTGACCTGGAGATTACAATAAATACTGACCTGGAGAGTACAATAATTATTGAACTGGAGAGTACAATAAATACTGACCAGGAGAGTACAATTAATAGTGAGTTGGAGAGTACAATAAATACTGACATGGAGAGTACAATAATTACAGACCTGGAGAGTACAATAAATACTGACCTGGAGATTACAATAATGCTGACCTGGAGAGGGTAATAAATGCTGACCTGGAGAGTACAACAAATACTAATCTGGAGAGTACAATAAATACTGACCTGGAGAGGGTAATAAACACTGACCTTGAGATTTCAATAAATACTGACCTGGGAGTATAATAAATACACACCGGGAGAGGGCAATAAATACTGACCTGGAGAGAACAATAAATAATGACCTGGAGAGTGCAATAAATACTGACCTGGAGAGAACAATGAATACTAACCTGGAGAGGGTAATAAATACTGACCTGGAGAGTACAACTAAAACAGACTTGGAGAGGGTAATAAATACTGACCTGGAGATTACAATAAATACTGACCTGGAGATTACAATAATGCTGACCGGGAGAGGGTAATAAATGCTGACCTGGAGAGTACAACAAATACTAATCTGGAGAGTACAATAAATACTGACCTGGAGAGGGTAATAAACACTGACCTTGAGATTGCAATAAATACTGACCTGGGAGTATAATAAATACACACCGGGAGAGGGCAATAAATACTGACCTGGAGAGAACAATAAATAATGACCTGGAGAGTGCAATAAATACTGACCTGGAGAGAACAATGAATACTAACCTGGAGAGGGTAATAAATACTGACCTGGAGAGTACAACTAAAACAGACTTGGAGAGGGTAATAAATACTGACCTGGAGATTACAATAAATACTGACCTGGAGTGAACAATAAGTATTGAACTGGAGAGTACAATGAATACTGACCGAGAGAGGGTAATAAATACTGACCTACAGTGAACAATAAATACTGATCTGGAGAGCACAATAAATACTGACCTGGAGAGTGTAATAAACACTGACCTGGAGATTACAATAAAGACTGACCTGGGAGTACAATAAATACACACCGGGAGAGGGCAATAAATAATAACATGGAGATTACAATAAATACTGACCTGGAGAGTACAATAAATACGGATCTGGATAGGGCAATAAATACTGACCTGGACAGTACATTCAATACTGACCTGCAGAGTACAATAAATACTGACCTGGAGAGTATAATAAATACTGACCTGGAGAGGGTAATAAATACTGACCTGGAGAGTGCAATAAATACTGACCTGGAGAGTACAATAAATAATGACCTGGAGAGTACAATAAATACTGCCCTGGAGAGTAGAATACATAATGACCTGGAGAGTACAATAAATACTGACCTGGAGAGAACAATAAATAATGACATGGAGAGTACAATAAATACTGCCCTGGAGAGTACAATAAGTACTGACCTGGAGAGTACAATAAATATTTACCTGTAGAGTACAATAAATACTGCCCTGGAGACTGCAGTAAATACTGACCTGGAGAGTACAATAAATAGTGACATGGAGAGTACAATAAATAGTGACCTGGAGAGTACAATAAACACTGACCTGGAGAGAACAATAAATACAGACCTGTGGAGTACCATAAATACAGACCTGCAGCGGGTAATAAATACTGACCTGGAGAGGACAACAAATACTGACTTGGAGAGTTCAATAAATACTCACCGAGAGAGTACAATAAACACTGACCTGGAGAGTACAATAAATATTGACCAGGATAGGGCAATAAATACTGACCTGGAGAGTACATTAAATACTGACCTGAAGAGTACAATAAATACTGACCTGGAGAGTGCAATAAATACTGACCTGGAGAGTACAATAAATAATGACATGGAGAGTACAATAAATACTGCCCTGGAGAGTAGAATAAATAATGACCTGGAGAGTACAATAAATACTGACCTGGAGAGAACAATAAATACTGATCTGGAGAGTACAATAAATACTAACCTGGAGAGGGTAATAAATACTGACCTGGAGAGTACAATTAAAACAGACTTGGAGAGGGTAATAAATACTGACCTGGAGATTACAATAAATACTGACCTGGAGAGTACAATAATTATTGAACTGGAGAGTACAATAAATACTGACCAGGAGAGTACAATTAATAGTGAGTTGGAGAGTACAATAAATACTGACATGGAGAGTACAATAAATACAGACCTGGAGAGTACAATAAATACTGACCTGGAGATTACAATAATGCTGACCTGGAGAGGGTAATAAATGCTGACCTGGAGAGTACAACAAATACTAATCTGGAGAGTACAATAAATACTGACCTGGAGAGGGTAATAAACACTGACCTTGAGATTTCAATAAACACTGACCTGGGAGTATAATAAATACACACCGGGAGAGGGCAATAAATACTGACCTGGAGAGAACAATAAATAATGACCTGGAGAGTGCAATAAATACTGCCCTGGAGAGAACAATGAATACTAACCTGGAGAGGGTAATAAATACTGACCTGGAGAGTACAACTAAAACAGACTTGGAGAGGGTAATAAATACTGACCTGGAGATTACAATAAATACTGACCTGGAGAGAACAATAAGTATTGAACTGGAGAGTACAATGAATACTGACCGAGAGAGGGTAATACATACTGACCTACAGTGAACAATAAATACTGATCTGGAGAGCACAATAAATACTGACCTGGAGAGTGTAATAAACACTGACCTGGAGATTACAATAAAGACTGACCTGGGAGTACAATAAATACACACCGGGAGAGGGCAATAAATAATAACATGGAGATTACAATAAATACTGACCTGGAGATTACAATAAATACGGACCTGGATAGGGCAATAAATACTGACCTGGACAGTACATTCAATACTGACCTGCAGAGTACAATAAATACTGACCTGGAGAGTATAATAAACACTGACCTGGAGAGGGTAATAATTACTGACCTGGAGAGTGCAATAAATACTGACCTGGAGAGTACAATAAATAATGACCTGGAGAGTACAATAAATACTGCCCTGGAGAGTAGAATACATAATGACCTGGAGAGTACAATAAATACTGACCTGGAGAGTACAATAAATATTTACCTGTAGAGTACAATAAATACTGCCCTGGAGACTGCAGTAAATACTGACCTGGAGAGTACAATAAATACTGACATGGAGAGTACAATAAATAGTGACCTGGAGAGTACAATAAACACTGACCTGGAGAGAACAATAAATACAGACCTGTGGAGTACCATAAATACAGACCTGCAGCGGGTAATAAATACTGACCTGGAGAGGACAACAAATACTGACTTGGAGAGTTCAATAAATACTCACCGAGAGAGTACAATAAACACTGACCTGGAGAGTACAATAAATATTGACCTGGAGAGTACAATAAATACTGCCCTGGAGACTGCAATAAATACTGACCTGGAGAGTACAATAAATACTGACCTGGAGAGTACAATACATACTGACCTGGAGAGAGTAATAAATACTGACATGAGAGTACAATAAATACAGACCTGGAGAGTACTTTAAATACTGACCTGGAGATTACAATAAATACTAACGTGGAGAGGGTAATAAATACTGACCTGGAGTGTACAATAAATACTGACAGAGAGAGGGTAATAAATACTGACCTGCAGAGAACAATAAATACTGATCTGGAGAGTACAATAAATACTGACGTGGAGAGGGTAATAAACACTGAACTGGAGATTACAATAAATACTGACCTGGGAGAACAATAAATACACACCGGGATGAGGCCAATAAATACTGACCTGGAGAGTACAATAAATAATGACATGGAGAGTACAATAAATACTGACCTGGAGAGAACAATAAATACTAACCTGGAGAGGGTATTAAATACTGACTTGGAGAGTACAACTAAAACAGACTTGGAGAGGGCAATAAATACTAACATGGAGATTACAATAAATACTGACCTGGAGAGTACAATAAATACTGACCTGGATAGGGCAATAAATACTGACCTGGAGAGTACATTCAATACTGACCTGAAGAGTATAATAAATACTGACCTGGAGAGTATAATAAATACTGACCTGTAGAGGGTAATAAATACTGACCTGGAGAGTGCAATAAATACTGACCTGGAGAGTACAATAAATAATGACCTGGAGAGTACAATAAATACAGCCCTCGAGAGTAGAATAAATAATGACCTGGAGAGTACAATAAATACTGACCTGGAGAGAACAATAAATACTGATCTGGAGAGTACAATAAATTCTGACTTGGAGAGTACAATAAATACTAACCTGGAGAGGGTAATAAATACTGACCTGGTGAGTACAATTAAAACAGACTTGGAGAGGATAATAAATACTTACCTGGAGATTACAATAAATACTGACCAGGAGAGTACATTTAATAGTGAGTTGGAGAGTACAATAAATACTGACATGGAGAGTACAATAAATACAGACCTGGAGAGTACAATAAATACTGACCTGGAGATTACAAAAAATACTGACCTGGAGAGTACAATAAGTATTGAACTGGAAAGTACAATAAATACTGACCCAGAGAGTACAATAAATACTGACCTGGGAGTACAATAAATTCACACCGGGAGAGGGCAATAAATACTAACATGGAGATTACAATAAATACTGACCTGGAGAGTACAATAAATACTGACCAGGATAGGGCAATAAATACTGACCTGGAGAGTACATGAAATACTGACCTGAAGAATACAATAAATACTGACCTGGAGAGTGCAATAAATACTGACCTGGAGAGTACAATAAATAATGACATGGAGAGTACAATAAATACTGCCCTGGAGAGTAGAATAAATAATGACCTGGAGAGTACAATAAATACTGACCTGGAGAGAACAATAAATACTGATCTGGAGAGCACAATAAATACTGACCTGGAGAGTACAATAAATACTAACCTGGAGAGGGTAATAAATACTGACGTGGAGAGTACAATTAAAACAGACTTGGAGAGGGTAATAAATACTGACCTGGAGATTACAATAAATACTGACCTGGAGAGTACAATAATTATTGAACTGGAGAGTACAATAAATACTGACCAGGAGAGTACAATTAATAGTGAGTTGGAGAGTACAATAAATACTGACATGGAGAGTACAATAATTACAGACCTGGATAGTACAATAAATACTGACCTGGAGATTACAATAATGCTGACCTGGAGAGGGTAATAAATGCTGACCTGGAGAGTACAACAAATACTAATCTGGAAAGTACAATAAATACAGACCTGGAGAGGGTAATAAACACTGACCTTGAGATTTCAATAAATACTGACCTGGGAGTATAATAAATACACATCGGGAGAGGGCAATAAATACTGACCTGGAGAGAACAATAAATAATGACCTGGAGAGTGCAATAAATACTGACCTGGAGAGAACAATGAATACTAACCTGGAGAGGGTAATAAATACTGACCTGGAGATTACAATAAATACTGACCTGGAGAGAACAATAAGTATTGAACTGGAGAGTACAATGAATACTGACCGAGAGAGGGTAATAAATACTGACCTACAGTTAACAATAAATACTGATCTGGAGAGCACAATAAATACTGACCTGGAGAGTGTAATAAACACTGACCTTGAGATTTCAATAAATACTGACCTGGGAGTATAATAAATACACACCGGGAGAGGGCAATAAATACTGACCTGGAGAGAACAATAAATAATGACCTGGAGAGTGCAATAAATACTGACCTGGAGAGAACAATGAATACTAACCTGGAGAGGGTAATAAATACTGACCTGGAGATTACAATAAATACTGACCTGCAGAGTACAATAAATACTGACCTGGAGAGTATAATAAATACTGACCTGGAGAGGGTAATAAATACTGACCTGGAGAGTGCAATAAATACTGACCTGGAGAGTACAATAAATAATGACCTGGAGAGTACAATAAATACTGCCCTGGAGAGTAGAATACATAATGACCTGGAGAGTACAATAAATACTGACCTGGAGAGAACAATAAATAATGACATGGAGAGTACAATAAATATTTACCTGTAGAGTACAATAAATACTGCCCTGGAGACTGCAGTAAATACTGACCTGGAGAGTACAATAAATACTGACATGGAGAGTACAATAAATAGTGACCTGGAGAGTACAATAAACACTGACCTGGAGAGAACAATAAATACAGACCTGTGGATTACCATAAATACAGACCTGCAGCGGGTAATAAATACTGACCTGGAGAGGACAATAAATACTGACCCAGAGAGTTCAATAAATACTGACCTGGAGAGACTAATAAATACTGACATGGAGAGTACAATAAATACAGACCTGGAGAGTACAATAAATACCATCCTGGATATTACAATAAATGCTGACCTGGAGAGGGTAATAAATATTGACCTGGAGAGTACAATAAGGACTGACCTGGAGAGAACAATAAATACTGACCTGGAGAGTACAATAAGTATTGAACTGGAGAGTAAAATAAATACTGACCAGGAGAGTACAATTAATAGTGAGTTGGAGAGTACAATAAATACTGACATGGAGAGTACAATAAATACAGACCTGGAGAGTACAATAAATACTGACCTGATGAGTAGAATAAATAATGACCTGGAGAGGGTAATAAATACTGACCTGGAGAGTACAATAAATACTGACCTGGAGAGTACAATAAATACTGACCTGGAGAGTACAATAAATATTTACCTATAGAGTACAATAAGTAATGACCTGGAGAGGGTAATAAATACTGACCTGAAGAGTACAATAAATACTGACCTGGAGAGAACAATAAATAATGACCTGGAGAGTACAATAAATACTGCCCTGGAGAGTACAATAAGTACTGACCTGGAGAGTACAATAAATATTTACCTGTAGAGTACAATAAATACTGCCCTGGAGACTGCAATAAATACTGACCTGGAGAGAACAATAAATACAGACCTGTGGAGTACCATAAATACAGACCTGCAGCGGGTAATAAATACTGACCTGGAGAGGATAATAAATACTGACCTAGAGAGTACAATAAATACTGACCTGGAGAGAGTAATAAATACTGACATGGAGAGTACAATAAATACAGACCTGGAGCCTACAATAAATACTGACCTGGAGATTACAATAAATGCTGACCTGGAGAGGGTAATAAATACTGACCTGGAGAGTGCAATTAAAACAGACTTGGAGAAGGTAATAAATAATGACCTGGAGATTACAATAAATACTGACCAGGAGAGTACAATTAATAGTGGGTTGGAGAGTACAATAAATACTGACATGGAGAGTACAATAAATACAGACCTGGAGAGTACAATGAATACTGACCTGGAGATTACAATAAATACTGACCTGGAGAGTACAATAAGTATTGAACTGGAGAGTAAAATAAATACTATCCAGGAGAGTACAATTAATAGTGAGTTGGAGAGTACAATAAATACTGACATGGAGAGTACAATAAATACAGACCTGGAGAGTACAATAAATACTGACCTGGTGATTACAATAATGCTGACCTGGAAAGGGTAATAAATACTGACCTGGAGAATACAATAAATACTGACCTGGAGAGTACAATAAATGCTGACCTGGAGAGTACAACAAATACTGACTTGGAGAGTTCAATAAATACGCACCGAGAGAGTACAATAAACACTGACCTGGAGAGTACAATAAATATTGACCTGGAGAGTACAATAAATACTGCCCTGGAGACTGCAATAAATACTGACCTGGAGAGTACAATAAATACTGACCTGGAGAGTACAATACATACTGACCTGGAGAGAGTAATAAATACTGACATGGAGAGTACAATAAATATAGACCTGGAGAGTACTTTAAATACTGACCTGGAGATTACAATACATTCTGACTGAGAGAGGGTAATAAATACTGACCTGCAGAGAACAATAAATACTGATCTGGAGAGTACAATAGATACTGACCAGTAGAGGGTAATAAACACTGACCTGGAGATTACAATAAATACTGACCTGGGAGTACAATAAATACACACCGGGAGAGGGCAATAAATACTGACCTGGAGAGTACAATACATAATGACATGGAGAGTACAATAAATACTGACCTGGAGAGAACAATAAATACTAACCTGGAGAGGGTAATAAATACTGACTTGGAGAGTACAACTAAAACAGACTTGGAGAGGGCAATAAATACTAACATGGAGATTACAATAAATACTGACCTGGAGAGTACAATAAATACTGACCTGGATAGGGCAATAAATACTGACCTGGAGAGTACATTCAATACTGACCTGAAGAGTACAATAAATACTGACCTGGAGAGTATAATAAATACTGACCTGGAGAGGGTAATAAATACTGACCTGGAGAGTACAATAAATACTGACCTGGAGAGAACAATAAATACTGATCTGGAGAGTACAATAAATTCTGACCTGGAGAGTACAATAAATACTAACCTGGAGAGGGTAATAAATACTGACCTGGAGAGTACAATTAAAACAGACTTGGAGAGGGTAATAAATACTGACCTGGAGATTACAATAAATACTGACCAGGAGAGTACAATTAATAGTGAGTTGGAGAGTACAATAAATACTGACATGGAGAGTACAATAAATACAGACCTGGAGAGTACAATAAATACTGACCTGGAGATTACAATAAATACTGACCTGGAGAGTACAATAAGTATTGAACTGGAAAGTACAATAAATACTGACCCAGAGAGTACAATAAATACTGACCTGGGAGTACAATAAATACACACTGGGAGAGGGCAATAAATACTAACATGGAGATTACAATAAATACTGACCTGGAGAGTACAATAAATACTGACCAGGATAGGGCAATAAATACTGACCTGGAGAGTACATTAAATACTGACTTGAAGAGTACAATAAATACTGACCTGGAGAGTGCAATAAATACTGCCCTGGAGAGTAGAATAAATAATGAACTGGAGAGTACAATAAATACTGACCTGGAGAGAACAATAAATACTGATCTGGAGAGTACAATAAATACTGACCTGGAGAGTACAATAAATACTAACCTGGAGAGGGTAATAAATACTGACCTGGAGATTACAATAACTACTGACCTGGAGAGTACAGTAATTATTGAACTGGAGAGTACAATAAATACTGACAAGGAGAGTACAATTAATAGTGAGTTGGAGAGCACAATAAATACTGACATGGAGAGTACAATAATTACAGACCAGGAGAGTACAATAAATACTGACCTGGAGATTACAATAATGCTGACCTGGAGAGGGTAATAAATGCTGACCTGGAGAGTACAACAAATACTGTTCTGGAGAGTACAATAAATACTGAACTGGAGAGCGTAATAAACACTGACCGTGAGATTTCAATAAATACTGACCTGGGAGTATAATAAATACACACCGGGAGAGGGCAATAAATACTGACCTGGAGAGAACAATAAATAATGACCTGGAGAGTGCAATAAATACTGACCTGGAGAGAACAATGAATACTAACCTGGAGAGGGTAATAAATACTGACCTGGAGAGTACAACTAAAACAGACTTGGAGAGGTTAATAAATACTGACCTGGAGATTACAATAAATACTGACCTGGAGAGAATAATAAGTATTGAACTGGAGAGTACAATGAATACTGACCGAGAGAGGGTAATAAATACTGACCTACAGTAAACAATAAATACTGATCTGGAGAGCACAATAAATACTGACCTGGAGAGTGTAATAAACACTGACCTGGAGATTACAATAAATACTGACCTGGGAGTACAATAAATACACACCGGGAGAGGGCAATAAATAATAACATGGAGATTACAATAAATACTGACCTGGAGAGTACAATAAATACGGACCTGGATAGGGCAATAAATACTGACCTGGACAGTACATTCAATACTGACCTGCAGAGTACAATAAATACTGACCTGGAGAGTATAATAAATACTGACCTGGAGAGGGTAATAAATACTGACCTGGAGAGTGCAATAAATACTGACCTGGAGAGTACAATAAATAATGACCTGGAGAGTACAATAAATACTGCCCTGGAGAGTAGAGTACATAATGACCTGGAGAGTACAATAAATACTGACCTGGAGAGAACAATAAATAATGACATGGAGAGTACAATAAATACTGCCCTGGAGAGTACAATAAGTACTGACCTGGAGCGTACAATAAATATTTACCTGCAGAGTACAATAAATACTGCACTGGAGACTGCAATAAATACTGACCTGGAAAGTACAATAAATACTGACATGGAGAGTACAATAAATAGTGACCTGGAGATTACAATAAATGCTGACCTGGAGAGGGTAATAAATATTGACCTGGAGAGTACAATAAGTACTGACCTGGAGAGTACAATAAATATTTACCTGTAGAGTACAATAAGTAATGACCTGGAGAGGGTAATAAATACTGATCCGGAGAGTACAATAAATACTGACCTGGAGAGAACAATAAATAATGACCTGGAGAGTACAATAAATACTGCCCTGGAGAGTACAATAAGTACTGACCTGGAGAGTACAATAAATATTTACTTGTATGGTACAATAAATACTGCCCTGGAGATTGCAATAAATACTGACCTGGAGAGTACAATAAATACTGACATGGAGAGTACAGTAAATACTGACCTGGAGAGTACAATAAACACTGACCTGGAGAGAACAATAAATACAGACCTGTGGAGTACCATAAATACAGACCTGCAGCGGGTAATAAATACTGACCTGGAGAGGACAATAAATACTGACCGAGAGAGTACAATAAATACTGACCTGGAGAGAATAATAAATACTGACATGGAGAGTACAATAAATACAGACCTGGAGCCTACAATAAATACTGACCTGGAGATTACAATAAATGCTGACCTGGAGAGGGTAATAAATACTGACCTGGAGAGTGCAATTAAAACAGACTTGGAGAAGGTAATAAATAATGACCTGGAGATTACAATAAATACTGACCAGGAGAGTACAATTAATAGTGGGTTGGAGAGTACAATAAATACTGACATGGAGAGTACAATAAATACAGACCTGGAGAGTACAATAAATACTGACATGGAGATTACAATAAATACTGACCTGGAGAGTACAATTAGTATTGAACAGGAGAGTACAATAAATACTGACCCAGAGAGTACAATGAATACTGACCTGGGAGTACAATAAATACACACCGGGAGAGGGCAATAAATACTAACATGGAGATTACAATAAATACTGACCTGGAGAGTAAAATAAATACTGACCAGGATAGGGCAATAAATACTGACCTGGAGAGTAAAATAAATACTGACCAGGATAGGGCAATAAATACTGACCTGGAGAGTACATTAAACACTGACCTGAAGAGTTAGGAAAGACATTAGCTTGGATGATGTGGAATCTATATGGGTAGAGCTGCAGAACACCAAAGGGCAAAAAACGTTAGTAGGAGTTGTGTACAGACCTCCAAACAGTAATAGGGATGTTGGGGAGGGCATCAAACAGGAAATTAGGGGTGCATGCAATAAAGGTGTAGCAGTTATAATGGGTGACTTTAATATGCACATAGATTGGGCTAGCCAAACTGGAAGCAATACGGTGGAGGAGGATTTCCTGGAGTGCATAAGGGATGGTTTTCTAGACCAATATGTTGAGGAACCAACTAGGGGGGAGGCCATCTTAGACTGGGTGTTGTGTAATGAGAGAGGATTAATTAGCAATCTCATTGTGCGAGGCCCCTTGGGGAAGAGTGACCATAATATGGTGGAATTCTGCATTAGGATGGAGAATGAAACAGTAATTTCAGAGACCATGGTCCAGAACTTAAAGAAGGGTAACTTTGAAGGTATGAGGCGTGAATTGGCTAGGATAGATTGGCGAATGATACTTAGGGGGTTGACTGTGGATGGGCAATGGCAGACATTTAGAGACCGCATGGATGAAGTACAACAATTGTACATTCCTGTCTGGCGTAAAAATAAAAAGGGGAAGGTGGCTCAACCGTGGCTATCTAGGGAAATCAGGGATAGTATTAAAGCCAAGGAAGTGGCATACAACTGGCCAGAAATAGCAGCGAACCTGGGGACTGGGAGAAATTTAGAACTCAGCAGAGGAGGACAAAGGGTTTGATTAGGACAGGGAAAATGGAGTACGAGAAGAAGATTGCAGGGAACATTAAGGCGGATTGCAAAAGTTTCTATAGGTATGTAAAGAGAAAAAGGTTGGTGAAGACAAACGTAGGTCCCCTGCAGTCAGAATCAGGGGAAGTCATAACGGGGAACAAAGAAATGGCGGATCAATTGAACAAGTACTTTGGTTCGGTATTCACTAAGGAGGATACAAACAACCTTCCGGATATAAAAGGGGTCAGAGGGTCTAGTAAGGAAGAGGAACTGAGAGAAATCTTTATTAGTCGGGAAATTGTGTTGGGGAAATTGATGGGATTGAAGGCAGATAAATCCCCAGGGCCTGATGGCCTGCATCCTAGAGTACTTAAGGAGGTGGCCTTGGAAATAGCGGATGCATTGACAGTCATTTTCCAACATTCCATTGACTCTGGATCAGTTCCTATGGAGTGGAGGGTAGCCAATGTAACCCCACTTTTTAAAAAAGGAGGGAGAGAGAAAACAGGGAATTATAGACCGGTCAGCCTGACCTCAGTAGTGGGTAAAATGATGGAATCAATTATTAAGGATGTCATAGCAGTGCATCTGGAAAATGGTGACATGATAGGTCCAAGTCAGCATGGATTTGTGAAAGGGAAATCATGCTTGACAAATCTTCTGGAATTTTTTGAGGATGTTTCCAGTAAAGTGGACAAAGGAGAACCAGTTGATGTGGTATATTTGGACTTTCAGAAGGCTTTCGACAAGGTCCCACACAAGAGATTAATGTGCAAAGTTAAAGCACATGGGATTGGGGGTAGTGTGCTGACGTGGATTGAGAACTGGTTGTCAGACAGGAAGCAAAGAGCAGGAGTAAACGGGTACTTTTCAGAATGGCAGGCAGTGACTAGTGGAGTGCCGCAAGGTTCTGTGCTGGGGCCCCAGCTGTTTACATTGTACATTAATGATTTAGACGAGGGGATTAAATGCAGTATCTCCAAATTTGCGGATGATACTAAGTTGGGTGGCAGTGTGAGCTGCGAGGAGGATGCTATTAGGCTGCAGAGTGACTTGGATAGGTTAGGTGAGTGGGCAAATGCATGGCAGATGAAGTATAATGTGGATAAATGTGAGGTTATCCACTTTGGTGGTAAAAACAGAGAGACAGACTATTATCTGAATGGTGACAGATTAGGAAAAGGGAAGGTGCAACGAGACCTGGGTGTCATGGTACATCAGTCATTGAAGGTTGGCATGCAGGTACAGCAGGCGGTTAAGAAAGCAAATGGCATGTTGGCCTTCATAGCGAGGGGATTTGAATACAGGGGCAGGGAGGTGTTGCTACAGTTGTACAGGGCCTTGGTGAGGCCACACCTGGAGTATTGTGTACAGTTTTGGTCTCCTAACTTGAGGAAGGACATTCTTGCTATTGAGGGAGTGCAGCGAAGGTTCACCAGACTGATTCCCGGGAAGGCGGGACTGACCTATCAAGAAAGATTCGATCAATTGGGCTTGTATTCACTGGAGTTCAGAAGAATGAGAGGGGACCTCATAGAAACGTTTAAAATTCTGACGGGTTTAGACAGGTTAGATGCAGAAAGAATGTTCCCAATGTTGGGGAAGTCCAGAACCAGGGGTCACAGTCTGAGGATAAGGGGTAAGCCATTTAGGACCGAGATGAGGAGAAACTTCTTCACCCAGAGAGTGGTGAACCTGTGGAATTCTCTACCACAGAAAGTAGTTGAGGCCAATTCACTAAATATATTCAAAAGGGAGTTAGATGAAGTCCTTACTACTCGGGGGATCAAGGGTTATGGCGAGAAAGCAGGAAGGGGGTACTGAAGTTTCATGTTCAGCCATGAACTCATTGAATGGCGGTGCAGGCTAGAAGGGCTGAATGGCCTGCTCCTGCACCTATTTTCTATGTTTCTATGTTTCTATGTACAATAAATACTGACCTGGAGAGTGCAATAAATACTGACCTGGAGAGTACAATAAATAATGACCTGGAGAGCACAATAAATACTGCCCTGGAGAGTAGATTAAATAATGACCTGTAGAGTACAATACATACTGACCTGGAGTGAACAATAAATACTGATCTGGAGAGTACAATAAATACTGACCTGGAGAGTACAATAAATAATAACCTGGAGAGGGGAATAAATACTGACCTGGAGAGTACAATAAATAGTGCCCTGGAGACTGCAATAAATACTGACCTGGAGAGGACAATAAATACTGACCTAGAGAGTACAATAAATACTAATCTGGAGAGTACAATAAATACTGACCTGGAGAGTACAATAAATACTAACCTGGAGAGAGTAATAAATACTGACCTGGAGAGTACAATTAAAATAGACTTGGAGAGGGTAATAAATACTGACCTGGAGATTCCAATAAATACTGACCTGGAGAGTACAATAAGTATTGAACTGGAGAGTACAATAAATACTGACCAGGAGAGTACAATTAATAGTGAGTTGGAGAGTACAATAAATACTGACATGGAGAGTACAATAATTACAGACCTGGAGAGTACAATAAATACTGACCTGGAGATTACAATAATGCTGACCTGGAGAGGGTAATAAATTCTGACCTGGAGAGTATAACAAATACTGACTTGGAGAGTTCAATAAATACTCACCGAGAGAGTACAATAAACACTGACCTGGAGATTACAATAAATATTGACCTGGAGAGTACAATAAATACTGCCCTGCAGACTGCAATAAATACTGACCTGGAGAGTACAATAAATACTGACCTGGAGAGTACAATAAATACTGACCTGGAGAGTACAATAAACACTGACCTGGAGAGAACAATAAATACTGACCTGTGGAGTACCATAAATACAGACCTGCAGCGGGTAATAAACACTGACCTGGAGAGGACAATAAATACTGACCTAGAGAGTACAATAAATACTGACCTAGAGAGAGTAATAAATACTGACATGGAGAGTACAATAAATACAGACCTGGAGAGTACAATAAGTATTGAACTGGAGAGTACAATAAATACTGACCAGGAGAGTACAATTAATAGTGAGTAGGAGAGTACAATAAATACTGACAAGGAGAGTACAATAAATACAGACCTGGAGAGTACAATAAATACTGACCTGGAGATTACAATAATGCTGACCTGGAGAAGGTAATAAATATTGACCTGGAGAGTACAATAAATACTGACGTGGAGAGTACAATAAATATGTACCTGTAGAGTACAATAAATACGCCCTGGAGACTGCAATAAATACTGACCTGGTGAGAACAATAAATACTGACATGGAGAGTACAATAAATAGTGACCTGGAGAGTACAATAAACAGTGACCTGGAGAGAACACTAAATACTGACCTGTGGAGTACCATAATTACATACCTGCAGCGGGTAATATATAATGACCTGGAGAGGACAATAAATACTGACCTAGAGAGTACAATAAATACTGACCTGGAGAGAGTAATAAATACTGACATGGAGAGTACAATAAATACAGAGCTGGAGAGTAAAATAAATACTGACATGGAGATTACAATAAATACTGATCTGGAGAGTACAATAAATACTGACCTGGAGAGTACAATAAATACTAACCTGGAGAGTGGAATAAATACTGACCTGGAGAGTACAATTAAAACAGACTTGGAGAGGGTAATAAATACTGACCTGGAGATTACAATAAATACTGACCTGGAGAGTACAATAAGTATTGAACTGGAGAGTACAATAAATACTGACCAGGAGAGTACAATTAACAGTGATTTGGAGAGTACAATAAATACTGACATGGAGAGTACAATAATTACAGACCTGGAGAGTACAACAAATACTGACTTGGAGAGTTCAATAAATACTCACCGAGAGAGTACAATAAACACTGACCTGGAGAGTACAATAAATACTGACCTGGAGGGTACAATAAGTATTGAACTGTTGAGTACAATAAATACTGACATGGAGAGTACAATAATTACAGACCTGGAGAGTACAATAAATACTGACCTGGAGAGTACAATAAACACTGACCTGGAGAGAACAATAAATACTGACCTGTGGAGTACCATAAATACAGACCTGCAGCGGGTAATAAATATTGACCTGGAGAGGACAATAAATACTGCCCTAGAGAGTACAATAAATACTGACCTAGAGAGAGTAATAAATACTGACATGGAGAGTAAAATAAATACAGACCTGGAGAGTACAATAAGTATTGAACTGGAGAGTACAATAAATTCTGACCAGGAGTGTACAATTAATAGTGAGTTGGAGAGTACAATTAATACTGACATGGAGAGTACAATAAATACAGACCTGGAGAGTACAATAAATACTGACCTGGAGATTACAATAATGCTGACCTTGAGAGGGTAATAAATATTGACCTGGAGAGTACAATAAATACTGACGTGGAGAGTACAATAATTATGTACCTGTATAGTACAATAAATAGTGCCCTGGAGACTGCAATAAATACTGACCTGGAGAGTACAATAAATACTGACATGGAGAGTACAATAAATACTGACCTGGAGAGTACAATAAACACTGACCTGGAGAGAACACTAAATACTGACCTGTGGAGTACCATAAATACATACCTGCAGCGTGTAATAAATACTGACCTGGAGAGGACAATAAATACTGACCTAGAGAGTACAATAAATACTGACCTGGATAGAGTAATAAATACTGATATGGAGAGTACAATAAATACAGACCAGGAGAGTACAATAAATACTGACCTGGAGATTACAATAAATGCTGACCTGGAGAGTGTAATAAATATTGACCTGGAGAGTACAATAAGTACTGACCTGGAGAGTACAATAAATATTTACCTGTAGAGTACAATAAGTAATGACCTGGAGAGTACAATTAATGCAGACTTGGAGAGGGTAATAAATACTGACCTGGAGATTCCAATAAATACTGACCTGGAGAGTACAATAAGTATTGAACTGGAGAGTACAATAAATACTGACCAGGAGAGTACAATTAATAGTGAGTTGGAGAGTACAATAAATACTGACATGGAGAGTACAATAATTACAGACCTGGAGAGTACAATAAATACTGACCTGGAGATTACAATAATGCTGACCTGGAGAGGGTAATAAATGCTGACCTGGAGAGTATAACAAATACTGACTTGGAGAGTTCAATAAATCCTCACTGAGAGAGTACAATAAACACTGACCTGGAGATTACAATAAATATTGACCTGGAGAGTACAATAAATACTGCCCTGAAGACTGCAATAAATACTGACCTGGAGAGTACAATAAATACTGACCTGGAGAGTACGATAAATACTGACCTGGAGAGTACAATAAACACTGACCTGGAGAGAACAATAAATACTGACCTGTGGAGTACCATAAATACAGACCTGCAGCGGGTAATAAATACTGACCTAGAGAGGACAATAAATACTGACCTAGAGAGTACAATAAATACTGACCTAGAGAGAGTAATAAATACTGACATGGAGAGTACAATAAATACAGACCTGGAGAGTACAATAAGTATTGAACTGGAGAGTACAATAAATACTGACCAGGAGAGTACAATTCATAGTGATGTTGGAGAGTTCAATAAATACTGACAAGGAGAGTACAATAAATACAGACCTGGAGAGTACAATAAATACTGACCTGGAGATTACAATAATGCTGACCTGGAAAGGGTAATAAATATTGACCTGGAGAGTACAATAAATACTGACGTGGAGAGTACAATAAATATGTACCTGTAGAGTACAATAAATACTGCCCTGGAGACTGCAATAAATACTGGCCTGGAGAGAACAATAAATACTGACATGGAGAGTACAATAAATAGTGCCCTGGAGAGTACAATAAACACTGACCTGGAGAGAACACTAAATACTGACCTGTGGAGTACCATAAATACATACCTGCAGCGGGTAATATATAATGACCTGGAGAGGACAATAAATACTGACCTAGAGAATACAATAAATACTGACCTGGAGAGAGTAATAAATACTGACATGGAGAGTACAATAAATACAGACCTGGAGAGTAAATTGAATACTGACCTGGAGATTACAATAAATACTGACCTGGAGAGTACAATAAATACTAACCTGGAGAGGGGAATAAATACTGACCTGGAGAGTACAATTAAAACAGACTTGGAGAGGGTAATAAATACTGACCTGGAGATTACAATAAATACTGACCTGGAGAGTACAATAAGTATTGAACTGGAGAGTACAATAAATACTGACCAGGAGAGTACAATTAATAGTGAGTTGGAGAGTACAATAAATACTGACATGGAGAGTACAATAATTACAGACCTGGAGAGTACAATAAATACTGACCTGCAGATTACAATAATGCTGACCTGGAGAGGGTAATAAATACTGACCTGGAGAGTACAACAAATACTGATTTGGAGAGTTCAATAAATACTCACCGAGAGAGTACAATAAACACTGACCTGGAGAGTACAATAAATACTGACCTGGAGGGTAGAATAAGTATTGAACTGGTGAGTACAATAAATACTGACCAGGAGAGTACAATTAATAGTGAGTTGGAGAGTACAATAAATACTGACATGGAGAGTACAATAATTACAGACCTGGAGAGTACAATAAATACTGACCTGGAGAGTACAATAAACACTGACCTGGAGAGAACAATAAATACTGACCTGTGGAGTACCATAAATACAGACCTGCAGCGGGTAATAAATATTGACCTGGAGAGGACAATAAATACTGACCTAGAGAGTACAATAAATACTGACCTAGAGAGAGTAATAAATACTGACATGGAGATTACAATAAATACAGACCTGGAGAGTACAATAAGTATTGAACTGGAGAGTACAATAAATACTGACCAGGAGTGTACAATTAATAGTGAGTTGGAGAGTACAATTAATACTGACATGGAGAGTACAATAAATACAGACCTGGAGAGTACAATAAATACTGACCTGGAGATTACAATAATGCTGACCTGGAGAGGGTAATAAATATTGACCTGGAGAGTACAATAAATACTGACGTGGAGAGTACAATAATTATGTACCTGTAGAGTACAATAAATAGTGCCCTGGAGACTGCAATAAATACTGACCTGGAGAGTACAATAAATACTGACATGGAGAGTACAATAAATACTGACCTGGAGAGTACAATAAACACTGACCTGGAGAGAACACTAAATACTGACCTGTGGAGTACCATAAATACATACCTGCAGCGTGTAATAAATACTGACCTGGAGAGGACAATATATACTGACCTGGATAGAGTAATACATACTGATATGGAGAGTACAATAAATACAGACCTGGAGAGTACAATAAATACTGACCTCGAGATTACAATAAATGCTGACCTGGAGAGGGTAATAAATATTGACCTGGAGAGTACAATAAGTACTGACCTGGAGAGTACAATAAATATTTACCTGTAGAGTACAATAAGTAATGACCTGGAGAGGGTAATAAATACTGACCTGGAGAGTACAATAAATACTGACCTGGAGAGAACAATAAATAATGACCTGGAGAGTTCAATAAATACAGCCCTGGAGAGTACAATAAGTACTGACCTGGAGAGTACAATAAATATTTACCTGTAGATTACAATAAATAATGCCCTGGAGACTGCAATAAATACTGACCTGGAGAGTACAATAAATACTGACGTGGAGAGTACAATAAATACTGAGCTGGAGAGTACAATAAACACTGACCTGGAGAGAACAATAAATACAGACCTGTGGAGTACCATAACTACAGACCTGCAGCGGGTAATAAATACTGACCTGGAGAGGACAATAAAAACTGACATAGAGAGTACAATAAATACTGACCTGGAGAGAGTAATAAATACTGACATGGAGAGTGCAATAAATGCAGACCTGGAGAGTACAATAAATACTGACCTGGAGATTACAATAAATGCTGACCTGGAGAGGGTAATAAATATTGACCTGGAGAGTACAATAAGTACTGACCTGGAGAGTACAATAAATATTTACCTGTAGAGTACAATAAGTAATGACCTGGAGAGGGTAATAAATACTGACCTGGAGAGTACAATAAATACTGACCTGGAGAAACAATAAATAATGACCTGGAGAGTACAATAAATACTGCCCTGGAGAGTACAATAAGTACTGACCTGGAGAGTACAATAAATATTTACCTGTAGATTACAATAAATAATGCCCTGGAGACTGCAATAAATACTGACCTGGAGAGTACAATAAATACTGACATGGAGAGTACAATAAATACTGAGCTGGAGAGTACAATAAACACTGACCTGGAGAGAACAATAAATACAGACCTGTGGAGTACCATAACTACAGACCTGCAGCGGGTAATAAATACTGACCTGGAGAGGACAATAAAAACTGACCTAGAGAGTACAATAAATACTGACTTGGAGAGAGTAATAAATACTGACATGGAGAGTGCAATAAATACAGACCTGGAGAGTACAATAAATACTGACCTGGAGATTACAATAAATGCTGACCTGGAGAGGGTAATAAATACTGACATGGAGAGTACAATAAGTACTGACCTGGAGAGTACAATAAATATTTACCTGTAGAGTACAATAAGTAATGACCTGGAGAGGGTAATTAATACTGACATGGAGAGTACAATAAATACTGACCTGGAGAGAACAATAAATAATGACCTGGAGAGTACAATAAATACTGCCCTGGAGAGTGCAATAAGTACTGACCTGGAGAGTCCAATAAATATTTACCTGCAGAGTACAATAAATACTGACCTGGAGACAGCAATAAATACTGACCTGGAGAGTAGAATAAATACTGACATGGAGAGTACAATAAATACTGACCTGGAGTGTACACTAAATACTGACCTAGGGAGTACAATAAATACTGACCTGGAGAGTACAATAAACACTGACCTGGAGAGTATAATAAATACTGACCTCGAGAGCACAAGAAATATAGACCTGGTGAGTACAATAAATACTGACCTGGAGAGTACATTAAATATTGACCTGGAGAGTACAATAAAAACTGACCTGGAGAGGACAATAAATACTGTCCTGGAGAGAGCAATAAAGACTGACCTGGAGAGTACATTAAATACTGACATGGACAGTACAATAAATACTGACCTGGAGAGTACAATATATACTAACCTGGAGAATACAATAAATACTGACCTGGAGTGTACAATAAATACTGACCTGTAGAGTACAATTAATACTGACCTGGAGAGTACAATAAATACTGACCTGGAGTGTACACTAAATACTGACCTAGGGAGTACAATAAATACTGACCTGGAGAGTACAATAAACACTGACCTGGAGAGTACAAAAATACTGACCTGGAGAGTAAAATAAATACTGACCTGAAGAAGGTAATAAATATTGACCTGGAGAGTACAATAAAAACTGAAATGGAGAGTACAATAAATACTCACCTGGAGAGGGCATAAATACTGACCTGGAGAGGGCAATTAATATTGACCAGGAGATTGCAATAAATACTGACCAGGAGAGTACAATAAATAATGATCTTGAGAGTACAATAAATACTGACCTAGAGAGCACAATAAATACTGACCTGGACAGTACAATAAATACTGACCTGAGAGTACAATAAATACTGACCTGGAGAGTACAATAAATACTGACCTGGAGAGTACAATAAATACTGACCTGGAGAGAGTAATAAATACTGACCAAGGGAGTACAATAAATACTGACCAGGGGTGCACAATAAATACTGACCTGGAGAGTACAATAAATACTGACCTGAAGAGTACAATAAATAGTGACCTGGAGAGTACAATAAATAGTGACCTGGAGAGTACAATAAATACTGACCTGGAGAGTGCAATAAATACTGACCTGACGAGTACAATAAATACTGACCTTGACAGAACAATAAATACTGACCTGGAGAGGGTAATAAATAGAGATATTGAGAGTACAATAAATACTGACCTGGATAGGACAATAAATTCTGACCTGGAAAGTACAATAAACATTGAGCTGGAGTGGGCAATAAATACTGACCTGGATAGTACAATAAATACAGACCTGGAGAGAACAATAAATACTGACCTGGAAAGTACAATAAACATTGAGCTGGAGAGTATAATAAATGCTGACCTGGAGAGTACAATAAATACTGACCTGGAGTGTACAATAAATAAGGACCTGGAGAGTATAATAAATACTGACCTGGAGAGGGCAATAAATACTGACCTGGATAGTACAATAAATACAGACCTGGACAGTACAATAAACACTGACCTCGAGAGTACAATAAATACTGACCTGGAGAGAACAATAAATATTGACCTGGAGAGGGTAATAAATACTTAACTGGAGAGTACAATAAATACTGACCTGGAGAGTACAATAAAAACTGACCGGGAGACTACAATAAATACTGACCTGGAGAGTATAATAAATGCTGACCTGGAGAGTACAATAAATACTGACCTGGAGAGTACAATAAATACTGACCGGGAGAGTACAATAAATACTGACCTGGAGTGTACAATAAATACTGACATGTAGAGTACAATAAATACTGACCTGGAGTGTACACTAAATACTGACCTCGGGAGTACAATAAATACTGACCTGGAGAGTACAATAAACACTGACCTGGAGAGTACAAAAATACTGACCTGGAGAGTAAAATAAATACTGACCTGAAGAAGGTAATAAATATTGACCTGGAGAGCACAATAAAAACTGAAAGGGCGAGTACAATAAATACTCACCTGGAGAGGGCATAAATACTGACCTGGAGAGGGCAATTAATATTGACCTGGAGATTGCAATAATTACTGACCTGGAGAGTACAATAAATACTGACCTGGAGAGTACAATAAATACTGACCTAGAGAGCACAATAAATACTGACCTGGAGAGTACAATAAATACTGACCTGGAGAGTACAATAAATACTGACCTGGAGAGTACAATAAATACTGACCTGGAGAGTACAATAAATACTGACCAAGGGAGTACAATAAATACTGACCAGGAGAGCACAATAAATACTGACCTGGAGAGTACAATAAATACTGACCTGAAGAGTACAATAAATAGTGACCTGGAGAGTATAATAAATACTGACCTGGAGAGTGCAATAAAAACTGACCTGACGAGTACAATAAATACTGACCTGGATGGAACAATAAAAAGCAACCTGGAGAGGGTAATAAATACTGACCTGGAGAGTGCAATAAATACTGACCTGGAAAGTACAACAAAATCTGACCTGGAGAGTACAGTAAATACTGACCTTGACAGAACAATAAATACTGACCTGGAGAGGGTAATAAATAGAGACATGGAGAGTACAATAAATACTGACCTGGATAGGACAATAAATTCTGACATGGAAAGTACAATAAATATTGAGCTGGAGTGGGCAATAAACACTGACCTGGATAGTACAATAAATACAGACCTGGAGAGGACAATAAATACTGACCTGGAAAGTACAATAAACATTGAGCTGGTGAGTATAATAAATGCTGACCTGGAGAGTATAATAAATACTGACCTGGAGAGGGCAATAAATACTGACCTGGATAGTACAATAAATACAGACCTGGACAGTACAATAAACACTGACCTCGAGAGTACAATAAATACTGACCTGGAGAGAACAATAAATATTGACCTGGAGAGGGTAATAAATACTTAACTGGAGAGTACTATAAATACTGACCTGGAGAGTACAATAAATACTGACCGGGAGACTACAATAAATACTGACCTGGAGAGTATAATAAATGCTGACCTGGAGAGTACAATAAATACTGACCTGGAGAGTACAATAAATACTGATCTGTGGAGTACAATGAATTGTGACCTGGAGAGCACAATAAATACTGACCTGGAGAGTACAGTAAATACTGAACTGGAGAGCACAATAAACACTGACCTGGAGAGTATAATAAATACTGACCTGGAGAGTACAATAAATACTGACCTGGAGAGTAAAATAAATACTGACCTGGAGAGTACGATAAATACTGACCTGGAGAGTACAATAACTACTGACCTGGTGAGTAGAATAAATAATGATCTGGATAGTACAATAAATACTGACCTGGTGAGTAGAATAAATAATGATCTGGAGAGTACAATAAATACTGACCTTGAGAAAACAATAAATACTGATCTGGAGAGTAAAATAAATACTGACCTGGAGAGTACGATAAATACTGACCTGGAGAGTACAATAACTACTGACCTGGTGAGTAGAATAAATAATGATCTGGATAGTACAATAAATACTGACCTGGTGAGTAGAATAAATAATGATCTGGAGAGTACAATAAATACTGACCTTGAGAAAACAATAAATACTGATCTGGAGAGTACAATAAATACTGACCTGAAGAGTACAATAAATACTGACCTGTAGAGTACAATAAATACTGACCTGGAGAGTACAATAAATACTGACCTGGAGAGTACAATAAATACTGACCTGGAGAGTACGATAAATACTGACCTGGAGAGTACAATAAATACTGACCTGGAGAGTAAAATAAATACTGACCTGGAGAGTACAATAAATAATGTCCGGAGAGTACAATAAATACTGACCTGGAGAGTACAATACATACTGACTGGAGAGCGTAATAAATACTGACCTGGAGAGTACAATAAATACTGACCTGGAGATTACAATAAATACTGACCTGGAGAGTACAATAAATACTGACCTGGAGAGTACAATATATACTGACCTGGAGAGTACAATAAATAATGACCTGGAGAGTACAATAAATACTGACCTGGTGAGTAGAATAAATAATGATGTGGAGAGTACAAAAAATACTGACCTGGAGAGTACAATAAATACTGACCTGGAGAGTAGAATAAATAATGATCTGGATAGTACAATAAATACTGACCTGGTGAGTAGAATAAATAATGACCTGGAGATTACAATAAATACTGACCTGGAGAAAACAATAAATACTGATCTGGAGAGTACAATACATACTGACCTGGAGAGCGTAATAAATACTGACCTGGAGAGTACAATAAATACTGACCTGTAGAGTACGATAAATACTGACCTGGAGAGTACAGTAAATACTGACCTAGATAGGGCAATAAATACTGACCTGGAGAGTACAATAAATACTGACCAGGGGAGTACAATAAATACTGACCTGGAGAGTACAATAAATACTGACCTGGAGAGTACAATAAATACTGACCTGGAGAGTACAATAAATAATGACCTGGAGAGTACAATAAATATTGACCAGGGGAGTAAAATAAACACTGACCTGGAGAGGGCAATAAATACTGACCTGGAGAGTACAGTAAATACTGAACTGGAGAGCACAATAAATACTGACCTGGACAGTATAATAAATACTGACCTGGAGAGTACAATAAATACTGACTTGGAGAGTACAATAAATACCGACCTGGAGAGTAAAATAAATACTGACCAGGAGATTACAATAAATACTGACCTGGAGATTACAATAAATACTGACCTGGAGAGTACAATCAATACTGACCTGGAGAGGGTAATAAATCCAGACCTGGAGAGTACAATAAATACTGACCTGGAGAGTCCAATAAATACTGACCTGGAGAGTACAATAAATACTGACCTGGAGAGTACAATAAAAACTGACCTGGAGAGTACAATAAAAACTGTATTGGAGAGTACAATAAATACTGACCTGGTGAGTACCATAAATACAGACCTGCAGCGGGTAATAAATACTGAACTGGAGAGGGTAATAAATATTGACCTGGAGAGTAAAATAAATACTGATTTGGAGAGTACAATAAATACTTAACTGGAGAGTAAAATAAATACTGACCTGGAGATTACAATAAATACTGAGCTGGAGAGTACAATAAATACTGACCTGGAGAGTACAATAAATACTGAACTGGAGAGTACAATAAATAATGACCTGGAGAGTACAATAAATACTGACCTGGTGAGTAGAATAAATAATGATCTGGATAGTACAATAACTACTGACCTGGTGAGTAGAATAAATAATGACCTGGAGAGTACGAGAAATACTGACCTGGAGAGTACAATAAATACTGACCTGGAGAGGCCAATAAATACTGACCTGGTGAGTACAATAAATACTGACCTGGAGAGTACGATAAATACTGACCTGGAGAGTATGAGAAATACTGACCTGGAGAGTACAATAAATACTGACCTGGAGAGTAAAATAAATACTGACCTGGAGAGTACAATAAATAATGTCCTGGAGAGTACAATAAATACTGATATGGAGAGTACAATACATACTGACCTGGAGAGCGTAATAAATACTGACCTGGAGAGAACAATAAATACTGACCTGGAGAGTACAATACATATTGACCTGGAGAGTATAATAAATAATGACCTGGAGAGTACAATAAATACTGACCTGGTGAGTAGAATAAATAATGACGTGGAGAGTACAAAAAATACTGACCTGGAGTGTACAATAAATACTGACCTGGAGAGTAGAATAAGTAATGATCTGGAGATTACAATAAATACTGACCTGGAGAAAACAATAAATACTGACCTGGAGAGTACAATACATACTGACCTGGAGAGCGTAATAAATACTGACCTGGAGAGTACAATAAATCATGACCTGTAGAGTACGATAAATACTGACCTGGAGAGCACAATAAATACTGACCTAGAGAGGGCAATAAATACTGACCTGGATAGTACAATAAATACTGACCTGGAGAGTACAATAAATACTGACCTGGAGAGTACAATAAATAAAGACCTGGAGAGTACAATAAATACTGACCTGGAGAGTACAATAAATAATGACCTGGAGAGTACAATAAATACTGACCTGGAGAGTACAATTCATACTGACCTGGAGAGCGTAATAAACACTGACCTGGAGAGTACAATAAATACTGACCTGGAGATTACAATAAATACTGACCTGGAGAGTACAATAAATACTGACCTGGAGAGTACAATAAATACTGACCTGGAGAGTACAATAAATAATGTGCTGGAGAGTACAATAAATACTGATCTGGTGAGTAGAATAAATAATGACGTGGAGAGTACAAAAAATACTGACCTGGAGAGTACAATAACTGCTGACCTGGAGAGGGTAATAAATATTGACCTGGAGAGTACAATAAATACTGACGTGTAGAGTACAATAAATATTGACCTTTGGAGTACAATAAATACTGACCTGGAGAGTACAATAAATATTGACCTTTGGAGTACAATAAATACTGACCTGGAGAGTACAATAAATAATGACCTGGAGAGTACAATAAATTTTGACCTGGAGAGAACAATAAATACTGATCTGGAGAGTACAATAAATACTGACCAGGAGAGTACAATAAATATTAACCTGGAGAGGGTAACAAATACTTACCTGGAGAGTACAATAAATGCAGACAAGGAGAGCACAATAAATACTGACCTGGAGAGTACAATAAATACTGACAGGGGAGTACAATAAATACTAACCTGGAGAGGGCAATAAATACGAACCTGGAGAGTACAATAAATACTGACCTGGAGTGTACAATAAATAATAACTTGGAGAGTACAATAAATACTGCCCTGGAGAGTAGAATAAATAATGACCTGGAGAGTACAATAAATACTGACCTGGAGAGTACAATAAATAATAACCTGGAGAGTACAATAAATAATGCCCTGGAGAGTAGAATAAATAATGACCTGGAGAGTACAAAAATACTGACCTGGAGAGAACAATAAATACTGATCTGGAGAGTACAATAAATACTGACCTGGAGAGTACAATAAATACTAACCTGGAGAGGGTAATAAATACTGAACTGGAGAGTACAATAAATGCTGACCTGAAGAGTACAATAAATACTGACCTCGAGAGCACAATAAATACTGACCTGGAGAGTACAATAAATACTGACGTGGAGAGTACAATAAATACTGACCTGGAGAGTACAATAAGTACTGACCTGGAGAGTACAATAAACACTGACCTGGAGAGAACAATAAACACTCACCTGGAGAGTACAATAGAAACTGACCGTGAGAGGGTAATAAATACTGACCTGGAGAGTACAATAAATACTAACCTGGAGAGTACAATAAGTACTGACCTGGAGAGTAGATTAAATACTGACCCAGAGAGTACATTAAATAGTGACCTGGAGAGTACAATAAACACTGACCTTGAGGGGAATAAGTACTAATCTGGAGAGGTTAATAAATACAGACGTGAAGAGTATAATAAACACCGGCCTGGAGAGGGCAATAAATACTGACTTGGAGAGTACAATAAATACTGAACTGGAGAGCACAATAAATATTGACCTGGAGAGCATAATAAATACTAACCTGGAGAGTACAATAAATACTGACCTGGAGAGTAAAATAAATACTGACCTGGAGAATACAATAAATATAGACCTGGGGAGTACAATAAATATTGACCTGGAAAGTACAATCAATACTGACCTGGAGAGGGTAATAAATACTGACCTGGAGAGTACAATAAATACTAACCTGGAGAGTGCAATAAATACTGACCTGGAGAGTACAATAAATACTGACCTGGAGAGTACAATAAATACTGACCTATAGAGAACAATAAATACTGACCTGGAGAGTACAATAAAAACTGAATTGGAGAGTACAATAAATCCTGACGAGAAAGTAGTATTAATAGTGACTTGGAGAGTACAATAAATACTGACCTGGAGAGTACCATAAATACAGACCTGCAGAGAGTAATTAATACTGACATGGAGAATACAATAAACACTGACCTGGAGAGTACAATCAATACTGACCTGGAGAGTACAATAAATGCTGACCTGGAGAGAGTAATAAATACTGACATGGAGAGTACAATAAACACTGACCTGGAGAGTACAATAAATACAGACCTGGAGAGTACAATAAATACTGACCTAGAGGGTACAATAAATATTGACCTGGAGGGCGCAATAAATACTGACCTGCAAGTTTAAAAAAATACTGACTTGGAGAGGGTAATAAATACTGACCTGGAGAATACAATAAATACTGAGCTGGAGAGTACAATAAATACTGACCTGGAGAGTACAATAAATAATGACATGGAGAGTACAATAAATACTGACCTGGTGAGTAGAATAAATAATGATCTGGATAGTACAATAAATACTGACCTGGTGAGTAGAATAAATAATGACCTGGAGAGTACAATAAATACTGACCTGGAGAAAACAATAAATACTGATCTGGAGAGCACATTAAATACTGACCTGAAGAGTACAATAAATACTGACATGTAGAGTACAATAAATACTGACCTGGAGAGTACAATAAATTCTGACCTGGAGAGGGCAATAAATACTCACCTCGAGGGTACAATAAATATTGACCTGGAGGGGGCAATAAATACTGACCTGGATGTTACAATAAATACTGACTTGGAGAGGGTAATAAATACTGACCTGCAGAGTACAATAAATACTAACCTGGACAGAGTAATAAATACTGACATGGAGAGTACAATAAACAGTGACCTGCAGAGTACAATAAATACAGACCTGGAGAGTACAATAAATACTGACCTGGAGAGTACAATAAATACTTTCCTGGGGAGTACAATAAATACTGACGTGGAGAGTATAATAAATACTGACCTGGAGAGGGTAATAAATACTAACCTGGAGAGGGTAATAAATACAGACGTGGAGCGTATAATAAACACTGAGTTGGAGAGTGCAATAAATACTGACCTGGAGAGTACAGTAAATACTGAACTGGAGAGCACAATAAATACTGACCTGGAGAGTATAATAAATATTGACCTGGAGAGTAAAATAATCACTGACCTGGAGAGGGCAATAAATACTGACCTGGAGAGTACAGTAAATACTGAACTGGAGAGCACAATACACACTGACCTGGAGAGTATAATAAATACTGACCTGGAGAGTACAATAAATACTGACCTGGAGAGTAAAATAAATACTGACCTGGAGAGTACGATAAATACTGACCTGGTGAGTAGAATAAATAATGATCTGGATAGTACAATAAATACTGACCTGGTGAGTAGAATAAATAATGATCTGGAGAGTACAATAAATACTGACCTTGAGAAAACAATAAATACTGATCTGGAGAGTACAATAAATACTGACCTGAAGAGTACAATAAATACTGACCTGTAGAGTACAATAAATACTGACCTGGAGAATACAATAAATACTGACCTGGAGAGGGCAATAAATACTGACCTGGAGAGTACAATAAATACTGACCTGGAGAGTACGATAAATACTGACCTGGAGAGTACGATAAATACTGACCTGGAGAGTACAATAAATACTGACCTGGAGAGTAAAATAAATACTGACCTGGAGAGTACAATAAATAATGTCCGGAGAGTACAATAAATACTGACCTGGAGAGTACAATACATACTGACTGGAGAGCGTAATAAATACTGACCTGGTGAGTACAATAAATACTGACCTGCAGATAACAATAAATACTGACCTGGAGAGTACAATAAATACTGACCTGGGGAGTACAATATATACTGACCTGGAGAGTACAATAAATAATGACCTGGAGAGTACAATAAATACTGACCTGGTGAGTAGAATAAATAATGACGTGGAGAGTACAAAAAATACTGACCTGGAGAGTACAATAAATACTGACCTGGAGAGTAGAATAAATAATGATCTGGATAGTACAATAAATACTGACCTGGTGAGTAGAATAAATAATGACCTGGAGATTACAATAAATACTGACCTGGAGAAAACAATAAATACTGATCTGGAGAGTACAATACATACTGACCTGGAGAGCGTAATAAATACTGACCTGGAGAGTACAATAAATACTGACCTGTAGAGTACGATAAATACTGACCTGGACAGTATAATAAATACTGACCTGGAGAGTACAATAAATACTGACTTGGAGAGTACAATAAATACCGACCTGGAGAGTAAAATAAATACTGACCAGGAGATTACAATAAATACTGACCTGGAGATTACAATAAATACTGACCTGGAGAGTACAATCAATACTGACCTGAAGAGGGTAATAAATCCAGACCTGTAGAGTACAATAAATACTGACCTGGAGAGTCCAATAAATACTGACCTGGAGAGTACAATAAATACTGACCTGGAGAGTACAATAAAAACTGACCTGGAGAGTACAATAAAAACTGTATTGGACAGTACAATAAATACTGACCAGGAGAGTACAATTAATAGTGACTTGGAGAGTACAATAAATACTGTCCTGATGAGTACCATAAATACAGACCTGCAGCGGGTAATAAATACTGAACTGGAGAGGGTAATAAATATTGACCTGGAGAGTAAAATAAATACTGATTTGGAGAGTACAATAAATACTTAACTGGAGAGTAAAATAAATACTGACCTGGAGATTACAATAAATACTGAGCTGGAGAGTACAATAAATACTGACCTGGAGAGTACAATAAATACTGACCTGGAGAGTACAAAAAATACTGACCTGGAGAGTACAATAAATACTGACCTGGAGAGGGCAATAAATACTGACCTGGAGAGTACAATAAATACTGACCTGGAGAGTACGATAAATACTGACCTGGAGAGTACGATAAATACGGACCTGGAGAGTACAATAAATACTGACCTGGAGAGTAAAAAAAATACTGACCTGGAGAGTACAATAAATAATGTCCGGAGAGTACAATAAATACTGACCTGGAGAGTACAATACATACTGACTGGAGAGCGTAATAAATACTGACCTGGTGAGTACAATAAATACTGACCTGGAGATTACAATAAATACTGACCTGGAGAGTACAATAAATACTGACCTGGAGAGTACAATAAATAATGACCTGGAGAGTACAATAAATACTGACCTGGTGAGTAGAATAAATAATGACGTTGAGAGTACAAAAAATACTGACCTGGAGAGTACAATAAATACTGACCTGCAGAGTAGAATAAATAATGATCTGGATAGTACAATAAATACTGACCTGGTGAGTAGAATAAATAATGACCTGGAGATTACAATAAATACTGACCTGGAGAAAACAATAAATACTGATCTGGAGAGTACAATACATACTGACCTGGAGAGCGTAATAAATACTGACCTGGAGAGTACAATAAATACTGACCTGTAGAGTACGATAAATACTGACCTGGAGAGTACAATAAATACTGACCTAGAGAGGGCAATAAATACTGACCTGGAGAGTACAATAAATACTGACCAGGAGAGTACAATAAATACTGACCTGGAGAGTACAATAAATACTGATCTGGAGAGTACAATAAATACTGACCTGGAGAGTACAATAAAAAATGACCTGGAGAGTACAATAAATATTGACCTGGGGAGTAAAATAAACACTGACCTAGAGAGGGCAATAAATACTGACCTGGAGAGTACAGTAAATACTGAACTGGAGAGCACAATAAATACTGACCTGGAAAGTATAATAAATACTGACCTGGAGAGTACAATATATACTGACTTGGAGAGTATAATAAATACCGACCTGGAGAGTAAAATAAATACTGACCAGGAGATTACAATAAATACTGACCTGGAGATTACAATAAATACTGACCTGGAGAGTACAATCAATACTGACCTGGAGAGGGTAATAAATCCAGACCTGGAGAGTACAATAAATACTGACCTGGAGAGTCCAATAAATACTGAATTGGAGAGTACAATAAATACTGACCTGGAGAGTACAATAAAAACTGACCTGGAGAGTACAATAAAAACTGTATTGGAGAGTATAATAAATACTGACCAGGAGAGTACAATTAATAGTGACTTGGAGAGTACAATAAATACTGACCTGGTGAGTACCATAAATACAGACCTGCAGCGGGTAATAAATACTGAACTGGAGAGGGTAATAAATATTGAAATGGAGAGTAAAATAAATACTGATTGTGAGAGTACAATAAATACTTAACTGGAGAGTAAAATAAATACTGACCTGGAGATTACAATAAATACTGAGATGGAGAGTAAATAAATACTGACCTGGAGAGTACAATAAATACTGACCTGGAGAGTACAATAAATAATGACCTGGAGAGTACAATAAATACTGACCTGGTGAGTAGAATAAATAATGATCTGGATAGTACAATAAATACTGACCTGGTGAGTAGAATAAATAATGACCTATAGAGTACAATAAATACTGACCTGGAGAAAACAATATATACTGATCTGGAGAGTACAATAAATACTGACCTGAAGCGTACAATAAATACTGACCTGTAGAGTACAATAAATACTGACCTGGAGAGTACAATAAATACTGACCTGGAGAGGGCAATAAATACTGACCTGGAGATTACAATAAATACTGACCTGGAGAATACGAAAAATACTGACCTGGAGAGTACAATAAATAATGACCTGGAGAGTACAATAAATAGTGACCTGGTGAGTAGAATAAATAATGACGTGGAGAGTACAAAAATAAATGACCTGGAGAGTACAATAAATACTGACCTGGAGAGTAGAATAAATAATGATCTGGAGATTACAATAAATACTGACCTGGAGAAAACAATAAATACTGATCTGGAGAGTACAATACATACTGACCTGGAGAGCGTAATAAATACTGACCTGGAGAGTACAATAAATCATGATCTGTAGACTACGATAAATACTGACCTGGAGAGTACAATAAATACTGACCTAGAGAGGGCAATAAAAACTGACCTGGAGAGTACAATAAATACTGACCTGGAGAGTACAATAAATACTGACCTGGAGAGTACAATAAATAATGACCTGGAGAGTACAATAAATACTGACATGGAGAGTACAATTCATACTGACCTGGAGAGCGTAATAAACACTGACCTGGAGAGTACAATTAATACTGACCTGGAGATTACAATAAATACTGACCTGGAGAGTACAATAAATACTGACCTGGAGAGTACAATAAATACTGACCTGGAGAGGGTAATAAATACTGACCTGGAGAGGGCAACAAATACAGACCTGGAGAGTACAATAAATAATGACTTGGAGAGTACAAAAAATACTGACCTGGAGAGTACAATAAATACTGACCTGGAGAGTACAATCAATACTGACCTGGAGAGGGTAATAAATACAGACCTGGAGAGTACAATAAATACTGAACTGGAGAGTCCAATAAATACTGACCTGGAGAGTACAATAAATACTGACCTAGAGAGTACAATAAATACTGACCTGGAGAGTACAATAAAAACTGTATTGGAGAGTACAATAAATACTGACCAGGAGAGTACAATTAATAGTGACATGGAGAGTACAATAAATACTGACCTGGTGAGTACCATAAATACAGACTTGCAGCGGGTAATAAATACTGAACTGGAGAGGGTAATAAATATTGACCTGGAGAGTAAAATAAATACTGATTTGGAGAGTACAATAAATACTTAACTGGAGAGTAAAATAAATACTGACCTGTAGATTACAATAAATACTGAGCTGGAGAGTACAATAAATACTGACGTGGAGAGTACAATAAATACTGACCTGGAGAGTACAATAAATAATGACCGGGAGAGTACAATAAATACTGACCTGGAGAGTAGAATAAATAATGATCTGGAGATTACAATAAATACTGACCTGGAGAAAACAATAAATACTGATCTGGAGAGTACAATACATACTGACCTGGAGAGCGTAAGAAATACTAACCTGGAGAGTACAATAAATCATGACCTGTAGAGTACGATAAATACTGACCTGGAGAGTACAATAAATACTGACCTAGAGAGGGCAATAAAAACTGACCTGGAGAGTACAATAAATACTGACCTGGAGAGTACAATAAATACTGACCTGGAGAGTACAATAAATAATGACCTGGAGAGTACAATAAATACTGACCTGGAGAGTACAATTCATACTGACCTGGAGAGCGTAATAAACACTGACCTGGAGAGTACAATTAATACTGACCTGGAGATTACAATAAATACTGACCTGGAGAGTACAATAAATACTGACCTGGAGAGTACAATAAATACTGACCTGGAGAGGGTAATAAATACTGACCTGGAGAGGGCAACAAATACAGACCTGGAGAGTACAATAAATAATGACGTGGAGAGTACAAAAAATACTGACCTGGAGAGTACAATAAATACTGACCTGGAGAGTACAATCAATACTGACCTGGACAGGGTAATAAATACAGACCTGGAGAGTACAATAAATACTGACCTGGAGAGTACAATAAATACTGACCTGGAGAGTACAATAAATAATGACCTGGAGAGTACAATAAATACTGACCTGGAGAGTACAATTCATACTGACCTGGAGAGCGTAATAAACACTGACCTGGAGAGTACAATTAATACTGACCTGGAGATTACAATAAATACTGACCTGGCGAGTACAATAAATACTGACCTGGAGAGTACAATAAATACTGACCTGGAGAGGGTAATAAATACTGACCTGCAGAGGGCAACAAATACAGACCTGGAGAGTACAATAAATAATGACGTGGAGAGTACAAAAAATACTGACCTGGAGAGTACAATAAATACTGACCTGGAGAGTACAATCAATACTGACCTGGAGAGGGTAATAAATACAGACCTGGAGAGTACAATAAATACTGAACTGGAGAGTCCAATAAATACTGACCTAGAGAGTACAGTAAATACTGAACAGGAGAGCACAATAAACACTGACCTGGAGAGTATAATAAATACTGACCTGGAGAGAACAATAAATACTGACCTGGAGAGTACAATAAATACTGACCTGGAGAGTATAATAAATATTGACCTGGAGAGTAAAATAATCACTGACCTGGAGAGGGCAATAAATACTGACCTGGAGAGTACAGTAAATACTGAACAGGAGAGCACAATAAACATTGACCTGGAGAGTATAATAAATACTGACCTGGAGAGTACAATAAATACTGACCTGGAGAGTACAATAAATACTGACCTGGAGAGTAAAATAAATACTGACCTGGAGAGTATGATAAATACTGACCTGGAGAGTACAATAAATAATGACCGGGAGAGTACAATAAATACTGACCTGGTGAGTAGAATAAATAATGACATGGAGAGTACAATAAATACTGACCTGGAGAAAACAATAAATACTGATCTGGAGAGTACAATAAATACTGACCTGAAGAGTACAATAAATACTGACCTGCAGAGTACAATAAATACTGACCTGGAGAGTACAATAAATACTGACCTGGAGAGGGCAATAAATACTGACCTAAAGGGTACAATAAATATTGACCTGGAGGGGGCAATAAATACTGACCTGGATGTTACAATAAATACTGACTTGGAGAGGGTAATAAATACTAACCTGCAGAGTACAATAAATACTAACCTGGGCAGAGTAATAAATACTGACATGGAGAGTACAATAAACACTGACCTGGAGAGTACAATAAATACAGACCTGGAGAGTACAATAAATACTGACCTGGAGAGTACAATAAATACTTTCCTGGGGAGTACAATAAATACTGACATGGAGAGTATAATAAATACTGACCTGGAGAGGGTAATAAATACTAACCTGGAGAGGGTAATAAATACAGACGTGGAGAGTATAATAAATACTGAGTTGGAGAGTGCAATAAATACTGACCTGGAGAGTACATTAAATACTGAACTGGAGAGCACAATAAATACTGACCTGGAGAGTATAATAAATATTGACCTGGAGAGTAAAATAATCACTGACCTGGAGAGGGCAATAAATACTGACCTGGAGAGTACAGTAAATACTGAACAGGAGAGCACAATAAACACTGACCTGGAGAGTATAATAAATACTGACCTGGAGAGTACAATAAATACTGACCTGGAGAGTACAATAAATACTGACCTGGAGAGTAAAATAAATACTGACCTGGAGAGTACGATAAATACTGACCTGGAGAGTACAATAACTACTGACCTGGTGAGTAGAATAAATAATGATCTGGATAGTACAATAAATACTGACCTGGTGAGTAGAATAAATAATGATCTGGAGAGTACAATAAATACTGACCTTGAGAAAACAATAAATACTGTTCTGGAGAGTACAATAAATACTGACCTGAAGAGTACAATAAATACTGACCTGTAGAGTACAATAAATACTGACCTGGAGAATACAATAAATAATGACCTGGAGTGGGCAATAAATACTGACCTGGAGAGTACAATAAATACTGACCTGGAGAGTACGATAAATACTGACCTGGAGAGTACGATAAATACTGACCTGGAGAGTACAATAAATACTGACCTGGAGAGTAAAATAAATACTGACCTGGAGAGTACAATAAATAATGTCCGGAGAGTACAATAAATACTGACCTGGAGAGTACAATACATACTGACTGGAGAGCGTAATAAATACTGACCTGGAGATTACAATAAATACTGACCTGGAGAGTACAATAAATACTGACCTGGAGAGTACAATATATACTGACCTGGAGAGTACAATAAATAATGACCTGGAGAGTACAATAAATACTGACCTGTTAAGTAGAATAAATAATGACGTGGAGAGTACAAAAAATACTGACCTGGAGATACAATAAATACTGACCTGGAGAGTAGAGTAAATAATGATCTGGATAGTACAATAAATACTGACCTGGTGAGTAGAATAAATAATGACCTGGAGATTACAATAAATACTGACCTGGAGAAAACAATAAATACTGATCTGGAGAGTACAATAAATACTGACCTGGAGAGCGTAATAAATACTGACCTGGAGAGTACAATAAATACTGACCTGTAGAATACGATAAATACTGACCTGGAGAGTACAATAAATACTGACCTAGAGAGGGCAATAAATACTAACCAGGAGAGTACAATAAATACTGACCAGGAGAGTACAATAAATACTGACCTGGAGAGTACAATAAATACTGTCCTGGAGAGTACAATAAATGCTGACCTGGAGAGTACAATAAATAATGACCTGGAGAGTACAATAAATATTGACCTGGGGAGTAAAATAAACACTGACCTGGAGAGGGCAATAAATACTGACCTGGAGAGTACAGTAAATACTGAACTGGAGAGCACAATAAATACTGACCTGGACAGTATAATAAATACTGACCTGGAGAGTACAATAAATACTGACTTGGAGAGTACAATAAATACCGACCTGGAGAGTAAAATAAAAACTGACCAGGAGATTACAATAAATACTGACCTGGAGATTACAATAAATACTGACCTGGAGAGTACAATCAATACTGACCTGGAGAGGGTAATAAATCCAGACCTGGAGAGTACAATAAATACTGACCTGGAGAGTCCAATAAATACTGACCTGGAGAGAACAATAAATACTGACCTGGAGAGTACAATAAAAACTGACCTGGAGAGTACAATAAAAACTGTATTGGAGAGTACAATAAATACTGACCAGGAGAGTACAATTAATAGTGACTTGGAGAGTACAATAAATACTGACCTGGTGAGTACCATAAATACAGACCTGCAGCGGGTAATAAATACTGAACTGGAGAGGGTAATAAATATTGACCTGGAGAGTAAAATAAATACTGATTTGGAGAGTACAATAAATACTTAACTGGAGAGTAAAATAAATACTGACCTGGAGATTACAATAAATACTGAGCTGGAGAGTACAATAAATACTGACCTGGAGAGTACAATAAATACTGACCTGGAGAGTACAATAAATAATGACCTGGTGAGTACAATAAACACTGACCTGGAGATTACAATAAATACTGACCTGGAGAGTACAATAAATACTGACCTGGAGAGTACAATAAATACTGACCTGGAGAGTACAATAAATAATGTGCTGGAGAGAACAATAAATACTGACCTGGTGAGTAGAATAAATAATGACGTGGAGAGTAAAAAAATACTGACCTGGAGAGTACAATAAATACTGACCTGGAGAGTACAATCAATACTGACCTGGAGAGGGTAATAAATACAGACCTGGAGATTACAATAAATACTGAACTGGCGAGTCCAATAAATACTGACCTGGAGAGTACAATAAATACTGACCTAGAGAGTACAATAAATACTGACCTGGAGAGTACAATAAAAACTGTATTGGAGAGTACAATAAATACTGACCAGGAGAGTACAATTAATAGTGACATGGAGAGTACAATAAATACTGACCTGGTGAGTACCATAAATACAGACTTGCAGCGGGTAATAAATACTGAACTGGAGAGGGTAATAAATACTGACCTGGAGAGTACAATAAATACTGACCTGGAGAGTACAATAAATACAGACCTGGAGAGCACAATAAATATTGACCTGCAGAGTACAATAAAAACTGAGCTGGAGAGTACAATAAATATTGACATGGGGAGTACAATAAATACAGATTTGGAGAGGGTAATAAATACTGACATGGAAAGAGTAATAAATACTGACCTGGAGAGTACAATAAATACTGACCTGGAGAGGGTAATAAATACTGACCTAGAGAGTACAATAAATACTGACCTGGAGAGTACAATAAAAATTGTATTGGAGAGTACAATAAATACTGACCAGGAGAGTACAATTAATAGTGACATGGAGAGTACAATAAATACTGACCTGGTGAGTACCATAAATACAGACTTGCAGCGGGTAATAAATACTGAACTGGAGAGGGTAATAAATACTGACCTGGAGAGTACAATAAATACTGACCTGGAGAGTACAATAAATACAGACCTGGAGAGCACAATAAATATTGACCTGCAGAGTACAATAGAAACTGAGCTGGAGAGTACAATAAATATTGACATGGGGAGTACAATAAATACTGATTTGGAAAGGGTAATAAATACTGACATGGAAAGAGTAACAAATACTGACCTGGAGAGTACAATAAATACTGACCTGGAGAGGGTAATAAATACAGGCCTGGAGAGCACAAAAAATACTGACCTGGGGAGTACAATAAATACTGACCTGGAGAGTACAATAAATACTGACCTGGAGAGGGCAATAAATGCCGACCTGGAGAGTACAATAAATACTGACCTGGAGAGTACAATAAATACTGACCTGGAGAGTACAATAAATACTGACCTGGAGAGCACAATAAATACTGCACTGGAGAGGGTAATAAATACTGACCTGGAGAGTACAGTAAATATTGACCTGGAGAGTACAATAAATACTGACCTGGAGAGTACAATAAATACTGACCTGGAGAGTACAATAAATACTGACCTGGAGAGTACAATAAATAGAGACCTGGAGAGTACAATAAATATTGACCTGGAGAGTACAATAAAAACTGACCTAGAGAGTACAATAAATATTGACATGGTGAGTACAATAAATACTGACCTGGAGAGGGTAACAAATACTGACATGGAGAGAGTAATAAATACTGACCTGGAGAGTACAATAAATGCTGCCCTGGAGAGTACAATACGTACTGACCTGGAGAGTACAATAAACACTGACCTGGAGAGAACAATGAGTACTGACCTGGAGAGTACAATAAATACTGATCTGGAGAGAACATTAAATACTTATCTGGAGAGTACAATAAATACTGACCTGGAGAGTACAATAAATACTGACCTGGAGAGTGTAATAAATACTGACCTGGAGAGTACAAGAAATACTGACCTGGAGAGTACAATAAATAATGACCTGGAGAGTACAATAAATACTGATCTGGAGAGAACATTAAATACTGATCTGGAGAGTACAATAAATACTGACCTGGAGAGTACAATAAATAGTAACCTGGACAGGGTAATAAATAATGACCTGGAGAGTACAATAAATACTGATCTGGAGAGAACATTAAATACTGATCTGGAGAGTACAATAAATACTGACACAGAGATTACAATAAATACTGACATGGAGAGTACAATAAATACTGACCTGGAGAGGGTAATAAATACTAACCTGGAGCGGGTAATAAATACAGACGTGGAGAGTACAATAAATACTGAACTGGAGAGTACAATAAATACTGACCTGGAGAGTACAATAAATACTGACCTGGAGTGGGTAAGAAATACTGACCTGGAGTGTACAATAAATACTGAACTGGAGAGTACAATAAATACTGACCTGGAGAGTACAATAAATACTGACCTGGAGAGGGCAATAAATACTGACCTGAAGAGTACAATAAATACTGACCTGGAGAGTACAATAAATACTGACCTGGAGAGTGCAATAAATACTGACCTGGAGAGTACAATAAATACTGACCTGGAGAGTACAATAAATGCTGACCTGGAGAGTACAATAAATACTGACCTGGAGAGTACAATAAATACTGTTACCTGGAGGGAAAAATAACTACTGACCAGGAGAACACAATAAAAACTTGAATTGGAGATTACAATAAATACTGACCTGGAGAGTACAATAAATGCTGACCTGGAGAGTACAATAAATACTGACCTGAAGAGTACAATAAATACTGACCTGGAGAGTACAATAAATGCTGACCTGGAGAGTACAATAAATACAGAACTGGAGAGTACAATAAGTACTGACGTGGAGAGTACAAAAAATACTGACCTGGGGGGTACAATAAATACTGACCTGGAGAGTACAATAAATACTGACCTGGAGAGGGCAATAAATGCCGACCTGGAGAGTACAATAAATACTGACCTGGAGAGTACAATAAATACTGATCTGGAGAGAACATTAAATACTGATCTGGAGAGTACAATAAATACTGACCTGGAGAGTACAATAAATAGTAACCTGGACAGGTAATAAATAATGACCTGGAGAGTACAATAAATACTGATCTGGAGAGAACATTAAATACTGATCTGGAGAGTACAATAAATACTGACACAGAGATTACAATAAATACTGACATGGAGAGTACAATAAATACTGACCTGGAGAGGGTAATAAATACTAACCTGGAGAGGGTAATAAATACAGACGTGGAGAGTACAATAAATACTGACCTGGAGAGAGCGATAAATACTGACGTGGAGAGTACAATAAGTACTGACCTGGAGAGTACAATAAATACTGATCCAGAGAGTACAATAAATACAGAACTGGAGAAGGTAATAAATACTGACCTGGAGAGTACAATAAACACTAACCTGGAGAGAACAATAAATACTGACCTGGAGAGTACAATAAGTAATGACCTGGAGAGTACAATAAATACTGATCCAGAGAGTACAATAAATACTGACCTGTAGAGTAGAATAAATACTGACCTGGAGAGGGTAATAAATACTAACCTGGAGAGGGTAATAAATACAGACGTGAAGAGTATAATAAACACTGACCTGGAGAGGGCAATAAATACTGACCTGGAGAGTACAATAAATACTGACCTGGAGAGCACAATAAATACTGAAATGGAGAGTATAATAAATACTGACCTGGAGAAGGTAATAAATACTGACCTGGAGAGTACAATAAATACTGACCTGGAGAGTACAATAAATACAGACCTGGAGAGCACAATAAATATTGACCTGCAGAGTACAATAAAAACTGACTTGGAGAGTACAATAAATATTGACCTGGGGAGTACAATAAATACTGATTTGGAGAGGGTAATAAATACTGACATGGAAAGAGTAAAAAATACTGACCTGGAGAGTACAATAAATACTGACCTGGAGAGGGTAATAAATACAGGCCTGGAGAGTACAAAAAATACTGACATGGGGAGTACAATAAATACTGACCTGGAGAGTACAATAAATACTGACCTGGAGAGCACAATAAATACTGCACTGGAGAGGGTAATAAATACTGACCTGGAGAGTACAGTAAATATTGACCTGGAGAGTACAATAAATACTGACCTGGAGAGTACAATAAATACTGACCTGGAGAGTACAATAAATACTGACCTGGAGAGTACAATAAGTACTGACCTGGAGAGTACAATAAATACAGACCTGGAGAGTACAATAAATATTGACCTGGAGAGTACAATAAAAACTGACCTAGAGAGTACAATAAATATTGATATGGTGAGTACAATAAATACTGACCTGGAGAGGGTAACAAATACTGACATGGAGAGAGTAATAAATACTGACCTGGAGAGTACAATAAATACTGACCTGGAGAGGGTAATAAATATAGACCTGGAGAGTACAAAAAATACTGACCTGGAGAGTACAATAAATACTGACCTGGAGAGTACAATAAATACTGACATGGAGAGGGTAATAAAAACTGACCTGGAGAGGGTAATAAATACTGACATGGAGAGAGTAATAAATACTGACCTGGAGAGTACAATAAATACTGACCTGGAGAGTACAATAAAAACTTACCTGGAGAGTACAATAAATACTGACCTGGAGAGTAAAATAAATAGTGACCTGGAGATTACAATAAATACTGACCTGGAGAAGGTAATAAATACTGACCTGGAGAGTACAATAAATGCTGACCTGGAGAGTACAATAAAAACTGACCTGGAGAGTACAATAAATACTGACCTGGAGAGGACAATAAATAGTGACCTGGAGAGTACAATAAATAGTGACCTGGAGATTACAATAAATACTGTCCTGGAGAGTACAATAAATACTGACCTGGAGAGTACAATAAATACTGACCTGGAGAGGGTAATAAATACTGACCTGGAGAGTACAAGAAATACTGACCTGGAGAGTACAATAAATAATGACCTGGAGAGTACAATAAATACTGCCCTGGAGAGTAGAATAAATAATGAACTGGAGAGTACAATAAATACTGATCTGAAGAGAACATTAAATACTGATCTGGAGAGTACAATAAATACAGACCTGGAGAGTACATTAAATACTAACCTGGACAGGGTAATAAATAATGACCTGGAGAGTACAATAAATACTGATCTGGAGAGAACATTAAATACTCATCTGGAGAGTACAATAAATACTGACCCAGAGAGTACAATAAATACTGACCCAGAGAGTACAATAAATACTGACATGGAGAGTACAATAAATACTGACCTGTAGAGGGTAATAAATACTAACCTGGAGAGGGTAATACATACAGACGTGGAGAATATAATAAACACTGACCTGCAGAGGGCAATAAATACTGACCTGGAGAGCACAATAAATACTGAAATGGAGAGTATAATAAATACTGACCTGGAGAAGGTAATAAATACTGACCTGGAGAGTACAATAAATACTGACCTGGAGAGTACAATAAATACAGACCTGGAGAGCACAATAAATATTGACCTGCAGAGTACAATAAAAACTGACTTGGAGAGTACAATAAATATTGACCTGGGGAGTACAATAAATACTGATTTGGAGAGGGTAATAAATACTGACATGGAAAGAGTAAAAAATACTGACCTGGAGAGTACAATAAATACTGAACTGGAGAGGGTAATAAATACAGGCCTGGAGAGTACAAAAAATACTGACATGGGGAGTACAATAAATACTGACCTGGAGAGTACAATAAATACTGACCTGGAGAGCACAATAAATACTGCACTGGAGAGGGTAATAAATACTGACCTGGAGAGTACAGTAAATATTGACCTGGAGAGTACAATAAATACTGACCTGGAGAGTACAATAAATACTGACCTGGAGAGTACAATAAATACTGACCTGGAGAGTACAATAAGTACTGACCTGGAGAGTACAATAAATACAGACCTGGAGAGTACAATAAATATTGACCTGGAGAGTACAATAAAAACTGACCTAGAGAGTACAATAAATATTGATATGGTGAGTACAATAAATACTGACCTGGAGAGGGTAACAAATACTGACATGGAGAGAGTAATAAATACTGACCTGGAGAGTACAATAAATACTGACCTGGAGAGGGTAATAAATATAGACCTGGAGAGTACAAAAAATACTGACCTGGAGAGTACAATAAATACTGACCTGGAGAGTACAATAAATACTGACATGGAGAGGGTAATAAAAACTGACCTGGAGAGGGTAATAAATACTGACATGGAGAGAGTAATAAATACTGACCTGGAGAGTACAATAAATACTGACCTGGAGAGTACAATAAAAACTTACCTGGAGAGTACAATAAATACTGACCTGGAGAGTAAAATAAATAGTGACCTGGAGATTACAATAAATACTGACCTGGAGAAGGTAATAAATACTGACCTGGAGAGTACAATAAATGCTGACCTGGAGAGTACAATAAAAACTGACCTGGAGAGTACAATAAATACTGACCTGGAGAGGACAATAAATAGTGACCTGGAGAGTACAATAAATAGTGACCTGGAGATTACAATAAATACTGTCCTGGAGAGTACAATAAATACTGACCTGGAGAGTACAATAAATACTGACCTGGAGAGGGTAATAAATACTGACCTGGAGAGTACAAGAAATACTGACCTGGAGAGTACAATAAATAATGACCTGGAGAGTACAATAAATACTGCCCTGGAGAGTAGAATAAATAATGAACTGGAGAGTACAATAAATACTGATCTGAAGAGAACATTAAATACTGATCTGGAGAGTACAATAAATACAGACCTGGAGAGTACAATAAATACTAACCTGGACAGGGTAATAAATAATGACCTGGAGAGTACAATAAATACTGATCTGGAGAGAACATTAAATACTCATCTGGAGAGTACAATAAATACTGACCCAGAGAGTACAATAAATACTGACCCAGAGAGTACAATAAATACTGACATGGAGAGTACAATAAATACTGACCTGTAGAGGGTAATAAATACTAACCTGGAGAGGGTAATACATACAGACGTGGAGAATATAATAAACACTGACCTGCAGAGGGCAATAAATACTGACCTGGAGAGTACAATAAAAACTGAACTGGAGATAACAATAAATACTGACCTGGAGAGTATAATAAAAATTGACCTGGGGAGTAAGATAAATACTGAACTGGAGAGGGTAATAAATACTAACCCAGAGAGTACAATAAATACTGACCTGGAGAGTACAATAAATACTGACCTGGAGAGGGTAATAAATACTGACCTGGAGAGTACAAGAAATACTGACCTGGAGAGTACAATAAATAATGACCTGGAGAATACAATAAATACTGATCTGGAGAGAACATTAAATACTGATCTGGAGAGCACAATAAATACTGACCTGGAGAGTACAATAAATACTAACCTGGACAGGGTAATAAATAATGACCTGGAGAGTACAATAAATAGTGATCTGGAGAGAACATTAAATACTGATCTGGAGAGTTCAATAAATACTGACACAGAGATTACAATAAATACTGACATGGAGAGTACAATAAATACTGACCTGGAGAGGGTAATAAATACTAACCTGGAGAGGGCAATAAATACAGACGTGGAGAATATAATAAACAGTGACCTGCAGAGGGCAATAAATACTGACCTGGAGAGTACAATAAAAACTGTACTGGAGATAACAATACATACTGACCTGGAGAGTATAATAAATATTGACCTGGGGAGTAAAATAAATACTGAACTGGAGAGAGTAATAAATACTGACCTAGAGAGTACAATAAATACTGAACTGGAGAGTACAATAAATACTGAGCTGGAGAGTACAATAAATACTGACATGGAGAGGGCAATAAATACTGACCAGGAGAGTACAATAAATACTGACCAGGAGAGGGAAATAAATACTGACCTGGAGAGCACAATAAATACTGACCTGGAGAGTACCATAAATACTGTCCTGGAGAGTGCAATAAATACTGACCTGGAGAGTACAATAAATACTGACCTGGAGAGTACAATAAATGCTGACCTGGAGAGTACAATAAATACTGACCTGGAGAGTACAATAAATACTGTTACCTGGAGGGAACAATAACTACTGACCTGGAGTGTACAATAAAAACTTGAATTGGAGAGTACAATAAATACTGACCTGGTTAGTACAATAAATACTGACCTGGAGAGGGCAATAAATACCGACCTGGAGAGTACAATAAATATTGACCTGGAGAGTACAATAAATAGTGACCTGGAGAGTACAATAAATACTGCACTGGAGAGTGTAATAAATACTGACCTGGAGAGTACAGTAAATATTGACCTGGAGAGTACAATAAATACTGACCTGGAGAGTACAATAAATACTGACCTGGAGAGTACAAAAAATACTGACCTGGAGAGTACAATAAATATTGATATGGGGAGTACAATAAATACTCACTTGGGAGGGTAACAAATACTGACATGGAGAGAGTTATAAATACTGACCTGGAGAGTACAATAAATACTGACCTGGAGAGGGAAATAAATACAGGCCTGGAGAGTACAACAAATACTGACCTGGAGAGTACAAGAAATAGTGACCTGGAGATTACAATAAATACTGACCCGGAGAGTACAATAAATACTGACCTGGAGAAGGTAATAAATACTGACCTGGAGAGGACAATAAATGCTGACCTGGAGAGTACAATAAAAACAAACCTGGAGATTGCAATAAATACTGACCTGTAGAGGGTAATAAATACAGACCTGGAGAGCACAAAAAATACTGACCTGGGGAGTAAATTAAATACTGACTTGGAGAGTACAATAAATACTGACCTGGAGAGGGCAATAAATACCGACCTGGAGTGTACAATAAATACTGACCTGGAGAGTACAATAAATACTGACCAGGAGAGTACAATAATTACTGACCTGGAGAGTACAATAAATACTGCACTGGAGAGGATAATAAACACTGACCTGGAGAGTACAGTAAATATTGACCTGGAGAGTACAATAAATAATGACCTGGAGAGTACAATAAATACTGACCTGGAGAGTACAATAAATGCTGACCTGGAGAGTACAATAAATACAGACCTGGAGAGTACAATAAATATTGACCTGGAGAGTACAATAAAAACAGACCTGGAGAGTACAATAAATATTGACATGGGGAGTACAATAAATACTGACCTGGAGAGGGTAACAAATACTGACATGGAGAGAGGAATAAATACTGACCTGGAGAGTACAATAAATACTGACCTGGAGAGGGTAATAAATACAGACCTGGAGAGTACAAAAAATACTGACCTGGAGAGTACAATAAATACTGACCTGGAGAGTACAATAAATACTGACATGGCGAGGGTAATAAACACTGACCTGGAGAGGGTAATAAATACTGACATGGAGAGAGTAATAAATACTGACCTGGAGAGTACAATAAATACTGACCTGGAGAGAACAATAAATATTGACCTGGAGAGTACAATAAATACTGACCTGGAGAGTACAATAAATAGTGACCTGGAGATTACAATAAATACTGACCTGGAGAGTACAATAAATAGTGACCTGGAGAGTACAATAAATAGTGACCTTGAGAGTACAATAAATTGTGACCTGGAGATTACAATAAATACTGACCTGGAGAGTATAATAAATACTGACCTGGAGAGTACAATAAATACTGACCTGCAGAGGGTAATAAATACTGACCTGTAGAGTACAATAAATACTGACCTGGAGAGTACAATAAATACTGACCTGGAGAGTACAATAAATACTGACCTGTAGAGGGTAATAAATACTGACCTGGAGAGTACAAGAAATACTGACCTGGAGAGTACAAAAAATAATGACCTGCAGAGTACAATAAATACTGCCCTGGAGAGTAGAATAAATAATGACCTGGAGAGTACAATAAATACTGATCTGGAGAGAATATTAAATACTGATCTGGAGAGTACAATAAATACAGACCTGGAGCGTACAATAAATACTAACCTGGACATGGTAATAAATAATGATCTGGAGAGTGCAATAAATACTGATCTGGAGAGAACATTAAATACTGATCTGGAGAGTACAATAAATACTGACCCAGAGAGTACAATAAATACTGACATGGAGAGTACAATAAATACTGACCTGGAGAGGGTAATAAATACTAACGTGAAGAGGGTAATAAATACAGACGTGGAGAGTATAATAAACACTGACCTGGAGAGGGCAATAAATACTGACCTGGAGACTACAATAAATACTGACCTGGAAAGTATAATAAATACTGACCTGGAGAGGGTAATAAATACTGACCTGGAGAGTACAATAAATACTGACCTGGAGAGTAAAATAAATAGTGACCTGGAGATTACAATAAATACTGACCTGGAGAAGGTAATAAATACTGACCTGGAGAGTACAATAAATGCTGACCTGGAGAGTACAATAAAAACTGACCTGGAGAGTACAATAAATACTGACCTGGAGAGGACAATAAATAGTGACCTGGAGAGTACAATAAATAGTGACCTGGAGATTACAATAAATACTGTCCTGGAGAGTACAATAAATACTGACCTGGAGAGTACAATAAATACTGACCTGGAGAGGGTAATAAATACTGACCTGGAGAGTACAAGAAATACTGACCTGGTGAGTACAATAAATAATGACCTGGAGAGTACAATAAATACTGCCCTGGAGAGTAGAATAAATAATGAACTGGAGAGTACAATAAATACTGATCTGAAGAGAACATTAAATACTGATCTGGAGAGTACAATAAATACTGACTTGGAGAGTACAATAAATACTAACCTGGTCAGGGTAATAAATAATGACCTGGAGAGTACAATAAATACTGATCTGGAGAGAACATTAAATACTCATCTGGAGAGTACAATAAATACTGACCCAGAGAGTACAATAAATACGGACCCAGAGAGTACAATAAATACTGACATGGAGAGTACAATAAATACTGACCTGGAGAGGGTAATAAATACTAACCTGGAGAGGGTAATACATACAGACGTGGAGAATATAACAAACACTGACCTGCAGAGGGCAATAAATACTGACCTGGAGAGTACAATAAAAACTGAACTGGAGATAACAATAAATACTGACCTGGAGAGTATAATAAAAATTGACCTGGGGATTAAGATAAATACTGAACTGGAGAGGGTAATAAATACTAACCCAGAGAGTACAATAAATACTGACCTGGAGAGGGTAATAAATACTGACCTGGAGAGTACAAGAAATACTGACCTGGAGAGTACAATAAATAATGACCTGGAGAATACAATAAATACTGATCTGGAGAGAACATTAAATACTGATCTGGAGAGCACAATAAATACTTACCTGGAGAGTACAATAAATACTAACCTGGACAGGGTAATAAATAATGACCTGGAGAGTACAATAAATACTGATCTGGAGAGAACATTAAATACTGATCTAGAGAGTTCAATAAATACTGACACAGAGATTACAATAAATACTGACATGGAGAGTACAATAAAAACTGACCTGGAGAGGGTAATAAATACTAACCTGGAGAGGGTAATAAATACAGACGTGGAGAATATAATAAACAGTGACCTGCAGAGGGCAATAAATACTGACCTGGAGAGTACAATAAAAACTGTACTGGAGATAACAATAAATACTGACCTGGAGAGTATAATAAATATTGACCTGGGGAGTAAAATAAATACTGAACTGGAGAGGGTAATAAATACTGACCTGGAGAGTACAATAAATACTGAACTGGAGAGTACAATAAATACTGAGCTGGAGAGTACAATAAATACTGACATGGAGAGGGCAATAAATACTGACCAGGAGAGTACAATAAATACTGACCAGGAGAGGGAAATAAATACTGACCTGGAGAGCACAATAAATACTGACCTGGAGAGTACCATAAATACTGACCTGGAGAGTGCAATAAATACTGACCTGGAGAGTACAATAAATACTGACCTGGAGAGTACAATAAATGCTGACCTGGAGAGTACAATAAATACTGACCTGGAGAGTACAATAAATACTGTTACCTGGAGGGAACAATAACTACTGACCTGGAGAGTACAATAAAAACTTGAATTGGAGAGTACAATAAATACTGACCTGGTTAGTACAATAAATACTGACCTGGAGAGGGCAATAAATACCGACCTGGAGAGTACAATAAATATTGACCTGGAGAGTACAATAAATAGTGACCTGGAGACTACAATAAATACTGCACTGGAGAGTGTAATAAATACTGACCTGGAGAGTACAGTAAATATTGACCTGGAGAGTACAATAAATACTGACCTGGAGAGTACAATAAATACTGACCTGGAGAGTACAAAAAATACTGACCTGGAGAGTGCAATAAATACTGACCTGGAGAGTACAATAAATACAGATCTGGAGAGTACAATAAATATTGACATGGAGAGTACAATAAAAACTGACCTGGAGAGTACAATAAATATTGATATGGGGAGTACAATAAATACTGACTTGGGAGGGTAACAAATACTGACATGGAGAGAGTTATAAATACTGACCTGGAGAGTACAATAAATACTGACCTGGAGAGGGTAATAAATACAGGCCTGGAGAGTACAACAAATACTGACCTGGAGAGTACAAGAAATAGTGACCTGGAGATTACAATAAATACTGACCCGGAGAGTACAATAAATACTGACCTGGAGAAGGTAATAAATACGGACCTGGAGAGGACAATAAATGCTGACCTGGAGAGTACAATAAATACTGACCTGGAGAGGACAATAAATATTGACCTGGAGAGTACAATAAATACTGACCTGGAGAGTACAATAAATAGTGACCTGGAGATTACAATAAATACTGACCTGGAGAGTACAATAAATACTGACCTGGAGAGTACAATAAATAGTGACCTTGAGAGTACAATAAATTGTGACCTGGAGATTACAATAAATACTGACCTGGAGAGTGTAATAATTACTGACCTGGAGAGTACAATAAATACTGACCTGCAGAGGGTAATCAATACTGACCTGTAGAGTACAAGAAATACTGACCTGGAGAGTACAATAAATAATGACCTGGAGAGTACAATAAATACTGCCCTGGAGAGTAGAATAAATAATGACCTGGAGAATACAATAAATAGTGACCTTGAGAGTACAAAAAATAATGACCTGCAGAGTACAATAAATACTGCCCTGGAGAGTAGAATAAATAATGACCTGGAGAGTACAATAAATACTGATCTGGAGAGAACATTAAATACTGATCTGGAGAGTACAATAAATACAGACCTGGAGCGTACAATAAATACTAACCTGGACAGGGTAATAAATAATGATCTGGAGAGTACAATAAATACTGATCTGGAGAGAACATTAAATACTGATCTGGAGAGTACAATAAATACTGACCCAGAGAGTACAATAAATACTGACATGGAGAGTACAATAAATACTGACCTGGAGAGGGTAATAAATACTAACGTGGACAGGGTAATAAATACAGACGTGGAGAGTATAATAAACACTGACCTGGAGAGTGCAATAAATACTGACCTGGAGACTACAATAAATACTGACCTGGAAAGTATAATAAATACTGACCTGGAGAGGGTAATAAATACTGACCTGGAGAGTACAATAAATACCGACCTGGAGAGTACAATAAATACTGACCTGGAGAGTACAATAAATACTGACCTGGGGAGTACAATAAATACTGACCTGGAGAGTACAATAAATACTGCACTGGAGAGTACAATAAATAGTGACCAGGAGATTACAATAAATACTGATCTGGAGAGTGCAATAAATACTGACCTGGAGAGTACAATAATTACAGACCTGGAGAGTACAATAAATATTGACCTGGAGAGTACAATAAAAACAGACCTGGAGAGTACAATAAATATTGACATGGGGAGTACAATAAATACTGACCTGGAGAGGGTAACAAATACTGACATGGAGAGAGTAATAAATACTGACCTGGAGAGTACAATAAATACTGACCTGGAGAGGGTAATAAATACAGACCTGGAGAGTACAATAAATACTGACCTGGAGAGTACAATAAATACTGACATGGAGAGGGTAATAAACACTGACCTGGAGAGGGTAATAAATACTGACATGGAGAGAGTAATAAATACTGACCTGGAGAGTACAATAAATACTGACCTGGAGAGTACAATAAATACTGGCCTGGAGAGTACAATAAATACTGACCTGGAGAGTACAATAAATAGTGACCAGGAGATTACAATAAATACTGACCTGGAGAGTACAATAAATACTGACCTGGAGAAGGTAAAAAATACTGACCTGGAGATTACAATAAATGCTGACCTGGAGAGTACAATAAAAACTGACCTGGAGAGTACAATAAATACTGTCCTGGAGAGTACAATAAATAGTGACCTTGAGAGTACAATAAATTGCGACCTGGAGATTACAATAAATACTGACCTGGAGAGTACAATAAATACTGACCTGGAGAGTACAATAAATACTGACCTGTAGAGGGTAATAAATGCTGACCTGGAGAGTACAAGAAAAACTGACCTGGAGAGTACAATAAATAATGACCTGGAGAGTACAATAAATACTTCCCTGGAGAGTAGAATAAATAATGACCTGGAGAATACAATAAATAGTGACCTTGAGAGTACAATAAATTGTGACCTGGAGATTACAATAAATACTGACCTGGAGAGTACAATAAATACTGACCTGGAGTGTACAATAAATACTTACCTGTAGAGGGTAATAAATACTGACCTGGAGAGTACAAGAAATACTGACCTGGAGAGTACAAAAAATAATGACCTGGAGAGTACAATAAATACTGCCCTGGAGAGTAGAATAAATAATGACCTGGAGAGTGCAATAAATACTGACCTGGAGAGTACAATAATTACAGACCTGGAGAGTACAATAAATATTGACCTGGAGAGTACAATAAAAACAGACCTGGAGAGTACAATAAATATTGACATGGGGAGTACAATAAATACTGACCTGGAGAGGGTAACAAATACTGACATGGAGAGAGTAATAAATACTGACCTGGAGAGTACAATAAATACTGACCTGGAGAGGGTAATAAATACAGACCTGGAGAGTACAATAAATACTGACCTGGAGAGTACAATAAATACTGACATGGAGAGGGTAATAAACACTGACCTGGAGAGGGTAATAAATACTGACATGGAGAGAGTAATAAATACTGACCTGGAGAGTACAATAAATACTGACCTGGAGAGTACAATAAATACTGGCCTGGAGAGTACAATAAATACTGACCTGGAGAGTACAATAAATAGTGACCAGGAGATTACAATAAATACTGACCTGGAGAGTACAATAAATACTGACCTGGAGAAGGTAAAAAATACTGACCTGGAGATTACAATAAATGCTGACCTGGAGAGTACAATAAAAACTGACCTGGAGAGTACAATAAATACTGTCCTGGAGAGTACAATAAATAGTGACCTTGAGAGTACAATAAATTGCGACCTGGAGATTACAATAAATACTGACCTGGAGAGTACAATAAATACTGACCTGGAGAGTACAATAAATACTGACCTGTAGAGGGTAATAAATGCTGACCTGGAGAGTACAAGAAAAACTGACCTGGAGAGTACAATAAATAATGACCTGGAGAGTACAATAAATACTTCCCTGGAGAGTAGAATAAATAATGACCTGGAGAATACAATAAATAGTGACCTTGAGAGTACAATAAATTGTGACCTGGAGATTACAATAAATACTGACCTGGAGAGTACAATAAATACTGACCTGGAGTGTACAATAAATACTTACCTGTAGAGGGTAATAAATACTGACCTGGAGAGTACAAGAAATACTGACCTGGAGAGTACAAAAAATAATGACCTGGAGAGTACAATAAATACTGCCCTGGAGAGTAGAATAAATAATGACCTGGAGAGTACAATAAATACTGATCTGGAGAGAACATTAAATACTGATCTGGAGAGTACAATAAATACAGACCTGGAGCGTCCAATAAATACTAACCTGGACAGGGTAATAAATAATGACCTGGAGAGTACAATAAATACTGATCTGGAGAGAACATTAAATACTGATCTGGAGAGTACAATAAATACTGACCCAGAGAGTACAATAAATACTGACATGGAGAGTACAATAAATATGACCTGGAGAGGGTAATAAATACTAACCTGGAGAGGGTAATACATACAGACGTGGAGAATATAATAAACACTGACCTGCCGAGGGCAATAAATACTGACCTGGAGAGTATAATAAAAATTGACCTGGGGAGTAAAATAAATACTGAACTGGAGAGGGTAATAAATACTAACCCAGAGAGTACAATAAATACTGACCTGGAGAGTACAATAAAAACCGAGCTCGAGAGTACAATAAATACTGACATGGAGAGTACAATAAATGCTGCCCTGGAGAGTACAATACGTACTTACCTGGAGAGTACAATAAACACTGACCTGGAGTGAACAATAAGTACTGACCTGGAGAGTACAATAAATACTGATCTGGAGAGAACATTAAATACTTATCTGGAGAGTACAATAAATACTGACCTGGAGAGTACAATAAATACTGACCTGGAGAGGGTAATAAATACTAACCTGGAGAGTACAAGAAATACTGACCTGGAGAGTACAATAAATAATGACCTGGAGAGTACAATAAATACTGATCTGGAGAGAACATTAAATACTGATCTGGAGAGTACAATAAATACTGACCTGGAGAGTACAATAAATAGTAACCTGGACAGGGTAATAAATAATGAACTGGAGAGTACAATAAATACTGATCTGGCGAGAACATTAAATACGGATCTGGAGAGTACAATAAATACTGACACAGAGATTACAATAAATACTGACATGGAGAGTACAATAAATACTGACCTGGAGAGGGTAATAAATACTAACCTGGAGAGGGTAATAAATACAGACGTGGAGAGTACAGTAAATACTGAACTGGAGAGTACAATAAATACTGACCTGGAGAGTACAATAAATACTGACCTGGAGAGTACAATAAATACTGACCTGGAGAGTACAATAAATACAGACCTGGAGAGGGCAATAAATACTGACTTGGAGAGTACAATAAATACGGACGTGGAGAGTACAATAAATACTGACCTGGAGAGTTCAATAAATACTGACCTGGAGAGTACAATAAATGCTGACCTGGAGAGTACAATAAATACTGACCTGGAGAGTACAATAAATACTGTTACCTGGAGGGAACAATAACTACTGACCTGGAGAGCACAATAAAAACTTGAATTGGAGATTACAATAAATATTGACCTGGAGAGTACAATAAATGCTGACCTGGAGAGTACAATAAATACTGACCTGAAGAGTACAATAAGTACTGACCGGGAGAGTAAAGGGAAATCATGCTTGACAAATCTTCTGGAATTTTTTGAGGATGTTTCCAGTAAAGTGGACAAAGGAGAACCAGTTGATGTGGTATATTTGGACTTTCAGAAGGCTTTCGACAAGGTCCCACACAAGAGATTAATGTGCAAAGTTAAAGCACATGGGATTGGGGGTAGTGTGCCGACGTGGATTGAGAACTGGTTGTCAGACAGGAAGCAAAGAGTAGCAGTAAACGGGTACTTTTCAGAATGGCAGGCAGTGACTAGTGGAGTGCCGCAAGGTTCTGTGCTGGGGCCCCAGCTGTTTACATTGTACATTAATGATTTAGACGAGGGGATTAAATGCAGTATCTCCAAATTTGCGGATGATACTAAGTTGGGTGGCAGTGTGAGCTGCGAGGAGGATGCTATTAGGCTGCAGAGTGACTTGGATAGGTTAGGTGAGTGGGCAAATGCATGGCAGATGAAGTATAATGTGGATAAATGTGAGGTTATCCACTTTGGTGGTAAAAACAGAGAGACAGACTATTATCTGAATGGTGACAGATTAGGAAAAGGGAAGGTGCAACGAGACCTGGGTGTCATGGTACATCAGTCATTGAAGGTTGGCATGCAGGTGCAGCAGGCGGTTAAGAAAGCAAATGGCATGTTGGCCTTCATAGCGAGGGGATTTGAATACAGGGGCAGGGAGGTGTTGCTACAGTTGTACAGGGCCTTGGTGAGGCCACACCTGGAGTATTGTGTACAGTTTTGGTCTCCTAACTTGAGGAAGGACATTCTTGCTATTGAGGGAGTGCAGCGAAGGTTCACCAGACTGATTCCCGGGATGGCGGGACTGACCTATCAAGAAAGATTGGATCAATTGGGCTTGTATTCACTGGAGTTCAGAAGAATGAGAGGGGACCTCATAGAAACGTTTAAAATTCTGACGGGTTTAGACAGGTTAGATGCAGAAAGAATGTTCCCAATGTTGGGGAAGTCCAGAACCAGGGGTCACAGTCTGAGGATAAGGGGTAAGCCATTTAGGACCGAGATGAGGAGAAACCTCTTCACCCAGAGAGTGGTGAACCTGTGGAATTCTCTACCACAGAAAGTAGTTGAGGCCAATTCACTAAATATATTCAAAAGGGAGTTAGATGAAGTCCTTACTACTCGGGGGATCAAGGGTTCTGGCGAGAAAGCACGAAGGGGGTACTGAAGTTTCATGTTCAGCCATGAACTCATTGAATGGCGGTGCAGGCTAGAAGGGCTGAATGGCCTGCTCCTGCACCTATTTTCTATGTTTCTATGTTTCTATGTTTACAATAAATACTGATCCAGAGAGTACAATAAATACAGAACTGGAGAGTACAATGAAATCAGACCTGGAGAGTACAATAAACACTGAACTGGAGAGAACAATAAATACTGATCTGGAGAGTACAATTAATACTGACCTGGAGAGTACAATAAATACTAACCTGCAGAGGGTAACAAATACTGACCTGGAGAGAACAATAAATTCTGATCTGGAGAGTACAATAAGTACTGACCTGGAGAGTACAATAAACACTAACCTGGAGAGAACAATAAATACTGACCTGGAGAGTACAATCAGTAATGACCTGGAGAGTACAATAAATGCTGATCCAGAGATTACAGTAAATACTGACCTGGAGAGTACAATAAATACTGACCTGGAGAGGGTAATAAATACTAACCGGGAGAGGGTAATAAATACAGACGTGGAGAGTATAATAAACACTGACCTGGAGAGGGCAATAAATACTGACCTGGAGTGTACAATAAATACTGACCTGGAGAGTATAATAAATAATAACCGGGAGAGGGTAATACATACAGACGTGGAGAGTATAATAAACACTGACCTGGAGAGGGCAATAAATAATGACCCGAAGAGTACAATAAATACTGACCTGGAGAGTACAATAAATACAGACCTGGAGCGCACAATAAATATTGACTTGCAGAGTGCAATAAAAACTGACCTGGAGAGTACAATAAATATTGACATGGGGAGTACAATAAATACTGACTTGGAGAGGGTAATAAATACTGACATGGAGAGCGTAATAAATACTGACCTGGAGATTACAATAAATACTGTCCTGGAGAGGGTAATAAATACAGGCCAGGAGAGTACAGAAAATACTGACCTGGGGAGTACAATAAATACTGACCTGGAGAGTACAATAAATACTGACCTGGAGAGGGCAATAAATACCGACCTGGAGAGTACAATAAATACTGACCTGGAGAGTACAATAAATACTGACCTGGGGAGTACAATAAATACTGACCTGGAGAGTACAATAAATACTGCACTGGAGAGGGTAATAAATACTGACATGGAGAGTACAGTAAATATTGAGCTGCAGAGTACAATAAATACTGACCTGGAGAGTACAATAAATACTGACCTGGAGAGTACAATAAATACAGACCTGGAGAGTACAATAAATATTGACCTGGAGAGTACAATAAAAACAGACCTGGAGAGTACAATAAATATTGACATGGGGAGTACAATAAATACTGACCTGGAGAGGGTAACAAATACTGACATGGAGAAAGTAATAAATACTGACCTGGAGAGTACAATAAATACTGACCTGGAGCGGGTAATAAATACAGACCTGGAGAGTACAATAAATACTGACCTGGAGAGTACAATAAATACTGACATGGAGAGGGTAATAAACACTGACCTGGAGAGGGTAATAAATACTGACATGGAGAGAGTAATAAATACTGACCTGGAGAGTACAATAAATACTGACCTGGAGAGTACAATAAATACTGGCCTGGAGAGTACAATAAATACTGACCTGGAGAGTACAATAAATAGTGACCTGGAGATTACAATAAATACTGACATGGAGAGTACAATAAATACTGACCTGGAGAAGGTAATAAATACTGACCTGGAGAGTACAATAAATGCTGACCTGGAGAGTACAATAAAAACTGACCTGGAGAGTACAATAAATACTGACCTGGAGAGTACAATAAATAGTGACCTTGAGAGTACAATAAATTGTGACCTGGAGATTACAATAAATACTGACCTGGAGAGTACAATAAATACTGACCTGGAGAGTACAATTAATAATGACCTGGAGAGTACAATAAATACTTCCCTGGAGAGTAGAATAAATAATGACCTGGAGAATACAATAAATAGTGACCTTTAGTGTACATTAAATTGTGACCTGGAGATTACAATAAATACTGACCTGGAGAGTACAATAAATACTGACCTGGAGTGTACAATAAATACTGACCTGTAGAGGGTAATAAATACTGACCTGGAGAGTACAAGAAATACTGACCTGGAGAGTACAAAAAATAATGACCTGGAGAGTACAATAAATACTGCCCTGGAGAGTAGAATAAATAATGACCTGGAGAGTACAATAAATACTGATCTGGAGAGAACATTAAATACTGATCTCGAGAGTACAATAAATACAGACCTGGAGCGTCCAATAAATACTAACCTGGACAGGGTAATAAATAATGACCTGGAGAGTACAATAAATACTGATCTGGAGAGAACATTAAATACTGATCTGGAGAGTACAATAAATACTGACCCAGAGAGTACAATAAATACTGACATGGAGAGTACAATAAATACTGACCTGGAGAGGGTAATAAATGCTAACCTGGAGAGGGTAATACATACAGACGTGGAGAATATAATAAACACTGACCTGCAGAGGGCAATAAATACTGACCTGGAGAGTGCAATAAAAACTGAACTGGAGATAACAATAAATACTGACCTGGAGAGTATAATAAAAATTGACCTGGGGAGTAAAATAAATACTGAACTGGAGAGGGTAATAAATACTAACCCAGAGAGTACAATAAATACTGACCTGGAGAGTACAATAAAAACCGAGCTCGAGAGTACAATAAATACTGACCTGGAGAGTACAATAAATGCTGCCCTGGAGAGTACAATACGTACTGACCTGGAGAGTACAATAAACATTGACCTGGAGAGAACAATAAGTACTTACCTGGAGAGTACAATAAATACTGATCTGGAGAGAACATTAAATACTGATCTGGATAGTACTATAAATACTGACCTGGAGAGTACAATAAATACTGACCTGGTGAGGGTAATAAATACTGACCTGGAGAGTACAAGAAATACTGACCTGGAGAGTACAATAAATAATGACCTGGAGAGTACAATAAATACTGATCTGGAGAGAACATTAAATACTGACCTGGAGAGTACAATAAATACTGACCTGACGAGTACAGTAAATACTGACCTGGAGAGTATAATAAAAAGTGACCTGGATAGGGTAATAAATACTTACCTGGAGAGGGCAATAATTACTGTCCTGGAAAGTACAATAAATTCTGACCTGGAGAGTACAATATATACTGACCTGGACAGTACAATAAATACTGACCTGGAGAGGGTAATAAATACTGGCCTGGAGAGAGTAATACATACAGACATGGCGAGTACAATAAATACTGACCAGGAGAGGACAATAAATAGTGACCTGGACAGTACAATAAATACGGACCTGGAGAGTACAATAAATACTGACCTGGAGAGTACAATAAAGACGGACTTGGAGAGTGCAATAAATACTGACCTGGAGAGTACAATAAATACTGACCGGGGGACTACAATAAATACTGACATGGAGAATACAATAAATACTGACCTTTGAGAGTACAATAAATACTGACCTGGAGTGTACAATAAATACTGACCTGGAGAGGACAGTAAATACTGACCTGGATAGTACAATAAACACTGACCTGGTGAGTACAATAAAAACTGACCTGGAGAGTACAATAAATACTGACCTTGAGAGTACAATAAATACTGACCTGGAGTGTACAATAAATACTGACCTGGAGAGGAAAGTAAATACTGACCTGGATAGTACAATAAACACTGACCTGGTGAGCACAATAAATACTGACCTGGAGAGTACAATAAATACTGACCAGAAAGAAGGTCATAAAAACTTACCTGGAGAGTACAATAAATAATGACCTGGAGAGCACAATAAATACTGACCTGGAGAGTACAATAAATACTGACCTGGAGAGCACAATAAATACTGACCTGGAGAGTACAACAAATACTGATTTGCAGAGGGTAATAAATACTGACCTGGAGAGTACAATAAATACTGACCTGGAGAGTACAATAAATACTGACCTGGAGAGTAAATTAAATACTGACCTGGAGAGCACAGTAAATACTGACCTGGAGTGTACAATAAATAGTGACCTGGAGAGTACAATAAATAGTGAGCTGGAGAGTACAATAAATACTGACCTGGAGAGTGTAGTAAATACTGACCTGGAGAGTGCAATAAATACTGCCCTGGAGAGGGCAATAAATACTGACCTGGAGAGCACAATAAATACTGAACTGGAGAGTACAATAAAAACTGACCTGACGAGTACAATAAATACTGACCTGGAGAGTACAATAAATACTGACCTGGAGAGTACAATAAATACTGACCTGGAGAAGGTAATAAATACTGACCTGGAGAGGGCAACAAATACAGACCTGGAGAGTACAATAAATACTGACATGGAGAGGACAATAAATACTGCCCTGGACTGTACAATACACACTGAGCTGGAGAGTATAATAAATACTGACCTGGAGAGTACAATAAATACTGACCTGGAGAGTACAATAAATACAGACCTGGAGTGTACAATAAATAATGACCTGGAGATTAAAATAAATACTAATCAGTAGAATACTATAAATACTGACCTGCAGAGTACAATAAATACTGACCTGGATAGGGCAATAAATATTGACCTGGAGAGTACAATAAATACTGACCAGGAGAGTACAATAAAAACGGACCTGGAAAGTGCAATAAATACTGACCTGGAGAGTACAATAAATACTGACCTGGAGAGTACAATAAATATTGACCTGGAGAGCACAATAAATACTGTCCTGGACTGTACAATAAACACTGAGCTTGAGAGTATAATAAACACTGACCTGGAGAGTACAATAAATACTGACCTGGAGAGTACAATAAATACTGACCTGGAGTGCACAATAAATAATGACCTGGAGAGTACAATAAATACTAATCTGTAGAGTACTATTAATACTGACCTGCAGAGTACGATAAATAATGACCTGCTGAGTACAATAAATAATGACCTGGAGAGGGCAATAAATACTGACCTGGAGAGCACAATAAATATTGACCTGGAGCGCACAATAAATATTGACTTGCAGAGTGCAATAAAAACTGACCTGGAGAGTACAATAAATATTGACATGGGGAGTACAATAAATACTGACTTGGAGAGGGTAATAAATACTGACATGGAGAGCGTAATAAATACTGACCTGGAGATTACAATAAATACTGTCCTGGAGAGGGTAATAAATACAGGCCAGGAGAGTACAGAAAATACTGACCTGGGGAGTACAATAAATACTGACCTGGAGAGTACAATAAATACTGACCTGGAGAGGACAATAAATACCGACCTGGAGAGTACAATAAATACTGACCTGGAGAGTACAATAAATACTGACCTGGGGAGTACAATAAATACTGACCTGGAGAGTACAATAAATACTGCACTGGAGAGGGTAATAAATACTGACATGGAGAGTACAGTAAATATTGAGCTGCAGAGTACAATAAATACTGACCTGGAGAGTACAATAAATACTGACCTGGAGAGTACAATAAATACAGACCTGGAGAGTACAATAAATATTGACCTGGAGAGTACAATAAAAACAGACCTGGAGAGTACAATAAATATTGACATGGGGAGTACAATAAATACTGACCTGGAGAGGGTAACAAATACTGACATGGAGAGAGTAATAAATACTGACCTGGAGAGTACAATAAATACTGACCTGGAGCGGGTAATAAATACAGACCTGGAGAGTACAATAAATACTGACCTGGAGAGTACAATAAATACTGACATGGAGAGGGTAATAAACACTGACCTGGAGAGGGTAATAAATACTGACATGGAGAGAGTAATAAATACTGACCTGGAGAGTACAATAAATACTGACCTGGAGAGTACAATAAATACTGGCCTGGAGAGTACAATAAATACTGACCTGGAGAGTACAATAAATAGTGACCTGGAGATTACAATAAATACTGACATGGAGAGTACAATAAATACTGACCTGGAGAAGGTAATAAATACTGACCTGGAGAGTACAATAAATGCTGACCTGGAGAGTACAATAAAAACTGACCTGGAGAGTACAATAAATACTGACCTGGAGAGTACAATAAATAGTGACCTTGAGAGTACAATAAATTGTGACCTGGAGATTACAATAAATATTGACCTGGAGAGTACAATAAATACTGACCTGGAGAGTACAATTAATAATGACCTGGAGAGTACAATAAATACTTCCCTGGAGAGTAGAATAAATAATGACCTGGAGAATACAATAAATAGTGACCTTTAGTGTACATTAAATTGTGACCTGGAGATTACAATAAATACTGACCTGGAGAGTACAATAAATACTGACCTGGAGTGTACAATAAATACTGACCTGTAGAGGGTAATAAATACTGACCTGGAGAGTACAAGAAATACTGACCTGGAGAGTACAAAAAATAATGACCTGGAGAGTACAATAAATACTGCCCTGGAGAGTAGAATAAATAATGACCTGGAGAGTACAATAAATACTGATCTGGAGAGAACATTAAATACTGATCTCGAGAGTACAATAAATACAGACCTGGAGCGTCCAATAAATACTAACCTGGACAGGGTAATAAATAATGACCTGGAGAGTACAATAAATACTGATCTGGAGAGAACATTAAATACTGATCTGGAGAGTACAATAAATACTGACCCAGAGAGTACAATAAATACTGACATGGAGAGTACAATAAATACTGACCTGGAGAGGGTAATCAATGCTAACCTGGAGAGGGTAATACATACAGACGTGGAGAATATAATAAACACTGACCTGCAGAGGGCAATAAATACTGACCTGGAGAGTGCAATAAAAACTGAACTGGAGATAACAATAAATACTGACCTGGAGAGTATAATAAAAATTGACCTGGGGAGTAAAATAAATACTGAACTGGAGAGGGTAATAAATACTAACCCAGAGAGTACAATAAATACTGACCTGGAGAGTACAATAAAAACTGAGCTCGAGAGTACAATAAATACTGACCTGGAGAGTACAATAAATGCTGCCCTGGAGAGTACAATACGTACTGACCTGGAGAGTACAATAAACATTGACCTGGAGAGAACAATAAGTACTTACCTGGAGAGTACAATAAATACTGATCTGGAGAGAACATTAAATACTGATCTGGATAGTACTATAAATACTGACCTGGAGAGTACAATAAATACTGACCTGGTGAGGGTAATAAATACTGACCTGGAGAGTACAAGAAATACTGACCTGGAGAGTACAATAAATAATGACCTGGAGAGTACAATAAATACTGATCTGGAGAGAACATTAAATACTGACCTGGAGAGTACAATAAATACTGACCTGACGAGTACAGTAAATACTGACCTGGAGAGTATAATAAAAAGTGACCTGGATAGGGTAATAAATACTTACCTGGAGAGGGCAATAATTACTGTCCTGGAAAGTACAATAAATTCTGACCTGGAGAGTACAATATATACTGACCTGGACAGTACAATAAATACTGACCTGGAGAGGGTAATAAATACTGGCCTGGAGAGAGTAATACATACAGACATGGCGAGTACAATAAATACTGACCAGGAGAGGACAATAAATAGTGACCTGGACAGTACAATAAATACGGACCTGGAGAGTACAATAAATACTGACCTGGAGAGTACAATAAAGACGGACTTGGAGAGTGCAATAAATACTGACCTGGAGAGTACAATAAATACTGACCGGGGGACTACAATAAATACTGACATGGAGAATACAATAAATACTGACCTTTGAGAGTACAATAAATACTGACCTGGAGTGTACAATAAATACTGACCTGGAGAGGACAGTAAATACTGACCTGGATAGTACAATAAACACTGACCTGGTGAGTACAATAAAAACTGACCTGGAGAGTACAATAAATACTGACCTTGAGAGTACAATAAATACTGACCTGGAGTGTACAATAAATACTGACCTGGAGAGGAAAGTAAATACTGACCTGGATAGTACAATAAACACTGACCTGGTGAGCACAATAAATACTGACCTGGAGAGTACAATAAATACTGACCAGAAAGAAGGTCATAAAAACTTACCTGGAGTGTACAATAAATACTGACCTGGAGAGGAAAGTAAATACTGACCTGGATAGTACAATAAACACTGACCTGGTGAGCACAATAAATACTGACCTGGAGAGTACAACAAATACTGATTTGCAGAGGGTAATAAATACTGACCTGGAGAGTACAATAAATACTGACCTGGAGAGTACAATAAATACTGACCTGGAGAGTAAATTAAATACTGACCTGGAGAGCACAGTAAATACTGACCTGGAGTGTACAATAAATAGTGACCTGGAGAGTACAATAAATAGTGAGCTGGAGAGTACAATAAATACTGACCTGGAGAGTGTAGTAAATACTGACCTGGAGAGTGCAATAAATACTGCCCTGGAGAGGGCAATAAATACTGACCTGGAGAGCACAATAAATACTGAACTGGAGAGTACAATAAAAACTGACCTGACGAGTACAATAAATACTGACCTGGAGAGTACAATAAATACTGACCTGGAGAGTACAATAAATACTGACCTGGAGAAGGTAATAAATACTGACCTGGAGAGGGCAACAAATACAGACCTGGAGAGTACAATAAATACTGACATGGAGAGGACAATAAATACTGCCCTGGACTGTACAATACACACTGAGCTGGAGAGTATAATAAATACTGACCTGGAGAGTACAATAAATACTGACCTGGAGAGTACAATAAATACAGACCTGGAGTGTACAATAAATAATGACCTGGAGATTAAAATAAATACTAATCAGTAGAATACTATAAATACTGACCTGCAGAGTACAATAAATACTGACCTGGATAGGGCAATAAATATTGACCTGGAGAGTACAATAAACACTGACCAGGAGAGTACAATAAAAACGGACCTGGAAAGTGCAATAAATACTGACCTGGAGAGTACAATAAATACTGACCTGGAGAGTACAATAAATATTGACCTGGAGAGCACAATAAATACTGTCCTGGACTGTACAATAAACACTGAGCTTGAGAGTATAATAAACACTGACCTGGAAAGTACAATAAATACTGACCTGGAGAGTACAATAAATACTGACCTGGAGTGCACAATAAATAATGACCTGGAGAGTACAATAAATACTAATCTGTAGAGTACTATTAATACTGACCTGCAGAGTACGATAAATAATGACCTGCTGAGTACAATAAATAATGACCTGGAGAGGGCAATAAATACTGACCTGGAGAGCACAATAAATATTGACCTGGAGAGTACAATAAATATTGACCTGGATAGTACAATAAACACTGACCTGGTGAGTACAATAAATACTGACCTGGAGAGTACAATAAATATTGACCTGGAGAGCACAATAAATACTGACCTGGACTGTACAATAAACACTGAGCTTGAGAGTATAATAAACACTGACCTGGAGAGTACAATAAATACTGACCTTGAGAGTACAATAAATACTGACCTGGAGTGCACAATAAATAATGACCTGGAGAGTACAATAAATACTAATCTGTAGAGTACTATTAATACTGACCTGCAGAGTACAATAAATAATGACCTGCTGAGTACAATAAATAATGACCTGGAGAGGGCAATAAATACTGACCTGGAGAGCACAATAAATATTGACCTGGAGAGTACAATAAATATTGACCTGGATAGTACAATAAACACTGACCTGGTGAGTACAATAAAAACTGACCTGGAGAGTACAATAAATACTGACCTTGAGAGTACAATAAATACTGACCTGGAGTGTACAATAAACACTGACCTGGTGAGCACAATAAATACTGACCTGGAGAGTACAATAAATACTGACCAGAAAGAAGGTCATAAAAACTTACCTGGAGAGTACAATAAATAATGACCTGGAGAGCACAATAAATACTGACCTGGAGAGTACAATGAATACTGACCTGGAGAGCACAATAAATACTGACCTGGAGAGTACAACAAATACTGATTTGCAGAGGGTAATAAATACTGACCTGGAGAGTACAATAAATACTGACCTGGAGAGTACAATAAATACTGACCTGGAGAGTAAATTAAATACTGACCTGGAGAGCACAGTAAATACTGACCTGGAGTGTACAATAAATAGTGACCTGGAGAGTACAATAAATAGTGACCTGGAGAGTACAATAAATACTGACCTGGAGAGTGTAGTAAATACTGACCTGGAGAGTGCAATAAATATTGCCCTGGAGAGTACAATAAATACTGACCTGGAGAGCCTAATAAATACTGAACTGGAGAGTACAATAAAAACTGACCTGACGAGTACAATAAATACTGACCTGGAGAGTACAATAAATACTGACCTGGAGAGTACAATAAATACTGATTGGAGAGGGTAATAAATACTGACCTGGAGAGGGCAACAAATACAGACCTGGAGAGTACAATAAATACTGACATGGAGAGGACAATAAATACTGCCCTGGACTGTGCAATAAACACTGAGCTGGAGAGTATAATAAATACTGACCTGGAGAGTACAATAAATACTGACCTGGAGAGTACAATAAATACAGACCTGGAGTGTACAATATATAATGACCTGGAGAGTAAAATAAATACTAATCAGTAGAATACTATAAATACTGACCTGCAGAGTACAATAAATACTAACCTGGATAGGGCAATAAATATTGACCTGGAGAGTACAATAAATACTGACCAGGAGAATACAATAAAAACGGACCTGGAAAGTGCAATAAATACTGACCTGGAGAGTACAATAAATACTGACCTGGAGAGTACAATAAATATTGACCTGGAGAGCACAATAAATAGTGTCCTGGACTGTACAATAAACACTGAGCTTGAGAGTATAATAAACACTGACCTGGAGAGTACAATAAATACTGACCTGGAGAGTACAATAAATACTGACCTGGAGTGCACAATAAATAATGACCTGGAGAGTACAATAAATACTAATCTGTAGAGTACTATTAATACTGACCTGCAGAGTACAATAAATAATGACCTGCAGAGTACAATAAATAATGACCTGGAGAGGGCAATAAATACTGACCTGGAGAGCACAATAAATATTGACCTGGAGAGTACAATAAATACTGACCAGGAGAGTACAATAAAAACGGACCTGGAAAGTGCAATAAATACTGATCTGGAGAGTACAATAAATACTGACCTGGAGAGTACAATAAATACTGACCTGGAGTGCACAATAAATAATGACCTGGAGAGTACAATAAATACTAATCTGTAGAGTACTATTAATACTGACCTGCAGAGTACAATAAATAATGACCTGCAGAGTACAATAAATAATGACCTGGAGAGGGCAATAAATACTGACCTGGAGAGCACAATAAATACTGACCTGGAGAGTACAATAAATATTGACCTGGAGAGTACAATAAAAACGGACCTGGAAAGTGCAATAAATACTGACCTGGAGAGTACAATAAATACTGACCTGGAGAGTACAATAAATATTGACCTGGTGAGCACAATAAATACTGACCTGGAGAGTACAATAAATACTGACCAGAAAGAGGGTCATAAAAACTTACCTGGAGAGTAGAACAAATACTGACTTGCAGAGGGTAATATATACTGACCTGGAGAGTACAATAAATACTGACCTGGAGAGTACAATAAATACTGACCTGGAGAGTACAATAAATACTGACCTGGAGAGCACAGTAAATACTGACCTGGAGTGTACAATAAATAGTGACCTGGAGAGTACAATAAATAGTGACCTGGAGAGTACAATAAATACTGACCTGGAGAGTGTAGTAAATACTGACCTGGAGAGTGCAATAAATACTGACCTGGAGAGTACAATAAATACTGACCTGGAGAGCACAATAAATAATGAACTGGAGAGTACAATAAAAACTGACCTGACGAGTACAATAAATACTGACCTGGAGAGTATGATAAAAAGTGACCTGGTGAGGGTAATAAATACTTACCTGGAGAGGGCAATAAATACTGACCTAGAAAGTACAATAACTTCTGACCTGGAGAGTACAATATATACTGACCTGGACAGTACAATAAATACTGACATGGAGAGGGTAATAAATACTGGCCTGGAGAGGGTAATAAATACAGACATGGAGAGTACAATAAATACTGACCTGGAGAGGACAATAAATAGTGACCTGGACAGGACAATAAATACGGACCTGGAGAGTACAATAAATACTGACCTGGAGAGTACAATAAAGACGGACCTGGAGAGTGCAATAAATACTGACCTGGAGAGTACAATAAATACTGACCGGGGGACGACAATAAATACTGACCTGGAGAGTACAATAAATACTGACCTGGAGAGCACAATAAATACTGACCTGGAGAGTACAATAAATACTGACTTGCAGAGGGTAATAAATACTGACCTGGAGAGTACAGTAAATACTGACCTGGAGTGTACAATAAATAATGACCTGGAGAGTACAATAAATACTGACCTGGACAGTGTAGTAAATACTGACCTGGAGAGTGCAATAAATATTGCCCTGGAGAGTACAATAAATACTGACCTGGAGAGCCTAATAAATACTGACCTGGAGAGTACAATAAAAACTGACCTGACGAGTACAATAAATACTGACCTGGAGAGTACAATAAATACTGACCTGGAGAGTACAATAAATACTGATTGGAGAGGGTAATAAATACTGACCTGGAGAGGGCAACAAATACAGACCTGGAGAGTACAATAAATACTGACATGGAGAGGACAATAAATACTGCCCTGGACTGTGCAATAAACACTGAGCTGGAGAGTATAATAAATACTGACCTGGAGAGTACAATAAATACTGACCTGGAGAGTACAATAAATACAGACCTGGAGTGTACAATAAATAATGACCTGGAGAGTAAAATAAATACTAATCAGTAGAATACTATAAATACTGACCAGCAGAGTACAATAAATACTAACCTGGATAGGGCAATAAATATTGACCTGGAGAGTACAATAAATACTGACCAGGAGAATACAATAAAAACGGACCTGGAGAGTGCAATAAATACTGACTTGGAGAGTACAATAAATACTGACCTGGAGAGTACAATAAATATTGACCTGGAGAGCACAATAAATAGTGTCCTGGACTGTACAATAAACACTGAGCTTGAGAGTATAATAAACACTGACCTGGAGAGTACAATAAATACTGACCTGGAGAGTACAATAAATACTAATCTGTAGAGTACTATTAATACTGACCTGCAGAGTACAATAAATAATGACCTGCAGAGTACAATAAATAATTACCTGGAGAGGGCAATAAATACTGACCTGGAGAGCACAATAAATATTGACCTGGAGAGTACAATAAATACTGACCAGGAGAGTACAATAAAAACGGACCTGGAAAGTGCAATAAATACTGACCTGGAGAGTACAATAAATACTGACCTGGAGAGTACAATAAATACTGACCTCGAGTGCACAATAAATAATGACCTGGAGAGTACAATAAATACTAATCTGTAGAGTACTATTAATACTGACCTGCAGAGTACAATAAATAATGACCTGCAGAGTACAATAAATAATGACCTGGAGAGGGCAATAAATACTGACCTGGAGAGCACAATAAATATTGACCTGGAGAGTACAATAAATACTGACCAGGAGAGTACAATAAAAACGGACCTGGAAAGTGCAATAAATACTGACCTGGAGAGTACAATAAATACTGACCTGGAGAGTACAATAAATACTGACCTCGAGTGCACAATAAATAATGACCTGGAGAGTACAATAAATACTAATCTGTAGAGTACTATTAATACTGACCTGCAGAGTACAATAAATAATGACCTGCAGAGTACAATAAATAATGACCTGGAGAGGGCAATAAATACTGACCTGGAGAGCACAATAAATACTGACCTGGAGAGTACAATAAATATTGACCTGGAGAGTACAATAAATACTGACCAGGAGAGTACAATAAAAACGGACCTGGAAAGTGCAATAAATACTGACCTGGAGAGTACAATAAATACTGACCAGGAGAGTACAATAAATATTGACCTGGTGAGCACAATAAATACTGACCTGGAGAGTACAATAAATACTGACCAGAAAGAGGGTCATAAAAACTTACCTGGAGAGTACAATAAATACTGACCTGGAGAGCACAATAAATACTGACCTGGAGAGTACAATAAATACTGACCTGGAGAGCACAATAAATACTGACCTGGAGAGTACAACAAATACTGACTTGCAGAGGGTAATATATACTGACCTGGAGAGTACAATAAATACTGACCTGGAGAGTACAATAAATACTGACCTGGAGAGTACAATAAATACTGACCTGGAGAGCACAGTAAATACTGACCTGGAGTGTACAATAAATAGTGACCTGGAGAGTACAATAAATAGTGACCTGGAGAGTACAATAAATACTGACCTGGAGAGTGTAGTAAATACTGACCTGGAGAGTGCAATAAATACTGACCTGGAGAGTACAATAAATACTGACCTGGAGAGCACAATAAATAATGAACTGGAGAGTACAATAAAAACTGACCTGACGAGTACAATAAATACTGACCTGGAGAGTATGATAAAAAGTGACCTGGAGAGGGTAATAAATACTTACCTGGAGAGGGCAATAAATACTGACCTAGAAAGTACAATAACTTCTGACCTGGAGAGTACAATATATACTGACCTGGACAGTACAATAAATACTGACATGGAGAGGGTAATAAATACTGGCCTGGAGAGGGTAATAAATACAGACATGGAGAGTACAATAAATACTGACCTGGAGAGGACAATAAATAGTGACCTGGACAGGACAATAAATACGGACCTGGAGAGTACAATAAATACTGACCTGGAGAGTACAATAAAGACGGACCTGGAGAGTGCAATAAATACTGACCTGGAGAGTACAATAAATACTGACCGGGGGACGACAATAAATACTGACCTGGAGAGTACAATAAATACTGACCTGGAGAGCACAATAAATACTGACCTGGAGAGTACAATAAATACTGACTTGCAGAGGGTAATAAATACTGACCTGGAGAGTACAGTAAATACTGACCTGGAGTGTACAATAAATAATGACCTGGAGAGTACAATAAATAGTGACCTGAAGAGTACAATAAATACTGACCTGGAGAGTGTAGTAAATACTGACCTGGAGAGTGCAATAAATACTGACCTGGAGAGTACAATAAATACTGACATGGAGAGCACAATAAATACTGACCTGGAGAGTACAGTAAATACTGACCGGGGGACTACAATAAATACTGACCTGGAGAGCACAATAAATACTGACCTGGAGAGTACAGTAAATACTGACCGGGGGACTACAATAAATACTGACCTGGAGAGTACAATAAATACTGACCTGGAGAGAACAATAAATACTGACTTGCAGAGTGTAATGAATACTGACCTGGAGAGTACAATAAATACTGACCTGGAGAGTTTAGTAAATACTGACCTGGAGAGTGCAATAAATACTGACCTGGAGAGTACAATAAATACTGACCTGGAGAGCACAATAAATACTGAACTGGAGAGTACAATAAAAACTGACCTGACGAGTACAGTAAATACTGACCTGGAGAGTATAATAAAAAGTGACCTGGAGAGGGTAATAAATACTTACATGGAGAGGGCAATAAATACTGACCTGGAAAGTACAATAAATTCTGACCTGGAGAGTACAATATATACTGACCTGGACAGTACAATAAATACTGACCTGGAGAGGGTAATAAATACTGGCCTGGAGAGGGTAATCAATACAGACATGGCGAGTACAATAAATACTGACCTGGAGAGGACAATAAATAGTGACCTGGACAGTACAATAAATACGGACCTGGATAGTACAATAAATACTGACCTGGAGAGTACAATAAAGACGGACCTGGAGAGTGCAATAAATACTGACCTGGAGAGTACAATAAATACTGACCGGGTGACTACAATAAATACTGACCTGGAGAGCACAATAAATACTGACCTGGAGAGTACAATAAATACTGACCTGGAGAGCACAATAAATACTGACCTGGAGAGTAAAACAAATACTGACTTGCAGAGTATAATAAATACTGACCTGGAGAGTACAATAAATACTGACCTGGAGAGTACAATAAATACAGACCTGGAGTGTACAATAAATAATGACCTGGAGAGTAAAATAAATACTAATCAGTAGAATACTATAAATACTGACCTGCAGAGTACAATAAATACTGACCTGGATAGGGCAATAAATATTGACCTGGAGAGTACAATAAATACTGACCAGGAGAGTACAATAAAAACGGACCTGGAAAGTGCAATAAATACTGACCTGGAGAGTACAATAAATACTGACCTGGAGAGTACAATAAATATTGACCTGGAGAGCACAATAAATACTGTCCTGGACTGTACAATATACACTGAGCTGGAGAGTATAATAAACAGTGACCTGGAGAGTACAATAAATACTGACCTGGAGAGTACAATAAATACTGACCTGGAGTGCACAATAAATAATGACCTGGAGAGTACAATAAATACTAATCTGTAGAGTACTATTAATACTGACCTGCAGAGTACAATAAATAATGACCTGCAGAGTACAATAAATAATGACCTGGAGAGGGCAATAAATACTGACCTGGAGAGCACAATAAATACTGACCTGGAGAGTACAATAAATATGGACCTGGAGAGTACAATAAATACTGACCAGGAGAGTACAATAAAAACGGACCTGGAAAGTGCAATAAATACTGACCTGGAGAGTACAATAAATACTGACCTGGAGAGTACAATAAATATTGACCTGGTGAGCACAATAAATACTGACCTGGAGAGTACAATAAATACTGACCAGAAAGAGGGTCATAAAAACTTACCTGGAGAGCACAATAAATACTGACCTGGAGAGCACAATAAATACTGACCTGGAGAGTACAATAAATACTGACCTGGAGAGCACAATAAATACTGACCTGGAGAGTACAACAAATACTGACTTGCAGAGGGTATTATATACTGACCTGGAGAGTACAATAAATACTGACCTGGAGAGTACAATAAATACTGACCTGGAGAGTACAATAAATACTGACCTGGAGAGCACAGTAAATACTGACCTGGAGTGTACAATAAATAGTGACCTAGAGAGTACAATAAATAGTGACCTGGAGAGTATAATAAATACTGACCTGGAGAGTGTAGTAAATACTGACCTGGAGAGTGCAATAAATACTGACCTGGAGAGTACAATAAATACTGACCTGGAGAGCACAATAAATAATGAACTGGAGAGTACAATAAAAACTGACCTGACGAGTACAATAAATACTGACCTGGAGAGTATGATAAAAAGTGACCTGGAGAGGGTAATAAATACTAACCTGGAGAGGGCAATAAATACTGACCTAGAAAGTACAATAAATTCTGACCTGGAGAGTACAATATATACTGACCTGGACAGTACAATAAATACTGACATGGAGAGGGTAATAAATACTGGACTGGAGAGGGTAATAAATACAGACATGGAGAGTACAATAAATACTGACCTGGAGAGGACAATAAATAGTGACCTGGACAGGACAATAAATACGGACCTGGAGAGTACAATAAATACTGACCTGGAGAGTACAATAAAGACGGACCTGGAGAGTGCAATAAATACTGACCTGGAGAGTACAATAAATACTGACCGGGGGACTACAATAAATACTGACCTGGAGAGTACAATAAATACTGACCTGGAGAGCACAATAAATACTGACCTGGAGAGTACAATAAATACTGACTTGCAGAGGGTAATAAATACTGACCTGGAGAGTACAGTAAATACTGACCTGGAGTGTACAATAAATAATGACCTGGAGAGTACAATAAATAGTGACCTGGAGAGTACAATAAATACTGACCTGGAGAGTGTAGTAAATACTGACCTGGAGAGTGCAATAAATACTGACCTGGAGAGTACAATAAATACTGACATGGAGAGCACAATAAATACTGACCTGGAGAGTACAGTAAATACTGACCGGGGGACTACAATAAATACTGACCTGGAGAGTACAATAAATACTGACCTGGAGAGCACAATAAATACTGACCTGGAGAGTACAATAAATACTGACCTGGAGAGTCCAATAAATACTGACCTGGAGAGTACAATAAATGCTGACCTGGAGAGCACAATAAATACTGAACTGGAGAGTACAATAAAAACTGACCTGACGAGTACAGTAAATACTGACCTGGAGAGTATAATAAAAAGTGACCTGGAGAGGGTAATAAATACTTACCTGGAGAGGGCAATAAATACTGACCTGGAGAGGGTAATAAATACTGGCCTGGAGAGGGTAATCAATACAGACATGGCGAGTACAATAAATACTGACATGGAGAGGACAATAAATAGTGACCTGGACAGTACAATAAATACGGACCTGGATAGTACAATAAATACTGACCTGGAGAGTACAATAAAGACGGACCTGGAGAGTGCAATAAATACTGACCTGGAGAGTACAATAAATACTGACCGGGTGACTACAATAAATACTGACATGGAGAATACAATAAATACTGACCTTGAGAGTACAATAAATACTGACCTGGAGTGTACAATAAATACTGACCTGGAGAGTACAATAAATACTGACTTGCAGAGGGTAATAAATATTGACCTGGAGAGTACAGTAAATACTGATCTGGAGTGTACAATAAATAGTGACCTGGAGAGTACAATAAATAGTGACCTGGAGAGTACAATAAATACTGACCTGGAGAGTGTAGTAAATACTGACCTGGAGAGTGCAATAAATACTGACCTGGAGAGTACAATAAATACTGACCTGGAGAGCACAATAAATACTGAACTGGAGAGTACAATAAAAACTGACCTGACGAGTACAGTAAATACTGACCTGGAGAGTATAATTAAAAAGTGACCTGGAGAGGGTAATAAATACTTACCTGGAGAGGGCAATAAATACTGACCTGGAAAGTACAATAAATTCTGACCTGGAGAGTACAATATATACTGACCTGGACAGTACAATAAATACTGACCTGGAGAGGGTAATAAATACTGGCCTGGAGAGGGTAATAAATACAGACATGGAGAGTACAATAAATACTGACCTGGAGAGGACAATAAATAGTGACCTGGACAGTACAATAAATACGGACCTGGAGAGTACAATAAATACTGACCTGGAGAGTACAATAAAGACGGACCTGGAGAGTGCAATAAATACTGACCTGGAGAGTACAATAAATACTGACCGGGGGACTACAATAAATACTGACCTGGAGAGTACAATAAATACTGACCTGGAGAGCACAATAAATACTGACCTGGAGAGTACAATAAATACTGACTTGCAGAGGGTAATAAATACTGACCTGGAGAGTACAGTAAATACTGACCTGGAGTGTACAATAAATAGTGATCTGGAGAGTACAATAAATAGTGACCTGGAGAGTACAAGAAATACTGACCTGGAGAGTGTAGTAAATACTGACCTGGAGAGTGCAATAAATACTGACCTGGAGAGTACAATAAATACTGACCTGGAGAGCACAATAAATACTGAACTGGAGAGTACAATAAAAACTGACCTGACGAGTACAGTAAATACTGACCTGGAGAGTATAATAAAAAGTGACCTGAAGAGGGTAATAAATACTTACCTGGAGAGGGCAATAAATACTGACCTGGAAAGTACAATAAATTCTGTCCTGGAGAGTACAATATATACTGACCTGGACAGTACAATAAATACTGACCTGGAGAGGGTAATAAATACTGGCCTGGAGAGGGTAATAAATACAGACATGGCGAGTTCAATAAATACTGACCTGGAGAGGACAATAAATAGTGACCTGGACAGTACAATAAATACGGACCTGGAGAGTACAATAAATACTGACCTGGAGTGTACAATAAATACTGACCTGGAGAGGACAGTAAATACTGACCTGGATAGTACAATAAACACTGACCTGGTGAGTACAATAAAAACTGACCTGGAGAGTACAATAAATACTGACCTTGAGAGTACAATAAATACTGACGTGGAGTGTACAATAAATACTGACCTGGAGAGGACAGTAAATACTCACCTGGATAGTACAATAAACACTGACCTGGTGAGCACAATAAATACTGACCTGGAGAGTACAATAAATACTGACCAGAAAGAGGGTCATAAAAAATTACCTGGAGAGTACAATAAATACTGACCTGGAGAGCACAATAAATACTGACCTGGAGAGTACAATAAATACTGACCTGGAGAGCACGATAAATACTGACCTGGAGAGTACAACAAATACTGACTTGCAGAGGGTAATAAATACTGACCTGGAAAGTACAATAAATTCTGACCTGGAGAGTACAATATATACTGACCTGGACAGTACAATAAATACTGACCTGGAGAGGGTAATAAATACTGGCCTGGAGAGGGTAATAAATACAGACATGGCGAGTTCAATAAATACTGACCTGGAGAGGACAATAAATAGTGACCTGGACAGTACAATAAATACGGACCTGGAGAGTACAATAAATACTGACCTGGAGTGTACAATAAATACTGACCTGGAGAGGACAGTAAATACTGACCTGGATAGTACAATAAACACTGACCTGGTGAGTACAATAAAAACTGACCTGGAGAGTACAATAAATACTGACCTTGAGAGTACAATAAATACTGACCTGGAGTGTACAATAAATACTGACCTGGAGAGGACAGTAAATACTCACCTGGATAGTACAATAAACACTGACCTGGTGAGCACAATAAATACTGACTTGGAGAGTACAATAAATACTGACCAGAAAGAGGGTCATAAAAAATTACCTGGAGAGTACAATAAATACTGACCTGGAGAGCACAATAAATACTGACCTGGAGAGTACAATAAATACTGACCTGGAGAGCACAATAAATACTGACCTGGAGAGTACAACAAATACTGACTTGCAGAGGGTAATAAATACTGACCTGGAGTGTACAATAAATACTGACCTGGAGAGTACAATAAATACTGACCTGGAGAGTACATTAAATACTGACCTGGAGAGCACAGTAAATACTGACCTGGAGTGTACAATAAATAGTGACCTGGAGAGTACATAAATAGTGACCTGGAGAGTACAATAAATAATGACCTGGAGAGTGTAGTAAATACTGACCTGGAGAGTGCAATAAAGGCTGACCTGGAGAGTACAATAAATACTGACCTGGAGAGCACAATAAATACTGAACTGGAGAGTACAATAAAAACTGACCTGACGAGTACAATAAATACTGATGTGGAGAGTACAATAAATACTGACCTGGAGAGTACAATAAATACTGACCTGGAGAGGATAATAAATACTGACCTGGAGAGGGCAATAAATACAGACCTGGAGAGTACAATAAATACTGACATGGCGAGGACAATAAATACTGCCCTGGACTGTACAATAAACACTGAGCTGGAGAGTATAATAAATACTGACCTGGAGAGTACAATAAATACTGACCTGGAGAGTACAATAAATACAGACCTGGAGTGTACAATAAATAATGACCTGGAGAGTACAATAAATACTAATCAGTAGAATACTATAAATACTTACCTGCAGAGTACAATATATACTGACCTGGATAGGGCAATAAATATTGACCTGGAGAGTACAATAAATACTGACCAGGAGAGTACAATAAAAACGGACCTGGAAAGTGCAATAAATACTGACCTGGAGAGTACAATAAATACTGACCTGGAGAGTGCAATAAATATTGACCTGGAGAGCACAATAAATACTGTCCTGGAGAGTACAATAAATACTGACCTGGAGAGTACAATAAATACTGACCTGGAGAGCACAGTAAATACTGACCTGGAGTGTACAATAAATAGTGACCTGGAGAGTACAATAAATAGTGACCTGGAGAGTACAATAAATACTGACCTGGAGAGTGTAGTAAATACTGACCTGGAGAGTGCAATAAATACTGACCTGGAGAGTACAATAAATACTGACCTGGAGAGCACAATAAATAATGAACTGGAGAGTACAATAAAAACTGACCTGACGAGTACAATAAATACTGACCTGGAGAGTATGATAAAAAGTGACCTGGAGAGGGTAATAAATACTTACCTGGAGAGGGCAATAAATACTGACCTAGAAAGTACAATAACTTCTGACCTGGAGAGTACAATATATACTGACCTGGACAGTACAATAAATACTGACATGGAGAGGGTAATAAATACTGGCCTGGAGAGGGTAATAAATACAGACATGGAGAGTACAATAAATACTGACCTGGAGAGGACAATAAATAGTGACCTGGACAGGACAATAAATACGGACCTGGAGAGTACAATAAATACTGACCTGGAGAGTACAATAAAGACGGACCTGGAGAGTGCAATAAATACTGACCTGGAGAGTACAATAAATACTGACCGGGGGACGACAATAAATACTGACCTGGAGAGTACAATAAATACTGACCTGGAGAGCACAATAAATACTGACCTGGAGAGTACAATAAATACTGACTTGCAGAGGGTAATAAATACTGACCTGGAGAGTACAGTAAATACTGACCTGGAGTGTACAATAAATAATGACCTGGAGAGTACAATAAATAGTGACCTGAAGAGTACAATAAATACTGACCTGGAGAGTGTAGTAAATACTGACCTGGAGAGTGCAATAAATACTGACCTGGAGAGTACAATAAATACTGACATGGAGAGCACAATAAATACTGACCTGGAGAGTACAGTAAATACTGACCGGGGGACTACAATAAATACTGACCTGGAGAGCACAATAAATACTGACCTGGAGAGTACAGTAAATACTGACCGGGGGACTACAATAAATACTGACCTGGAGAGTACAATAAATACTGACCTGGAGAGAACAATAAATACTGACTTGCAGAGTGTAATGAATACTGACCTGGAGAGTACAATAAATACTGACCTGGAGAGTTTAGTAAATACTGACCTGGAGAGTGCAATAAATACTGACCTGGAGAGTACAATAAATACTGACCTGGAGAGCACAATAAATACTGAACTGGAGAGTACAATAAAAACTGACCTGACGAGTACAGTAAATACTGACCTGGAGAGTATAATAAAAAGTGACCTGGAGAGGGTAATAAATACTTACATGGAGAGGGCAATAAATACTGACCTGGAAAGTACAATAAATTCTGACCTGGAGAGTACAATATATACTGACCTGGACAGTACAATAAATACTGACCTGGAGAGGGTAATAAATACTGGCCTGGAGAGGGTAATCAATACAGACATGGCGAGTACAATAAATACTGACCTGGAGAGGACAATAAATAGTGACCTGGACAGTACAATAAATACGGACCTGGATAGTACAATAAATACTGACCTGGAGAGTACAATAAAGACGGACCTGGAGAGTGCAATAAATACTGACCTGGAGAGTACAATAAATACTGACCGGGTGACTACAATAAATACTGACCTGGAGAGCACAATAAATACTGACCTGGAGAGTACAATAAATACTGACCTGGAGAGCACAATAAATACTGACCTGGAGAGTAAAACAAATACTGACTTGCAGAGTATAATAAATACTGACCTGGAGAGTACAATAAATACTGACCTGGAGAGTACAATAAATACAGACCTGGAGTGTACAATAAATAATGACCTGGAGAGTAAAATAAATACTAATCAGTAGAATACTATAAATACTGACCTGCAGAGTACAATAAATACTGACCTGGATAGGGCAATAAATATTGACCTGGAGAGTACAATAAATACTGACCAGGAGAGTACAATAAAAACGGACCTGGAAAGTGCAATAAATACTGACCTGGAGAGTACAATAAATACTGACCTGGAGAGTACAATAAATATTGACCTGGAGAGCACAATAAATACTGTCCTGGACTGTACAATATACACTGAGCTGGAGAGTATAATAAACAGTGACCTGGAGAGTACAATAAATACTGACCTGGAGAGTACAATAAATACTGACCTGGAGTGCACAATAAATAATGACCTGGAGAGTACAATAAATACTAATCTGTAGAG